>NW_024070201.1:79141245-79185610 GCF_014754425.2 Oryx dammah
AGGGGCCGCCGCCCCAGGGCCCCGGGGCCACGCCGCCGGACAGCGCAGGCGCCGGCCGGGGCCCCGGGAAGCCGGCCCCGTCGTCGCAGGCGATCCGGAGACTAGCCTCCAGCGCGGCGGCAGGGGCGGGCCCCGCGGGCTGCCCCGCCAGCCCCCCGGGGGCCAACGGCAAGGCCGGCCGTGTGGCCCTGGCGACCTTGAATCGGACCAGCCTGCAGCGACTGGCCCTCGCCCAGTCCCGGGTGCTGATCGCCTCTGGGTAAGTGCTTTTGCGGCGACACCCTTGAGCCTGCCGGAGCCCCGGGCCTCAGACCTGAGGATCGCCTGAGTCAGAGAGGACCCAGGGGCTGCTCTGGCTGAAGCTCCTCCTCGGCTTCTCTAGAGCCCCTGGTTGCAGGGGGAAGGCCCGCAGTGGTGTGGTGGTGTGGTGCGGAGCGGAGCCTTTTGGTCTTCGGGGTCCCGGCAGGTCTGAATTCTGAAGGAGACGTTGCCTCTTACTAGGAGCAAGAAACGGCAACCCAGCCGTGTTCTTGCCTAGAGGATCCCGTGGACGGAGGAGCCTGCTGGGCTGCCGTCTATGGGGTCACACAGAGTGGGACACGACGGAAGTGACTTAGCATGCCTGCATGGTTTGGAGAAGGAAACGGCAACCCACTCCGGCATTCTTGCCTGGAGAATCCCAGGGACAGGGGAGCCGGGTGGGCTTCCGTCTATGGGGTGGCACAGAGTCGGACACGACTGAAGCGACCTAGCAGCAGCAGCCCTGTGCTAGCAACCGGTTCCCTAACATCGTAGAATCCTGACTTGCTCATCTGTAAATCTGCCCGTGGTGTCAGGGTTGCAGTGAGGACTATGCCTGCCAAGGAGGGAGGACCATTCGTGGACTCCCCCACCTCCTAGTTTGCAGGCCTTATCGCTTTTCTTAATCCTTGCAAGTCTACAAAGCACGTGTTTTGGGTCCCATTTTACTCTGGAAGACCCGAGAGGCTCACTCGCTCCACGGTACATATGTGGTTATCAGCAGAGATGGGGACTCAAACTTTAGGAAGTTTGAGTCCCAGACTCCTTCCGACTGTGCCACGCTGCCTCCCTGGCAGTCGCACACCGCACGCGCAGGTGTCCCGGGAGAGTTACTCCCTCGCCTCCAGGGACTCCAGACTGGAATATCAGCCCGTGTTTAGTAAGTGCTTACCATGGGGTTTCCCTGGTGGCTCAGACAGTGAAGAATCCGCCTGCCATGCAGGAGCCTCAGGTTTGATCCCTGGGTTGGGAAGACCCCCTGGAGGAGGGCGTGGCAACCCACTCCGGTATTCTTGCCTGGAGAATCCCATGGACAGAGGAGCCTGGTGGGCTACAGTTCATGGGGTCTCGAACGGTCGGACACGACTGAGTGACTTCACTTTCACACACTTCCTCTTATATATGCCAGACACTTCCGTGCACGGTGTCAGTCATTCCTTTTGACAACCTGTTGGCCGTTCTGTCACTCCTGTGTTCCATCAACCTTCTTAGTCTTCCTGATCATAAAGTCAGAGGGACCCAGGTCCATGTGGTACCCACCGCCTTTGGCTGCTGGCTACGGATTTCATGTGAGATTGGGCCTCTTGTACCTGCCAGTCTTCCCTTTCTCTGTAGGAGCCTGACCCGGCGGACAGCCCTAGCCGCAGATATTCAGGAAGGCTTAGAGTTAGGGTGGACACCAGCTTGCGAAGATCGGGCTGCCAGGAGGAGGATCTCTGCACCGCGGGGCTCGGCCCTGGGCGGAGAGAAGACGAGGGGATGCTGAGGACTGGGAGGTGGCCCAGCTTACCCCTGCCTCTGCCGCTGGGCGCGCTCTAGACTCTCTGCACATCCACGTTCCTGCCTGTGTGGACTGGGGGTAGCAGGCTTGCCCTGCCCCTCACCCTGAGTCAACGTGTAACCCTCAGCGAGGAAAGGGCTCTCCTTAACAGCTGCCCAGATGCACTCGCCAGCAGGGACCCATTCCAAGTGTCAGACACAGGGAGAGCTGCACACTCCACGTGTTGCAGAGTCGGGGCTGGGCCCAGGTCTCGTCTCCTCCTCCTCCGGTCAGTGCTCTCTTGGCTAAAGCCCAGCTCCTCATTGTATTCAAAGGCAAGTTATAAACGGTCAGAGGCCGGTCAGGTCCGTGCTTTCCCGATGACTTCCTCTGGGCCTGCAGGACTGTCTGGCAGAGGGACGGGTCCCGGCGCGATGCCGCTGGTCCTGTCTCCACGCTGGTGTAAGGCAGCCTCCTGGGGCCCCTCGCAGGAGTTCCTGGTGCATGCCCCCACGGGAGAGGGACACTCCTGTGGAGGTAAGAGAAGCTCACCCTCTAGAAGCTTCAGCACCTGCGCTGGGACCCAGGTTTCTGGCTGTGCAACTCGGGGCAAGCTGTGCACCATCCGTCTTCAGTTTATTCATCTGTAAAATGGGGTAGGAATGGTTCCTTGCTTATAGGATTTGCCATGGGGATTATAGGAGGTTTTCAGTGAGCTTTACCATAATGCTGGGCACGTGATAAGAATTTGGTCACAGGCTGCTATTCTTATTACTGTGAACTGTCTGAGCGAGGCCCTCTGTGGTTGCTGAAGTCAGATCTAAGCTGATTCCACCACTTCATTTCTGGTGCCCTAGGCAAAAGCCGAGTGACCTCCTTGCCATGAGAGGGTAAGGAAGCCCAGATCGCCTTAAATCTCCGCTTTTATCTCTCTGCTTTAGTGTCTGCAGGGCTGATGGAATCTGAGTGGCCCAGGAGGGCGGAGTTCTGGGCAGTTCAATTTGAAAAGGGCTATAGAAAGTAGCTGGTTTTTCTCTGCTGTCTCCCCAACAGGGTTGGCCCCTCCGCAGCACTCTCCATCTCCCAGCCCTCTCCTCTCAGCCTTTCCCCACCTCCCTCACCCCCAGGGCCACTTAATGAGCATGTTGATTCCCTTTGTCTGCCTCTGCCATTGACCTGCTGCCTTCCAGCAGCCCTGGCCCCTCCCCTCTCTGCCCGTGACCTCTCCCAGCAACTTCCCCCCCGGAAAAGAGGAAGACCCGGCAGGGTGGGAGAGATGCCCTGGAGAGAAGGGTCTGGGGGGAACAAAAGACTCCCGTGAATTATTCAGAGACACAAGCGGTAGTTTCTAAAGAGGGGGCAGCTGTGCCCCCGAGGGCGGGAGTCGCCCCTCTTTTCCAGATGCAGGCGGCTCCATCTCCAGCGAGACCTCGGTCGCTGGAGAGACAAGAACTCGGTTCTGCTGACCACCCCTGGGCTGGCTCAGAACCCCGGAAGAAACACTGCCTCTCCCCGCGGCATCTGCAGAGGGGCTCTCCCCTCAACAACCCCTCCTTCCCCGCCACCCTGCCACTCCTCTCTCCGTTTGGTATTCTCGAGACTGAAATTAAAATGCGCACCCGGAGCGCGCAGGCCGGAGTGTCCCCCGACTGGCCGACAGGGGGTCAGGTCCTGCAGCCTTGGCTGAGCCACACTCCCTGGAGGAGGTGGATGGATGCTCACCGCCCTTTGTCTGGCCTGCTGATTTCTAGACAAAGGGCTCAAGTGCCTATAACCCAGGGGCCCCAACGGGGTGTGACTGGTGTGGACCCTGGAGGCTGCTCTCCTGGGTTTTCACCTCCACCAGGAACACTGCCGGAGGGTGATCGGGTGTTTCCAGCTCCACAGTCTGCCCAGCACTCAGCTTGATGCTTACCCTTGACCCCCTCAAGAATCTGAGAAAACTGGGACATTAACCGAGGAGGGAAGGGCTTCCCTGGTGGCTCGGCTGGTAAAGGGTGTGCCTGCCATGCAGGTGACCTGCGTTCGATCCCTGGGTCGGGAAGATCCCCTGGAGGAGGAAATGGCAACCTACTCCAGAATTCTTGCCTGGAGAACGCGGGGCCTGGCGGACTGCAGCCCCTGGGGTCACAGAGTCCAACGCGACTGAGTGAGTAAACCACCATCAGGCAGGAAAAGGCTCTCTCTGGATCCCACTTCCTCTTACCCTTGGGAGGCAAGAATGTAAACGGTCACCCAGATTCGCACAGGGCTGGGCTGTTTACGAAAGATGCGACCCAGATCCGCATTCCTCCCGGGGACTGAGATTTGGGGCGCCCTGTGTACTGCCACGGTAGCGCAGACGTGGCCGAGGCTGGCAGAGAGACTGCGTGGTTCTCAGAAAGGCCCCGCGGGGTCGGCCTAGAAGCCAGGCCTCCCGACCCCCTGGCGGGCCCTTCCCCTGGACCCTTGTGCATTTCACAAGCACGTACCACCCCCTCCCCAGCCCTGCTCCCAGTGTCCAGCGCCGCCAACAAGCCCTTCCACCTCTCCTGCCGTCCAGCAGTGGTGGGGACGCCCACCCGTCTGCCAGCATTCGAGGGCACACCCTCCCTGTCTCTCCAGACCCTCCCCCCAACCCCCAGTTCTCAGGCTACCCTGGGCATGCCCTCTGGGGAGGCTGGACTATTTCCTCCTTCACCAGACCAGGTAAACCTGCTGGTCCAGTTTGTGGGAACAAAGGTGGCTTTTGTCCTGCAGATCGCAGCTCCTTATCAGCCTGAGTGGGGGCCTCAGAGGTGGTGAAAGGGGTAGGCAGGTGCAGGGCTGGGCCGTGCTTGCCATCCTCAGTGGGCATCCAGGGAGCAGGCACTCCCACACCTCCTGGAGAGGCTGGAGGGGAACCAGACCTGGTGCGGAACCCAGCAGGGAGACTGCCCCCAAGGTGGGGTCGTCAGATTCTGGGGTGGAGAATCATCAGGAAGTCTCTCCTGGCAGCCTTTCAGTCGTGAAAGGCTCAGTCGTGTCCGACTTTTTGTGACCCTATGAATCACAGCACGCCAGGCCTCCCTGTCCATCACCAACTCCTGGAGTTCACCCAAACCCATGCCCATTGAGTTGGTGATGCCATCCAACCATCTCATCCTCTGTCATCCCCTTCTCTTCCTGCCCCCAATCCCTCCCAGCATCAGGGTCTTTTCAAATGAGTCAACTCTGCATCAGGTGGCCAGAGTACTGGAGTTTCAGCTTCAGCATCAGTCCTTCCAGTGAACACCCAGGACTGATCTCCTTTAGGATGGATGGGTTGGATCTCCTTGCTGTCCAAGGGACTCTCAAGAGTCTTCTCCAACACCACAGTTCAGAAGCATCAATTCTTTGGCGCTCAGCTTTCTTTACAGTCCAACTCTCACATCCATACATGACCATTGGGAAAACCATAGCCTTGACTAGACGGACCTTTGTTGGTCAAGTAATGTCTGTGCTTTTTAATATGCAGCCTCCTGCCTAAGCCTTTCACAGTTTTACAGATAAGGAAATGGAGGCTCGATAAAGTTGACGGACATTGTTACTGGCGGGCTCCCCAGGTGGCGCTGGTGGTAGAGAGCCTGCCAGTGCAGGGGATGTGGCAGTCGTGGGTTCCATCCCTGTGTAGGGAGGACCCCCTGGAGGAGGGCATGGCCACCCACTCCAGGGTGCCTGCGTGGAGAATCCTGTGGACAGAGGAGCCTGGAGGGCTGCAGTGCCTGGGCCCGCAGTGAGCCTGGCGCGCCTGGAGGGACAGCACGTGTGCGTGACCCTGGTGGGGTTGGGTCTTGAACCTGGTTTTTCTGACTCCCACCTGCTGTACCACACCTGGCCCTGTGGGCAGGTTACAGAGTCCGGAATCACGTTGGTTCCTCTTTTTCTTGGTGACTTTCTTCTTCACTTGTTTTTTCTTCAGTGTTTAGTCATTTGGCTGCACTGGTGGTTGCAGCCCTCAGCATCTTCTCACTGCAGCACGTGGAGTATTCATTCGTAGCATGTGGGGTCTAGTTCCCGGACCAGGGATCGAACCCAGGCCCCCTTCACTGGGAGCTCGGGGTCTTAGCCACTGGACCACCAGGAAGGTCCCCTTTATGACTTTCTTTCATGTTGAATTCAGCTTCCTCCCCCACCCCCCCAATCAGCATTTGATTTATCTTGAGGCCGGTTTCTGAGGACAAATGGCCTTCGGTGGAGGCCACTCCACTGTGGAGACACAGACACTCCCGCGTCTGTTATTCTCACATCGTCTCACAAGCCTGGTGCACGGTCACCATCCCCGGGAGGAGAGAGGCCCCAGAGGACTCCGCATGGCGGAGGGCACCCCCATCTCCCGGCGCGTGGGGTTCAGACACACCAGCACCCAGCCTGCAGGTGCCGTTCTGGCCTCACCTCTTGGGGGGGTGCTTATTCCCTAGGCTCGCAGCATCACGCTTTCTGTCTGCAGCACGGAGGTGTGATAAGAACCGCACAGACCCAGGAGCACACGTCATGAATGGCTGAGACCGTGGGCTCCAGAGCCAGATGAGCTGGCTTCAAACCCTTGGCTGTGTGGCCTCCCTGAAGCTAGCTTACCCTCTCTGCACCCCAGCACCACTGCCTATGAAAACGGAGTTCATGACAATCACACCTCTCGGATAGATCATTGGAAGGGTTGGATGGATGTGTCTATTCTGAGCATTCAGAATGGTGTCTGGGATCAAGCGGGCTGGACTCGTTAGTGATTTCTGCACCGGATGAAAGGCTGTGTGGGCCACCGCTGTGTCCCCAGCACCCAGCAGTGTCCAGCACCAAGGGGGGCTCTATGGGGATGGACAGCGAAGTGCGTGAATGAACAGGGAACCAGCAAAATGCTCTTTCCCCTCCCCCCTGCTTTCCCAGCACCCCCTCTCGCCCCTCCCCCAAAGCAGAACTGCTGGCTTCTCCGGCGGTCTGTGAGCCGGGCCGGCAGGATCTCCAGCCCTCGTCCCCCCCACCCTCCGCCAAGCCCAGCTGCAGAGGCCTAGGTGGCCGGGGATGGCGCAAGACCGAGCCTCACGCGCCCCGTAGTTTTGTCCTCAGCCCCGTGGGACGCCCTGACTTTCCTGGGCAGCGGGGCCGTCTTGTCTCCAGCCTGGCTCGAGTTGCTGGGGAGAAGGACAAGGAAGGAGACTCTGCTTGCCATTTGTGTTGCTCTGGGTAAAGAGGTGGCAGCTGCTAGAGCGATGGTTTCCGCCTGTTGGGCTGGGGGTGGGCGCCCTCTGCCCACCTAAGCTCAAAGTGCAG
The DNA here is from genome assembly GCF_014754425.2 of Oryx dammah. Classification (NCBI taxonomy): domain Eukaryota; kingdom Metazoa; phylum Chordata; class Mammalia; order Artiodactyla; family Bovidae; genus Oryx; species Oryx dammah. Next base: position 79,148,291 of record NW_024070201.1, read on the forward strand.
ATGTTCGCGCCCTGCAGCTGGCGCTTCTGATTCAGGCAAGGGGCTCTCTCTTCCAGAAGCTTCTGAGGTGACTATACCCTGTGGGTTTGAACTCGCTTCTTTTTTTTTTTTTTCATTGCTTCCACTGATATTCATGAAATGCCTCTAAGTGTCAGGCTCTGAATGAGACAGCAGTGTTTGTCCTGATAGAGCGTAGATTTCGAGAGGGGAGATAAGAAGTAACAGTTTATTTTAAAAGACTGTAAGTGGGACATCCCTGGTGGCCCAGTGATTAGGACTTCACTGCCGGGGTCCCAGGCTCAATCCCTGGTCAGGGAACTAAGATCCTGCAGGTCGACCAGTGTGGGCAAAAAGCAAAAAGGACCAAGGAAGAGAACTTGGCATCTCAGGGTGGGGTGGAGGGATGGGTAGCCGTGTTAAGTGAGATGGCCTCAGGGACATCGCCGAGTAGGGGACGTCGGAGCCCAGACTGAAGGATCTGTAGCAGGGAGCCAAGCGGGAGTCAGGTGGAAAAACGCTTCAGGCAGAGGGAACCGCAAGTACAAAGGCCCTGAGGCTGGGGTGTGCCTGGCCTGCAGAGGAACGGCGACACCACGAGAGGCAATGAGTGACTCGGGGCAGACCAGGGAGCTGGCGGGGGGTGCTCAGGCGGGCTGTTCGGTGGCTCTACAGGGCGGGACAGGCCTTGCTGGGAATCTGGGGGAGACCTGGGCCGTTCCGAGCTGTGAGGTTCCGAGCAGAGCTGTAACATGCTCTGCTGGGGTTTGAAGGGCTCCGTTCTGGCTGTGGGCTGACTGCGGCTTTAGTAGGAGCAAGGGGCTCCTGTAGCAGGGAGCCCTTCTGTGGGCGACGTTCTGGAGCTCCCAGCACTGTGGCCCTCTGTCCCGCCTGTCGAAAGCATGACATGTCTGCTCTGTGCTTCCGCAGGGTGCCCACTGTCCCCGTGAAGAACCTGAGTGGGTCCAGCCCTGTCAACCCCGCGCTGGCAGGTAAGGAAGCCCCGGCTGAAGGGAGAAAAGGGAGAGACTAGGAGGGCCTTTGGGATGGACGCGTAAGCACTCAGTGCGGTGAGTCGCTCAGTCGTGTCCGACCCTTTGCGACCCCGTGGACTGTACGGTCCGTGCCGGTCTATGATCAATGGACAAGTAGCAAGGACCTGCTGCAGGGCTCAGCGGACTCAGCTCAGTGTTGTGTCAGCCCAGGCGGGAGGGCAGTTTGTGGCGGGGTGGACTCCTGGAAACGTAGTTCTCCCGAGACTGTCACCACATTGCCCATCCGCTGAACCCCGATACGAAATGTAAAGCTTAAAAACAAACAAAAAGAAGTTAAAAACAAGAAGAGCAAAAGCAACAGGTGTCATGGACGTTTGTAAAAAGAGAATCCTGGTGGTGACTGACACAAACGAGGACCTCAGAGGGTAGATGGGAAGGGCAGGAACAGTTTGGGCAAAGTGATTGCAAAACACAGAGCTTATTGTTGAGAAGTGGGGAAAGGAGGCTAAGAGGATCCGCAGAGGCTAAGAGGATCAGCGTGGAGAAGGGGCAAGCAGGTTACTGGGGAGGGAGAGGGTGGAGCGGGTTACTGGGAGTGGAGTGTGGAGCGGGCTGGGGCTGACCCTCCGCCCTCCTCCCTGGCACCCTTGTCTTCCAGGAATCACTGGGATCCTCATGAGCGCGGCAGGGCTGCCCGTGTGTCTCACCCGGCCACCAAAGCTGGTCCTTCACCCACCCCCCGTCAGCAAGAGTGAAATAAAATCCATCCCCGGGGTTTCCAACACAAGCCGCAAGACCACCAAGAAGCAAGCCAAGAAAGGTATCAGCCTCCTTGTCAAAAGGAGTCCTGGGAGGGTGGGGGTGGGTCATAGACTTGGCTCCCAGCCCAGCTCTGTCTCCACCACTGAGGGTCACGCCTGTGCCTTCTGTGCCTCGGTTTCTGCATCTGCTAAATGGGCTAACTAATCCCCACCCTCAGGATTACACTAAAGTGGATAGGTTTGGATCTGATGGAGACCCTTTGAGAAACAGAGAAATTCAGGGCAACAATATAGGCACATGAAGATACAGCGTGTGACACAAAGCATATACAGTAGAGAGATGGAGCACTCCGGCATGGGAACCCGAACAGCCTGGATTCAGATCCCAACTTTGTCCCCTGCAAGTCACGAGACCTCTGCCTGCCTCAATTTTCTCCCCGTTACCACAGACACAGCCGATACCCAGCAGGTGTGTCCTGGAAGGCAGGGGAAGTCGCCACTTTTTGTGTCCCTCGGGATGCTCCAGAAACTCTGGCTGCTTGACGCCCCTTCAGGAGCTCGTCCCCCTCCTCACAGTCCCGCAGCTAAGAGGTCAATACCTGTGCCTACCTGGGCCCCAAGGACCCAGCCTGACCTCTGCGGCTGCTCTCTCTAGCTCTGGAGTGTGTGTGTGTGTGTTTAGTGGCTAAGTCATGTCCAACTCTTTGTGGCCCCCTGGACTGTAGCCCGCCAGGCTCCTCTGTCCAGGGGATTTCCCAGGCAGGAACCCTGGAGTGGGTTGCCATTTCCTCCTCCAGGGGATCTTCCCGCCCCAGGCATTGAGTCTGCATCTCCTGCTTTGGCAGGCAAATTCTTAACCACTGACCATCTGGGAAACCTCTGGTCTCTAGTATCACTTTCTAAATGATTCGACCGTCAGCCCTAAGCCCTTCCCTTTCAAACTGGTGACGTTTCAGTAGGATCATATGCATGTTATAACTTAGCTCAGCAAGCAAGAGGCTCTCGGTCGACAGAAGCTTAATTCTTGTTAGAGGAGGACAGTGGGAAGAGAGGGCCTGCGCCCCAGCTTTTGGATGTTGGAGGACCCACTTCGTGAAACCCTTGTCCTGCTTTTCCAGCCTGTCGACGTTTCTCTGCTTAAATGAACTCGCTCGTCTTCCTGGCAGTCTCATAGGAAACGATGGGATTTTGCGCTTTCCCATTCTTCCCGTTATTATTAATAGCACTTACCCGACTCTTAGCAGGCAAAGTGCCGCAGGGCTGTAGGTCCATTTAATTGTCCGGTCACGTTTAATTGTCCAAGCACCCCTCTGAGCAGGTGCTATTGTTCTTGCCCGCTGTCTAGGTGAGAAACAGAAGCTCAGAGAAGTTCAGGGAGTTGCCAAGGAGGCTCCAACCCTTTATTCCTTCCTGCCCCTTGGCAAGGCTGTCTCATGCCAACCCCTGCTTTTAGTCCAGGCTGCCTCTTAGGGGCCTGGCTCCCCCTCCCCGCAAATCCCAGAGTCACTGCCCCTGCCAGAACGCATCATCCTCTCCCTACTGCTGGGCAGCGACCACAGCGTCGACAGGAGGAAGGCCGTCAGAAAGCCGCGATCACCAAGTCCTGGTTTCCCGTAAAAACGATGGCGCTTTGACACCACGCTACGGATCAAGACGGTCCTTAGCACATTGTGGAAGGAATGCCATAAACCGGCCCAGTGTTTCAAAACGTGAAACTGTTTACAGAGAGCTTTCATTACTGTTAGCTCAGTGCAGCCTTTGGGCAGGTCTAGGCTCTTTGACGTTGGGGAAGGGCAGCCCGCTCGGCCCGTGCCGGTGAAAAAGTGGGCTTGCTGCGATTAGGCAGGCCCGTGTCAGGGAGGTGATGGCAGGAGATGAGGCGAACGTAAACACCCTCCGCCTCAGACCAGCTGGCTCCTGCGTCCACCCCTGTGTCCTCTTTCCATCCTTACGTCCAACTGCGCGATGGTTCCTCGTCTTTTCTGAAAGCTCTGAGCCTGGCTAACAACGCTCCCCTCTCTGGCATGTCCAGCTTGTCTTGGTGGCCCCCTGATCATCCTGTCCCCACAGGGAAAACCCCAGAAGAAGTGCTGAAGAAGTATCTGCAGAAAGTCCGGCATCCGCCAGACGAGGTGAGTCCAGGGCCGGCGGGGCGGGGTTCACCCTCCCCGCCCCCAAGTCATCTCCCCGGCCAGTTTTCTGCAGGAGGCGGCCGGCGCTGCTTTCTGGGTCCCGACCGACACAGAGCTGGTCAGAGTGGATGTCCTAGGCCATAGCTGTGGCTTAACTTCTCACACCTGCCTGTTCAGCAAACCGCTGACTGATGCTCAACTGCCTTACTGTGAATTTAAGCAAAGCGGTGTGATAAGCTATGGGAACCGATTTAAAAATGGGCTTGATGGTGATCAGAGATTCTCAACCAGAGGTGATTTTACAGAACTGGAGGGAGGAGGAGACCCTGGTGGCTTCCAGCAGGCCAAGGCCAAAGGTGCTGCTAAACCACCACCTTCCTCAGGAAGGCCCGGGACAGCACCTGCAGCGAAGAACTGTTCTTGTTCAGTTGCTGAGTCAGGCCTGACTCTCTGCGGCCACGTGGGCTGCAGCCTGCCAGGCTCCCCTGTCCTCCATTGTCTCCTGGAGTTTGCTCAGAGTCCTGTCCATTGACTTGGCGATGCAACCCATCTGGCGTCTCATTCTCTGCTGCCTGCTCCTTTGTTCTAGACCACGGGCTCTGGAACACAGGGCTTCAGTAGTTGCCGTGTGCAGGCTTAGTTGCCCTGCGGCATATGGGATCTTTCCGGACCAGGGGTCAAACCCGTGTCCCCTTCATTAGCAGGTGGATTGTGAACCACCAGACCACCAGGGAAGTCCTCAGCAAAGAATTATCCAGCCCCAAATGTTGAGACATGCTGCAGTCTCTCCAGGGCACTTCAAATACAGTTCCTTTACAAACGTCCCACTTAAAGAAGTAAATGGTCAGTGGGTCAAATCAGCAAGTGTTGGTTTCCTCCACAGACCACTGAGGGATCCCACGGAAGGACAGTCACAGCCCCCAAGGAGGGGCTATCATTCTTTTTGGCAGCCTAAATTAACATGTATCACCATCAGGTATTAGTTCAAGAGTTACTCTGCTGTGCCAAGGAAGCAGAATTCTGTCTAGATTCCCAGAAGCACGTGTTCCCCAGTCTGTGGGCTTTCCGGAGGAGCAGCAGTAACAGCCCGCTTGGCCGCTGAGATCACGCTGGAAGACCGTGGAGGCGCCTCAGGCCAAGTGGGGCTGACGTCCTCTCTCCTCTGCCCCTTTTCTGGAGGAGCAGCAGTAGCAGCCCACTTGGCCACTGAGATCACGCTGGAAGACCGTGGAGGCGCTGTGGGCCACAGGCCGAGTGGGGCTGACAGTCTCTCCTCTGCCCCCTTTTCCGCCCCCAGGACTGCACCATCTGCATGGAGCGTCTCACGGCCCCGTCCGGCTACAAGGGCCCCCAGCCCATGGTCAAGCCGGACCTGGTGGGCAAGCTGTCCCGGTGCGGCCACGTCTACCACATCTATTGCTTGGTGGCCATGTACAACAACGGCAACAAGGTGGGTGCCAGCTCAGGGCCTGCCACCACCTCCCAGGCAGCACCCAAGCCTGGAGGCCTTATTGGAGCGGCACCCAGGGGCTGTGGGGGATCTTAGAGGCACCCCCAGGCCTCCCCGGTGGCTCAGCGGTGAAGAATCCACCTGCAACACAGGAGACGCGGGCTTACTCCCTGGGTGGGGAAGATCCCCTGGAGGAGGGCATGGCAACCGCTCTAGTATTCTTGCCTGGCGAGTCCCATGGACAGGGGAGTCTGCCGGGCTAAGGGCCTTAGGATTGCAAAGAGTCAGACACGGCTGAAGCGACCGAGCATGGAGGCAGGGACACCCCGGAGGAGCAGGAGTGATGAGCTTGGTTGTTCTCAGCCTGATCAGTTTTCCCCCAAATTACTATGTTGGCAGACTCTGTCTGCACCTTCCTTTTGGGCTATGCTGCCTAGCTTCCCGGAGCTTCCCTGGTGGCTCAGCGGAAAGGAATCTGCCTGCGAGTGCAGGAGACTCAAGTTCCATCTCTGGGTCAGGAAGATCCCCTGGAGAAGGATAATGGCAGCCCACTCTAGTATTCTTGCTGGGATAATCCCATGGACGGAGGAGCCTGGTGGGCTACAGTCCACGGGGTCGCAAAAGAGTTGGACAGGACTGAATGGCTAAACAACAACCAACCCAACTCCTCCCAGTGTCTACACTGTGTGGTGGTCTGAGAGGTGTAGACGTCTGTCCCTGAGGTTTGGAAGGGAGTTTTCTACAATGATGAGCCCATGGTGAGTGTCCATTCGTGCTGGCACAGGACTCCCCAGGCACCCTTCCTCCTCCCAGGCCTACTGCTTTTCAGTTACATCCATGTTCTTTGGCACCTTTCATTGTCCTTTCAAAAGCACTAAAGGTTTTGTCAAAGGATGGCTGGAAGGCCCTTAAGGTCTGCTGTTGAAGGGGAGGGCTGGGTGATCCTGTCTTACCCACCAATGATAGTGGAGCGGCAGTCCCCCGTTAGAGCTGGTTTCCAGGAACCTGGGTGTGTCCTCAGACGATAAGTCTCTCCATACCACGCCTAAAATGAAAGCGAAATCACTCAGTCATGTACAACTCTTTGCGACCCCATGGACTGTAGCCTACCAGGCTCCTCTGTCCATGGGATTTTCCAGGCAAGACTACCGGAGTGGTTTGCCATTTCCTTCTCCGGGAGATCTTCCCAACCCAGGGATTGAACCCGGGTCTCCCGAATTGTAGACAGATGCTTTACCATCTGAGCCACCAGCACCTAAAGCCCTTGGCGTTTCTCACGTTCTGTCCCAGGCTTGGGTCACCTTGACCCCGTCTATGGGATTCCGAATTCTCGTTTCTCCAGGCCCAGCTAGGACTGCATCAGGGTCTGGGAGTTTTGTAAATCCTCCTGGCACTTATTCATCCTAAAGTATGTCTGGCCTTCAGGGGCTGCCCTGTCCTTATCCTGCTGGGGGAAAAGAGTAAAGGCGGCCTACCCAAGCGCAGACCTTGGCTGAAGAGCCAAATGAGCGCGGGCAGCAAGATTTTCAGTCTCTCTGAGATTTCATTTCCCATCTGGAAAATGGAGATAGAACAATCCCTACTTCCTAACATGCTGATAGTGTGAAGAAAAAGGGAAAGGGGCTCCCCGGTGGCTCAGACAGTAGGGAATCTGCCTGCAATGCAGGTAGACCCTGGTTCAATCCCTGGGTCGGGAAGATTCCCTGGAGGACGGAAAGGCAGGCAGTATCCTTGCCTGGAGAGCCCTCTGTGGACAGAGGAGCCCGGCAGGCTGCTGTCTGTAGGGTCACAAGGAGTCCAACGTGACTGAGTGACTAACATTTTCAACCCTTTCTATTCAAATTGACACCTCCTTTGTACTGTGACTATTTTTTCCCCTTCATCCTAATGTAGCCCTGTGGTTGAAATTCCCAAAGTGCTGATGTTGGGATCTTTCTGTGTCTCAGAGAGCTCAGTTATTGATGGACGCTGTGTGTCTGGATCCCCTGATTCCCTGCTCAATTTCCTGACCCTACAATAAAAAGTTTCACTGGGACTTGGCCTTTGAAAAGGTTATTTTGGATTTAAAGGGGTTTCTTAGCATCTTCGTTCTCCTTTTGATAACTGCATATAAGAATAATCTCATACTTTTGCATTTATTTCCATGGTGCTTCAAAAAGGGTGCAGACACGATCTTTTATCCTCGTTTGCACTTACACCTTTGAAGTATGCCTTTTTTATTTTCTTTAAAAGCAGTGAGAAGGGCCCAGAGAGAAACAGGGTGATTCATCCAAGGTCATGAAGCAAGTTAAGACCAGAGCAGAGAGTGGAACCCTAACCTTGGCTTCCCACCCTTTGATCACACAAACACAAGCTGAATGCAAGCCGTTTTATTTAAATAAGTGGAGTTGGGATGGAAGCGTCCTTAAATAGCCCTGCAGCGGGTCCCAGTCTTCCCCAAGGAGACCCGGATGTCCTGGAGAGCTCTGGTCCCAGCTGCATGACAGCACTTTGTACACACGTCACTCTCTGCCCACTCACGGGCTCCTCCACACCCCCTGTCTGTTTTCAAGCCTGGGAATAGGGTTTACTGTCCAGGCTCTCCCCCCAGACAGCACTTCACGAGGTCCTGCTGTGAAACCAGGACTCCTCACCTCACTGAATCCAGAGTCCCCTGCCCTTGCCCCCAAAGAACCCTCAAAGTGGAGATGTTAGTCGCTTAGTCACCCGGGAAGCCCCGCAGAGCCCTGATAAGCAGGGTAAATCCTGGTCCCCATCTTAAGGATTAACTGCTGCTAAGTCGCTTCAGTCGTGTCCGACTCTGTGCGACCCCACAGACGGCAGCCCCCCAGGCTCCCCCGTCCCTGGGATTCTCCAGGCAAGAGCACTGGAGTGGGCTGCCATTTCCTTCTCCCTCTTAAGGATGAGGTCTTTCTTATATGTCCCTGAGCATGGACCCCAGGGCTGGTATGGAGTGTTCCTCCTGTTGCTTTGGAGAAAACTTCACCTTTCAGTGGCCCTGATAGCAGGCAGGGGAGCAGCTAAGATTTAGTACTGGTGTGGGTGCATTTTGCCCCTGACCCCAACTTCTTGGGGCTTCCCTGTGACTCAGACAGTGAAGAATCTGCCTGCAATGCAGGAAACCTGGGTTCCATCCCTGGATCAGGAAGATCCCCTGGAGAAGGGCATGGCAACCCACTCGTCTTCTTGCCTGGAGAATCCCATGGACAGAGGAACCTGGCAGGCTGCTGTCCCTGGGGTCACAAAGAGTCGGACACAACAGAGTGACTAACACACGAGCCCTTTGTCTCTGGTACCTTCTGGGGTTGGGTGGGGTGGTCCTGACCAAACCTGTTTCCCACACTGGAGTTCGGGCCTTGTCTCTTCAGGATGGGAGTTTGCAGTGTCCGACCTGTAAGACCATTTACGGGGTGAAGACGGGCACCCAGCCTCCAGGGAAGATGGAGTACCACGTCATCCCCCACTCCCTGCCTGGCCACCCGGACTGCAGAACCATCCGGATCATCTACAGCATCCCGCCCGGCATCCAGGTCAGCCCGCCCTTGGCCACTGGCTTTTATGACTTCATATTTAAGTGTTCGCAGGTCGGTGTTTGTCTTTAGTCCACTCAGGCTGCTGTAACCAAGGAAAAGCACAGAGTGTGTTCGTGTCTAACCCATCTTTCTGTACGCCTGGAGCTCACACAACATGGTTGAGCAGCTATTCCCTGGGGCTCGGCAGTGGAGAATCTGCCCGTACTGTAGGGGCCACAGGAGACCCCGGCTTGATCCCTGGGTCGGGAAGATGCCCTGGAGGAGGGCACGGCACCCCACTCCAGTGTCCTTGCCTGGAGAAGCCCATGGACGGAGGAGCCTGGCAGGCTACAGTCCCGGGGGTCACAAAGAGTCGGACATGCCTGAGGTGACTCAGCACACACGCACCGATATAAAATTTTTAAAGAGAACAAAAAACACAGACTTAAACAAAAATGATTGGAGCACAGTTGGGTTCCCACGTTCTGTTAGTTTCAGGTGTGCAGCAAAGCGATTTAGTTGCGACTGTTGTTCAGTCGCTCAGTCGTGTCCGACTCTTTGTGACCCCGTGAACCGCAGCACGCCAGGCCTCCCTGCCCATCACCAACCCCTGGAGTTTACTCAAGTTCATGTCCATTGAGTCGGTGATGCCATCCAACCATCTCATCCTCTGTCATCCCCTTCTCCTCCTGCCCTCAATCTTTCTCAGCATCAGGGTTTTTTCAAATAAGTCAGCTCTTTGTATCAGGCGGCCAAAGTATTGGAGTCTCAGCCTCAACATCAGTCCTTCCAATGAACAACCAGGACTGATCTCCTTTAGGATGGACTGGTTGGATCTCCTTGTTGTCCAAGGGACTCTCAAGAGTCTTCTCCAACACCACAGTTCAAAAGCCTCAATTCTTTGGCACTCAGCCTTCTTTATGGTCCAACTCTCACATCCATACATGACTACTGGAAAAACCATAGCTTTGATTAGATGGACCTTTGTTGACAAAAATGATGTCTCTGCTTTTTAATATGCTGTCTAGGTTGGTCATAACTTTCCTTCCAAGGACTGAGCATATTTTAATTTCATGGTTGCCGTTGTACATATATGCATACACCCACTCTTTTTCAGTTCTTTTCCCATATAAGTCATCACCGAGTGCCGAGTAGAATCCCCTGTGCCATACAGCAGTTCTTTATTAGCTCTCTGTTTTATATATAGTGGTGCTTACATGTCAATCCCAATCTCTCCGTTTCAAACAACAGAAACTTACTTTTCATGCTTGTGGAGGCCGAGACGTTCAAGATCAAAGCGCTGGCAGACTGAGGGTCTGGTGAAGCCCTCTTCCTGGTTCATAGACCATCCTCTCGCCGTGCCCCAGCATGACAGTAGTGTGAGGGGCTGTCTAGTGTCTGCTTTATAAGGGTGCTAACCCTGTTCATCAGAGAAGGAAATAGCATCCCAGTCCAGTCTTCTTGCCTGGAGAATCCCATGGACAGAGGAGTCTGGTGGGCTACAGTCTATGGAGTCGCAAAGAGTCGGACACGACTGAGCAACTAACACACACACACGCACACACACACACACACACACACACACACGACCCCACTCATAATGGCTTCACCTAATCGCCCACCGCGGAACACTCCCACCTCCTAACACCATCACATTGGGGGTGAGATTTCAGCATATTAATTTTGGTGGGAACTCAGACTTTCAATTATAGCTTTTTGCCCCTGGCCTCTGAAAATTTGTGTCCTTCCTACCCACAAAATACATTCATTCCATCCCAGTTCAGTTCAGTTCAGTTGCTCAGTCGTGTCCGACTCTTTGCGACCCCATGAATCGCAGCACGCCAGGCCTCCCTGTCCATCACCAACTCCTGGAGTTCAGTCAGACTCACATCCATCAAGTCAGTGATGCCGTCCAGCCGTCTCATCCTCGGTCTTCCCCTTCTCCTCCTGCCCCCAGTCCCTCCCAGCATCAGAGACTTTTCCAATGAGTCAACTCTTCACATGAGGTGGCCAAAGTACTGGAGTTTCAGCTTTAGCATCATTCCTTCCAAAGAAATCCCAGGGCTGATCTCCTTCAGAATGGACTGGTTGCATCTCCTTGCAGTCCAAGGGACTCTCAAGAGTCTTCTCCAACACCACAGTTCAAATGCATCAATTCTTGGGCGCTCAGCCTTCTTCACAGTCCAACTCTCACATCCCAGTAGTCCTCAAATTCTTCACACAGTCCAGCACCCACTTTAATTCATTTTTTAAAGTGTTTATTTGTTTATTTGGCTGCTCCGGGTCTTCCTTGCGGCATGTGGGATCTAGCTCCCTGACGTGGGATCTGGTTCCCTGACCAGGGATCGAACTCAGGTCCCCTGCTTTGGTAGTGCAGAGCAGCCCCAGGACTGCCCAGGAAGGGCTCCAGCATGCACTTTAAAATCTAGGTCCAAAGTCTTTTTAAATATCATGTGAACCAGAGCAAGATGAGGCTGAAGGTATAATTCCTCCTAGGGCCTCTTCATCTCCAACTGTGAACCTGTGGAAGCAAGCAATTTGCGTGGTAGAGTCTCATCAGACACTGAGTCTGCCCACACCTTGGTCTTAAACTCCCCAGCCTCAGGAACTGTGAAAAATGAATTTCTGTTGTTTTTGCTGTCATTCTGTGGGAGCAGCCTGCGCTGCTGCGCTGTGGACAGCCTCCTTCCCACTCTGGGGCCCCTCCGTCCAGCCCCGCCCCCCTCCCCACCCCCGCCCTTACTTTCTGATGCACCTTCCAGGGCCTTTGTGCATTTGCAACAAAGACTTCTTCCACTCCTCCCGGCTTCAGGCAAAGGGCGACAAACCAGCCACATTGTTCTGCAAGCTGGATTTTCAGTGCACAATATAGCCTGTCGATCTTCCTATGTCCATAGAAAGAGAACTTCCGCATTCTTGCTTAGCTTTGCATAATCATCCCTTGTACAAAGGCGCCATAATTTGTATTCAGCAGTCTCCGTGTGATGGGTGTATGGATTGTTTCCAACCTTTTGCTTTAACAAATAATGCCATAATGAATAACCTCTCACGCCTGTGAGTATCTCCACAGAATAATTTTCCAGAAGTGGAATCTTTTTTGTCAGACGGTATTTGCATGTATAAGTTGATAGTCCTTGACTTTTGTGGGCGTGTCTTTCTTCTTGTGATTCTTCTAAAGACAGCCCATAGGAAGAAACTGAACAATTTCCCAGGCAGTAAATACAAATGTGGGGTTTCCCAGGTGGCTTAAAGATTCCGCCTGCTAATGCAGGAGATGTGGGTTTGATTCCTGGTCCAGGAAGATCCCCTGGAGAAGGAAATGGCAACCCACTCCAGTGTTCTTGCCTGGAGAATCCCATAGACAGAGGAGCCTGGCAGGCCACAGTCCACGGGGTCGTAAAAAGTAGGACATGACTGAGCGACTGAACAACAGATACAAATGGGCCCTTCCTTCATACACTGAAGCTTTTTCTAAATGTTCTAGGGGGCTCCCTGGATCCCTTTATTTACCAAATATTTGTTAGTTTACCCTCCTCTCCTCCTTCCTCCTTGCCTTCCTCCCTTTTATCTTTTATTTAACAAATATCTGAGTGTCAACTCTAGGCCAGACCGGGTGCTAGAGGAAGAATGGTGAGTGACGGAGACACAGTCTTTCCTCCTGTGAAGTCCCCGTTCTAGTGGGACTGGGAAGAAACAAAACAGGGAAACGTAACAGCCTGCAGAAGAACTGAATAAAAAACACGGCTCTCCTTTGAAGGAGTTAGCAACTAGTCAAGAAGAAAGAAGTGCACGTCACTAAGCTCTAGAGTAAAAACTGATGTGCACATTGACACAAGCCGTGGGAAGCAGGGTGGAAAAAGGCACAGGGACGAGACAAGGGCTTCAGCATCTGATGGGCCCGGGTTCTGATCCTCGGCTGATTGCCTCCTTTGCAAGGGATTTTGGACCTTGACCGCTAGACTCTCCTGAGCCGTGTTTCTTTATCTGCACAACCATGAAGCCAATATGGAAGGGTTTTGTAAAGATGGGTGATAATGTTTGTGTGTGCATATGAGGGTCCCGGGCACAGGACCAAGGTGCTCAGTACCTGGGCCCCATCATTTTTGAGTATCCTACTTGTCAGGGCAAGGAAGGGGGCCTATGTCTATCTGTCTGTCTGGGAGAGTCAGAGGAGCCTTTCTGGGGCAGGGCCTTCTGTAGTAGAGCAAAGATGAAGAAATGGAAGAGAAAGTTTTTAGCGTTTTATTATTTCTTTGACTTTTGAGTTTATCCTGGGATATAGAAAGTGAAAGTGAAAGTCACTCAGTCCTGTCCAACTCTTTGCGACCCCATGGACTATCCATGGAGTTCTCCAGGCCAGAATGCTGGGGTAGTAGCCTTTCTCTTCTCAAGGGGATCTTCACAACCCAGGGATCGAACCCAGGTCTCACGAATTGCAGGTGGACTCTTTTCCAGATGAGCCACAAGGGAAACCCACACCGGGATATAGCCGATTAACAGTGCTGCGATAGTTGCAGGTGAACAGCACAGGGACTCAGCCATGAGTGTACATGTATCCATTCCCCGCTCCCGTCCAGGCTGCCACATAACATTGCACAGAGCTGCACGTGCTGTCCCTATTAAATACAGCAGTGTGTGCATGTCCATCCCGGACTCCCTAACTAGCCTGCCCTCCATCCCTCCCCCCTGGCGACCATAAAGGAGAACATTTTTTACTTGGCGGGCACAGCGGAGTTTTGGAGGAGAGACAGGAGGGCTGTAGGAGGCCCGTAAAGAAGTTTAATTTGGGTTGAGTTGCCTGATTGATGGGGAGGAGAAGGGAGCAGGCAGGGGGTGGAGACAGTGACCTGGTCTGGGGAGGCCCTGACCATTGGGGTGGGGACCTCGGACTCTGCTTGCCAGGCGGGGGGCGCGGCTGGTCCTTGAAGGTCGTTGGGCGGGTGGCTAGGATCATGGGAGGTCACATGGTTGGGATGATGCTTTAGCAAAGCCAGTCTGGCTAAAGAGTCGAGATGACATCACCACCCAGTTAGGGGACCATTGCTTCCGGCAGTGACCCCAGGAGGACTCTGGACCAGGGCAATGCAGTTGGATGTTAGGACAAACGAGACTTCAGGGGTGACTCTAGGGCTGCCGAGGGGGCTGATGGGGAAATGAATGGAAATATGGAAAATCCAAGAAATAGCCCGCGGCCTTGGTGGGAAGCAGGACAGACTGCAGGGGGCAAAGTTTGGGGTGGGGAAACCACTTGGGAGGATGCGGCGTTTTTCCAGGCTTCAGGACCAGAGGGTGGAGAGCCCGCACAGGGGTCCAGAGGCACCCACCTGCCGCCCCTGTAGGCACCACGGCTCCCCCAGGAAAGCCCAGGCTTGTGTCGAAGGGCGCTATCCTGGCAGCCGATCCATAGGCCTCCCCCGAGAGTCAGTGGCTGTATCCTCCATGCCACGTCCATCCCTGGAGACTCCAGGGGCCACGTGGGCTTGGGCTGTTGTGCGAAGTGAGGACCGGTAAGCTCTGCCTTGCCTGCAGGAGATGATTCTCTGGGGGAGAAGCTGTGAGGGGGCCCAGGGCAAGTTGTGACTGCTGAGCTTAGCTGGTGCTAGGCAGGATTCTGCACTGGCCACACGACAGACAAGTGCTGGGCGGGAGAGGGGAGCGGAGCCACAGACAGAATCGGCCACCAGTCACCCAGCCTGGCTTAGAAACAGCCTTGGCTGCGGGAATGTTGTCAGTGTGTTTTCACATGAACATCAAATTCAGAAACTTCCGGTCCTGCGGCTCCCAGAAGACACTGCTGCCTCTCTCCGATCCCTGTAATCTCTCCTTCCCTGAGGCCTCACTGGACTTCTGCTGCTCAGTTTCCAAAATCACAGACAGTCTGAACCATGGGATTCATTTTTGCTTTAATCACATAATTTTTAAATTGTTTTGGAGCTGTCATGTATCGTAAAGGAAAATGGGAAATCTGTGTTTTCTCGAAGTTTGGTTACGACCCATTTGCTCACTCATTCGTTTGTTCAGCCGGGAGATGGTTGCTGGTCTCCTGTGTGAGAGCTTGTGCCAGGAGCGGTGTGGAATCTTCCATATTCTATTGGCTTCATCTAGAAGGGATTTTAACACAGGGTTTCATACCCTCTGAGGAGGGGCCGGGCTGCTCAGAAATGATACACAAGCACGTGTGTGCAGGGGAGAAATATGTGTATTGACACTGGGAGCAAATCCTTCCTTTTTCATGAGCTTCTCAAATGGGCCTGTAGATTGCTCTGAACCCTGGTTAGGAACACTGGCTTCTGGCTAAACTCTGCTTCAGTTTCTTTCCCACCTGGTGGCCTGTGACGGCTTGCTTCACAGGGGTGTTGGGTGGTAACAGTTGAGATCTTGGGAGATTTTTAGTCATGCAGATGCCAAGACATATTGTTCAATAAGGAAACAGACTGACACCCACGAGGACCGAGGAGAAAATCCCCGAGAGTCATTCAGATTGTTCTGATCTCTCGGCTCTTGGCTCAGAGCTCAGAAGCACTTGGGTCGTTCTGAGCAGTTCAGCGGTTAAACAATCCAGAGTACAAGCCAGGAAACCTGGGCTGAGGTTCTGGCAAAGCCGTTAACGTTACGGAAGTCATTTAACCTCTGGGGCTGCCGTTCTCCTCTTTTGTGAAACAAAAGAGCCGGAGGAGGTGCTGACCAAGATGATACAAACAGCTCCTGGGCTCTGAGAGTGCGCCCGGCTCACCTAACATCACGTCCTACGAGGTGAGCATCCCACGTCTTCCCTCCTTGAGGGCTGGCACACCGACAGCCTCAGAGATGGCAGCTCCGGCTCACACAGCTGCGAGGCCCCCGCTCTGAGTCCTGACCCAGGTCCAAGGACCCCAGTACATGTTAAACCACCACCCCATCGCTCCTTGGGTCTGTTCTCTGTCTAGACTCGATGGCTATTATTATATGGATAATATTTGGATCCATCAGTATTTGGATCAATCACAACCCTTATCTGAAAAACTTTCAAAACTGCTCTTTGCTCTCTTTTTGCTGCTTTCAGGGCCCGGAACACCCAAATCCTGGGAAAAGCTTCAGCGCCCGTGGCTTCCCTCGACATTGTTACCTCCCGGACAGCGAGAAGGGGAGAAAGGTGAGGACAGGTGTCGGTGTCCCGGCCCCAGCTCTGCTCCCAGCGGTGCTGAGCAGAGCCTGGTCTCTTAGCTCTAGATGCCTGTGTAATCAAGTGCCGTAGAGAGACTTCCCTGATGGTCCAGCATCAAAACTGCCTTCTCATGCAAGGGTGCAGGTTTGGCTCCTGGTCGGGGAACTAAGATCCCTGACGCCTTGCAGCCAAATCACAAAACGAAAATAGAAGTGATATTGTAACAGATTCAGTAAAGACTTTACAAATGGTCTGGGTCCAAAAACAAAGTCCCAAGTCGTAGTGGAGTTAGCTAGAGAAGTGAAGAGATGTGATTACAGTTTCGCTTTTGGAGGACGATGGGGGCTGGACTTTTGGCTTTTTTCTCCCCCGGATTTTACAGGCAATAATTCATCTATTTTAGGTTCTTCCTCTAGAGCTTTGCTGCCTACTGGCAGGTCCTGGGAAGAGCAGCAGTAGCAACACGTGGGAACTCGATGTAAATACAGGACCTTAGAACGACTTCATTTAACTGGATCTCAGGGGGCCTGACAGCACCTGAGTGCTTGGGAAGCACCGCTCTGGGCAGGGATCTTAATCTGTGGCATTTTAATGTTTTCTATAATGAAGATTTTTGTTGTTATTTAGTTGCTAAGTCATGGCTGACTTTTTGTGACCCCATGGACTATAGCCCCCAGCCTCCTCTATCCATGGGATTTCCCAGGCAAGAATTCTGGAATGGGTTGCCATTTCCTTCTCCGGGGAATCTTCTCGACCCAGGGATCGAACCCAAGTTGCTGGCATTGGCAGGCAGATTCTTTACCACTGAGCCACCAGGGACTCAGTCAGTGAATACTTTGACTTTCCCCAAAAGAGCAGAGGGAAAAGTCTCTGGGTTTCTGGATTCCTAGTGATTCTGGGGGAGGCTTCCGTGGTTCTATGAACTTGAAAGTTAGAATTACAACTTCATGTTCATTTTTTCTGTGGATAAGCCCAGAAAAATCGCTAGGTTTTTTAAAACTTTTCCTGATCTCAAAAGCGAAAAGAACTGTTGATTTATTGGCCAAGAGGGGCATCTTGGTTAGCTCTCTAGGTCATGGCACGTAACAAACAGCCTCTAAATCTCCGTGGCCTCCTCCAGCTAGCGTTTATTTCTCATACAGTTTGCGTGTCACTGACTATGGCTCAGTGGCTGCTGTGGGTCAGCTTTCAAGGATCCGGTTCTGAAATTCAGGAAGAAAGAGATTTGCTTCCCTGGTCCATTCCCTCCCCATGGAATGGGGCAGAGGACCAAGAGAGAATCCGAGTGGGTTCTACAATCCCATCAGAGCCTCCCCCTGAAGCTCGTCACTTCTGCTCGTGCTGTGCAGTTGCTAGCTTGTGTCCGACTCTTTTGTGACCCCGTGGACTGTAGCCCGCCAGCCTCCTCTGTCCGTGGGATTTCCCAGGCAAGAATACTGGAGTGGGTCGCCATTTCCTCCTCCAGGGGATCTTCCCCACCCAGGGATTGAACCCACATCTTCTGCACTGGGAAGCAGATTCTTTACCTTCTGCACCACCAGGGAAGCCCCGTGCCTTCCACAGGCTCCCGCAAGTCATGAGCAAGCCAGACCAGGAGCTGGTGTCCTGCTTACCAGGAGGCTCCTTGGCAAAAAGCGGGCCTGCAGTCACTCACAGCTGGAGAAGCGGAGAGTCTGGGACAACAAGAGAGTCAACCACGTTATCCTGAGGAGGCGCCCAGTGCAGTGTCCCCGGGTTAGTCATCAGGGGCAGTCCTGGTACCCGTTTGCCCAGAGCCAGCAAGTCTGTACACCCGAGACCTGCAGCCACCATCAAGTCCTGCGGTTAAAACATGAATCCCCTTGCCAAGAGCTGTTTCTCCGCCAGATCTCCTTCTTTGTGTTAATGACATACACTAAGTCCCCTACACGGGAACCTTCAAGTTGTGAACTTGCCAAGATGCGAGTGTGGGTTCCACCAGCATCAGGCATGCGTGATGTTGCAGCTCACTCCCTGTCTCCTGTTGCTGATGGTCCCTCAGCTCCACCACCTCCCACGTCCTCTCCCTCCTCTAATCAGGGACTCTTCTTGCCTGTCCACTCAATGCCGGCCTCTGTGTGCCAGCTGTCGTACTATGCTTTTCAGGGTGCTGTTCACTTCCATTCAGTTGCTCAGTTAGGTTCGACTCTTTGTGACCCCATGGACCACAGCACGCCAGGCCTCCCTGTCCATCACCAACGCCCAGAGTTTACTCAAACTCATGTTCATTGAGTCAATGATGCCATCCAACCATCTCATCCTCTGTCGCCCCCTTCTCCTCCTACCTTCAGTCTTTCAAAGCATCAGAGACTTTTCCAATGAGTCAGCTCTTCACATCAGGTAGCTGGAGTATTGGAGTTTCACCTTCAACATCAGTCCTTCTAATGAACACTCAGGGCTGATCTCCTTTTGGATGGACTGGTTGGATCTTTTTGCAGTCCAAGGGACTCTCAAGAGTCTTCCCCAACACCACAGTTCAAAAACATCAATTGTTTGCACTCAGCTTTCTTTATAGTCCAACTCTCACATCCAAGGTACTGTACTGTAAGATTAAAAATGTTTTCCTTATTTTTTTTAATGTAATATTTGTATGAAAAGTATTATAAGCTAACATTATGGTATAGTACTGTATAGCTGTTTGTGTTAGTTGGGTTTGACTTACAAACACATTGGACTTACGGATGCACTATCAGAACAGAACTCACACATATCTCGGGGACTTACTATGCTCTGTATCCCCGGAACCATGTTGGGTGCGTGAACATAGCCCTGAGACACACACTCCTCCCGCACTGCCCTCCGAACCACTTGAATCTTTTCCTAATCCTCCAAACTAGTTATCTGTCACCAGAATAGTGATTCTAAAACACAGTTTCTCATGTCCGTCTCCTTCGTTTAACAGAAATAAAGTGAGAGAAAACACGAAACTGTTAGGATGGCTTCCCTTACAAGGATGGTTTTCTCAATTCAGTAGACACGACCTCCCACAGTTTGGGTCTGAATCTTCCCTTCCCACTAGCTCCTCGCCTTTAACCCACCGTGCTTGCTGTTCTCAGACCCTCACCCTGGGTTCCTTTGGAGAGCGAGGTGATAGAGTGTAAGCTTTGAAGCCAGACCAGCCTGGCTTCGGATCCTAGTCCTGCCATTTAGCACATGTGGGAAATGGACATGAGGTTGATTGAAGTGTCAGTCTCCTAATCTCTGAAAGAGTGGGATTATTTCTAGCTCTGTGGACAGGATGTTGTAAGAGTTAAATGAAGAATTCTTTTTTGTGAAGAGTTTCTTCACATTTGTGAAGAATCTGCCTGCAACGGGGGAGACCCGGCTTCAATCCCTGGGTCGGGAAGATCCCCTGGAGGAGGAAACGGCAACCCACTCCAGTATTCTTGCCTGGAGGGTCCCGGGGACAGAGAAGCCTGGCCGGCTACAGTCCAAGGAGCCGCTGAGTAAAACGCAGCTGAGCCACTAGCACGTGCAGCATTCATGGAAGGCTTCCTTGGTGGCTTAGTGGTAAAGAGCCCACCGGCCAAGGCAGGAGATGTGGGTTTGATCCCTGGGTTGGGACGATTCCCTGGAGGAGGAAATGGCAATCTCCTCCAGTGTTCTTGCTTGGGAAATTCCATGGACAGAGGAGCCAGGCGGGCTGCAGTCCGTGGGGCCACCAGAGAGCCGGATGCAGGTTAACAACTAACCAGCAATGACAAGAAGCTCTTTGTGAAAACCCCGGTGTGCTGGCAACAGTGACCTACGCCTCGGACCACAGGTCTTTCCTGCGCCTGTACGTTCTTCTCTATTAATACACCTCAAATCCTCCCCGCTCTCTGCGACTCAGCTCACAAGCGTCCCCTCCGTGAAATCTATCCTGATGCCCACCTGCAGGTCAGCGGAGTCATGCCCGAGACCAAAATGTAAAGGCAGGCCGGCCTGAAGTCAGGGCCTGCTCTGGCACTTTTGAGCTGCATGACCCAGACACATCTGTTATCTTCTTCCGTGGAGAAGGGATAATGAGCATCCTGTCATAGCCAACTGTTAGGACCATTAGATGAACTAGAGCCTGGCACTTAGTAAGTAAGCAGTCAGGAAACGGTGGCTCTTAGTTTCAGCATCTTCCAGCCTTTTCTTTCTTTCTTTCTTTCTTTTTTTTTTTTTACTGTGCTGGGTCTTCAAGCTGGCTCTCCACCGCACAGACTTTCCTCCAGCTGCAGTGCCTTCTCTTGTTGCAGAGCATGGGCGCTGGGGTGCAGGAGCTTCAGTCGCTGCAGTCGTTGGGACACAAGGTCTCAGCAGTTGCAGCTGCTAATTGTCGTGGCTCATGAGTTCTGAGGCCTGTGAGATCTTCCCAGCTCAGGAATCAAACCCACATCATCTGCACTGGCAGGCAGATTCTTTACCTCGGAGCCACTAGGAAACCCCTGCCAATTGGATCACGATTTAGATTCCTCACCTCCAGTTCACACCCTGTTTACAGTCGTTCAGTTTTGAACCCAATGCATTTTTATCAGGTGCCTTCTTCACACTGGTCAGGGTGTCAGGCATCTGTCCTCCTCCACCAAGGCTGTTTTTCAGTGTAGCTGAATTGAAACATTCTGCATGTCCTCACGCCTCTCTGAGCCTCACCCATGACTCAGAGGTAATGATAGCACCTGCCAGACCTGGTGCTAGATTTCCCATCTGAGCCTCACAGCCAAAGGTGGTTATGAGGATCGGATGGAAAAATAACTATGAAATGGCCTGGAAGAGGTCAAACATTTCTACCATGTCCCTGGAGAAGCACTGCACAGTGTTAGCTGTGAGTCAGTTAATGCCACACTCTGGTGCTGGTGGCGGTGGGCATGGCTCAGAAGATCTCAGATTGCTCCTAAGAGCCTCGAATTCCTAGATCCCAGCTTTTAAAATGCAGCTATGGTGCTGGTTTCCCAGGTGGTGCTCACAGTAAAGAGCCTACCTAGTGCAGGAGATGTAAGAGATGTGAGTTCGATCCCTGGGTCGGGAAGATCCCCCGAGCATGAAATGGCAGCCCACTCCAGTATTCTTGCCGGGAGAATCCCATGGACAGAGGAGTCTGGTGGCCTACGGTCCACGGGATCACAAAGAGCTGGACACAACTGAAGTGACTTAGCGTGCGTGATGCCGGGCCCCAGCGTTAGTTGAGTGGATATACCAGGCACTGCTGTGAAAGCACTCTGCGTGTGGGGCCCCCTGAGACGCTCACAGCCTTTGGGGGTAAGCGGTACCACTGGAAGCTCAGAGGTCATGTAACTTGTTCAAGGCCACACAGCTGGTCTGTGACAGAGTCAAGACTGAACCTGCCAGGTCCTTGAGTCCATCCCAGCTCCTGCCCATTCCCTGTGCTTCTTGGAGCACTGTGCGGGCAGGGCTGGGACCCCAGGGCGGGGCAAGCGTCCTCCCTGCCGATGGTCTTTGACCAGCACAGCATGTCTGGCGCTGATCCCCCCTGTTTTCTCTCAGGTCCTGAAGCTGCTTCTCGTGGCCTGGGACCGCCGCCTCATCTTCGCCATCGGGACGTCCAGCACCACGGGCGAGTCAGACACCGTCATCTGGAATGAAGTCCATCACAAGACAGAGTTCGGCTCTAACCTCACTGGCCACGGCTACCCAGATGCCAACTACCTGGATAATGTGCTGGCTGAGCTGGCCGCCCAGGGCATTTCCGAGGACAGCGCTGCCCAGGAGAAGGACTGAGCTGGGGGAGGGGGTGGATGGGGCTTCGTGGGGGCAGGGGTGTGGGAACCACAGGGCAGGAAGGAGGGAGAGTCAGGGTGGAAGTTGGTGCCGTGCCCTCCCGAGCCCCTTGTACCGTCTCCATCTCCCATCCTTCCGGCCACAGCGGGGAGCCGGAGTGAATAAGGGGATGTCACTCACAAACCTCATCCAACACGCGGGGGCCGCGGGACGGGGTGAGGGCCGCCCTCTCTGCTCCCGTGGAGCTTCGGCGCTGGGTAGGCAGGGACTCCTCCCCTCACACCACCCCCACCCCCCAGCAGGGGACACTGTCAGCACACACGGGGTACGGGCACCTCTTACCCTGGCCTTGTGAAGCCAGGGGCGCCCGCCTTGGCTGGCTTCTCGCTGCTTCCACTCTGCTTGGAGAGCGGAGTTTCGACTTTTCTCTCATCCCCTGGAGGTGAGGAGCTCTCACTGTGCAAGACTGAGGGGCAGAGGAGTGAACCGCTGCGACATCGGCAACCAACGCCTCGATGTACAGTGAGGAAGTGCTTCTCACCAACAGAGGGCGAGGGCAGCGAGGGCTTCCGGGAGCATCTCAGCTCCCGTCGCGGTCCTGGCTTCTCCCGCCTCCCGCTCACCCCTCTGCCCTGTCCAAAGAGGCATCCGATTCTCTTATGCAGACGGAGGGACTCTGGGATTCCTCTCTGGGGCGCGATGTCTCCCGCCCCTCTCTGATCAGACCAGAGCCTGCGTCCCACTTAGCATCTGAATTAGTCCTCAGGGAGAGGAGCCCAACTCTTCCAACTCATCCCAGACCAGCTCAAAGATTCCGTGTGATTCATCCAGTCACTGTGAGTGGAGCCCAGGCTGGGCTCCGTGCCATCCGTGGACGTGTGTGCGTGTGTGCGTGTGCGTGTGCGTGTGCACCGCGCTGGACCAGGCTCTGCTGCTGGGCCAGGTTGGCAGAGGGTCCCATCGTGATCTCACACTCTGGTTCTGCAAACTGTCAGACCGCAGTTCTGATGGGATTGAAACAGCCAGGCAGCGGTTCATCGATGTGCCTCACTGTCTGACATCCGTCCCCTAGTCAACATGAACACAGACCGAGACAGGGCTGTGCGCGGGGGCGGGGGCGGGGGCGGGGTGTAGGGGGTGGGGTGGACGGGCCCCTTTGTATATCTCTCACAAGGGGGGATCTGAGCTGGTCCACGAGGACCTCAGCGGGTCTCCATGCACGTTGTTTAATGAGCCTGGAGGAGTGCGGGGACCCTTATCTTCCTCTGCAATGACAGGCCGGCCCAGCACATGAGGGAGCCTCTAACCCTTTCCCAGCAGGGTTGGGACCACCTTGGGGTCCAGTCCAGCCTGTGTCAGGGTTGTGGCCCAAGACCCTGCCTGTCCCCCACATTCCCTTTGGCTCCCATGAAGGAGACAGTTGGGGGTCAGGGAGGAGAGATGGGGGATGAAGAAGGGAACCCCAATTCTGCCCCCTTTGAAAATGGATTCTCTGAACTCCATGTTTGGGGGAAGTTGCTCTGGATCCTAATTCGAATTTATATACCTCGTGTCTGGGGGTCTGACATATATATATATATACATATATATATGCACATATATTTCATAACATTTGGAAGGTTTTCGATGCTGGAAAAATGGAAATGGAAAAGCCTTCAGATGCAGTACTGAAGTTAGAAGCGGCAGCCAAGCTTTTCCAAGGGTCGGCCTGAGTGTCCTGCTCGCAGGCCTGCAGACATTCGGAGCGGGGGGAGGCACTGGTGCTGAGCTCGTCCTCCTCTTCCACGTGGCAGAAGACGTGAAAGTGTTAGTTGCCAAGTTGCCTTGGGGATATTAGTTAGCTCCAGCGAAGGGCGCTCTGGCAGGAGGCCTTCCAGCCTCACCCATCAGTCCTTTATCTCACCAGCAGACCAGGAGACTGGCCCCCAGCCCACCGCACCACGGGGCAGTTTCCTGCCGCAGCTGGGAAGGAAACAAGCGAACTCAACCGGAGAGCCCTCCCTTAGCGTTTGATGTCAGCCCATGCCTGTTGCCGGACCACCCTGTGGCAGAGATGGGCCTCATCATAAGCCCGGCTACACCCCCACCCTCCTTCAGCATCCTTGTCCAGGATCCTCCGGGCTCCTCACCCACAGGAACGAGAAAACAGACCCAGAGCTGGCGGGTAGACAGAGCGGTGTGGCGAGAGGTGGGGAAAGAAGGGAGGGTGATAACTGGCAGAGGGCCGTACGGAGAGACTGATTTCCCTGGGTCGGGCAGAAGAAGGTTCAGGTGGAGAAGGAGCCGGGCCCAGGGCAGAGAGAAGAGGCTGCAGGGGAAAGGCAGGCAGGCGGTGCCTCTTTGAGAGTCGTCTTCACACCTTCCAGCCTCCCCCTCTCAGGATGGTGATAGCACTGATGGCCTGTGTCTCTTCCCGAGATGCTCGTAGGGGCTACCTCATCTGCCGCTCGTCTAGTGGGACTTTCTGGGCAGAAGGAACTGTTCATATCCCTTCTAACACTGTGCCAGGCAAAGGGGGTGGGAGGGGCATGCCTCTGCCCTCTCAGGCCAACCTGAAAAGGTACAGCCCTGGGTTGGGCGAGAACCCCCGCCGGCAGAGGTCCTATGCATCCGCCACTCGGACGCAGGAAGTCCTCCCGCCGGAAGCCCTGCTGTGCTCCCTGCCCGATGCAGGGAATCCCACGCCCGTCCTCATCGTCTTAGCACCAGCAGCCTCATTTCTCCCCTCCTGAGTCTCCGGGGAGGACACGTGGGACTGGAGACAAACCCTGTTAGTGCTCATCCCTTGAAAGGTGGAGTGTGTGTGTGTGTGTGTGTGTGGTTGCCTTTGTTTTCATCCGCCTTTTGGGAAGCCTGGACTTCTCTGTGGTTTCACGTCTGGTCCAAAGTGATCGTCCTGTTGTTGTGGGCATGAGATGGTTGGGGTGGGGGGGTCCTGTGTGGTACAAGGAAGGGCCCTGTCCTCTTTTCCTGGTCTGCGGTCCCTGGCATTGATGGGGGGCGGCGGGGCGGAGGGGTGGTTCTGGGGGAGAGCGGGTGCCTGTCCTGTTGTAAATCACTGTAACTGGTGTGTTCTGAAGTCCTTGGTGTTGCTCTGTGAGTGGACATCGCCACCGGGTGCTCATGAGGTTTACATGCGGAACAATAAACGGTAAACAACCACCGCAAACCTTCCTCAGCCTGCTTTCCGTCCATCGCCTACCGGTGAGGACTTGGGGAACCTCCCCAAGTCCGTGAGCAACCGCAAGCCCTTCCACTGAACGGGAGAGTCCCTTTCTCTACTCTTCTTTACATCTTCTTTACCCACACATTTGACCAAGTAACCTACTTTGACTTCTTGTTCCTCCAAAGAAACAGATGACCTGGCAGGGGAAACAAGTGAAACAGTAGGGGAAAGACCATCTTAAAAACCATGAGTGTTTGCTTCTTAAAGTTCCCTTCACCTGGCCACAATATCGGGTATGTTTCAATAGCTTACAGGCTGTGTTTTTCAGATGTGCTCAATTGCTAAGTGGTGTCCAACTCTTTGACCCCAGGGACTGTCGCCCACCAGACTCCTCTGTCCATGAGATTTCACAGGCAAGAATACTGGAGGGGGTGGCCATTTCCTCCTCCAGTTTTTCAAATCCCGATTCGAATGAGAACATAAAGATAAAATGCAATTGCAAAGGGGCTTTTGTCACCCAAATGTGTCCTTGTTTCTGACAGTCTGTGGAGTGTGGTTTTCTTGGAAGTCTGGATCAGTGTTTCCACAGACTCCAACCTGAGCTAGCCAGTCAAGAAAGCAGGCCTCAGAGAGTAGAACCTAGGTAACCCCCATCAGGGTTTGGATTTTGTAAAGGGACTTGATGAATGTAAACCTCAGACTGTCTCATTCTGATTTCCTGTGGATGAATAGAGAACACATTCCTCAAGTACACATTTTAATACATATTTATGTGCAACGTTGTTAGAAGTATAAGTTGGTGAAGAACTTTTCAGTTCAGTGGGCTGTTAGTACATTAAAAGTCTCAGAGGTTAAAGGTATACTTTGTTTATCCCACTCAGTAATCTTCAAGAACTCACAGGCAAGTCAGTATCGGCAGGAAAGTGGTCAGCTTGGCTGAAACATGCCCACAAAACCCCCAGAGGTAAGGGAAGGCATTTTAATGCTTAAGAAGCAGGGGTTTAGTACAGAGGTTGTAGAAATCTCTGTCTGGCTGAGAGCTCAGCTCCAGTTCTGTGAGTCACACCTCTGTTTCATAGTGGGAGTGACTGTATGACCTCCCTCTTGTCTTCCCACGATCGGGGACAGTTCAAGCTCCCAGAAGAAGGACCTGGTAGAAGCCAAACTTGTGACTGCAGGTGTTAAATGAGGACGGGACAAATTATCCTTCATAGAGGATAACTCACCCATGACATTCGATTTGGTGAAGAAATATATAGCTTTAAAAATATGGTGTAATACAGAATTGTAAAATAAAAAATAAAAAAATTTAAAAAAAAAAAAACAAAAAAATTAAAAAAATAATAAATGAGAAAAAAGTGAAAAAAAATAAAAAATAAAAATATGGTGCAGATTATTAATGGAGTCACCCTAATAATTACCATTAGGTGAGACCATTCTTAAAATTAGGCAAAGCATCAACTGTCAGGCGGCAATCAGGCATCCTGTGAGGTGTCCCAGGGGAGTCAGTGTGGGACTGAAATAAACGTGCCGCAAATGATGCTGGGTGGCTTTTTTGGTTTCATTTAAGAACACTTATTTGATCATGTCAACCTCCTTTCCAATGGAGAAAAGAAAAGAACGGGGTACACAATTGGGTTTTTTCTATCTTGTTCAGATTTGGGGGATGAAGTGATACTTAGATGTGGGTTTACTTTGATTTCTTGCATCTTTCTTGTCTTCTACCCCCAGAAAAATTTTGGAATGTGGGGTGTGTGTACGTGATGGGAGAATAGAAAGGGGGGATGGTCATCTGTGGGAGGGAGGGATGGTACCCGGGTAACAGAACATGAGACAGTCATGCTTGATCTAGGCAAACCTGCAGCTCTTTTCTTTGCCCACTTAGGATAAGCTGAGAGGACGAAACCAGGCAGCTGGTTGTGGGTAAGAATTCCAGTTCCCCAAGAGCACCAGAATCTTTTCTAGCTTTCCCCCTTTCTTCACTCACTGCTGGTCTCCAAACCACCCCTTCTCCCTTGACCTCCTAAGAGAAGTTTAAATGTTAAAGTATTCTCTGAGGGCTTTACGACACTAGTCTGAAGTCCAAGAGTGGCCTGGTCTCAGTACGTCTTAATTGTGGGGAGCTTGAAAAGAGTGGGCTTGGTCTAGACACCATCTCCTGGTTCAGAGGATGCTGAGATGGTCTAGAGGAGACGACACAGTCATCAGTACCTCAAAAATGGAATGCGATAGCCAAGCAGGACCTCCTGTGTCTTCCAGGGGCTTTTCTGGGAGTGTGAAATCCAGACAGCTTTCAAAAAACACAAAATAGTGGGAGGGTAACATTTAAAGACATCTTTAGAGCTCATGAATTGGAAACCATGGCTGACCTCACATTAAATACATCTTCAAATCCAAACATGAACATTCTCCCTCGTCTTTCTTATACATAAGCTTTCAGGTGAAGAAAATGGCACCCATCGAGAAGAGGCCACCCCTCCAGTTTCAGGGTGACTTTCGCTTAAAAAGCCACAACTACCCTCCAACCCCTCTCCCAGCGTTGTCCGGGTGGCTCTGTTTACTTCCTGGCCCAGAGACCTAGACAGTCACAGTCCCCCAGGGACTTCCATTGCACTTGACCCAGAAGTACTTAGAAGGGCAGAGTGGAGAGAAAAAGAGATGAAAGCCATGCTTGAAGGCCTGACCGGGAGGAGGGAAGCGGTGTCCTGGGAGAGTCTAAGCAGGGCTCTGTGCCTGCTCTTGGTCAAGGGCATCTCCATTCATGGCAGCGCCTGCAGCCAAACTCTGCTTCTCATCCTGGAGGACCTGGTATCCCTTTTTCCTGGACTTCCGGGCGCCATAGATGGCCAGGGAGATGACCCCTGCCAGGGCGACAGTCACCCCCAGGGTGAGCCCCGCGGCTGCTCCTCCAGACAGACCCTCGCTGTCTCCGTGGATAACTTTCATGGCCCTGCGAAGTTCCAGGGGCTCCCCCAGCCTCCACTGGTGGGTCTGGGGATCTTTAATCCAGGAGCTGGCCGTCTCAGGGTTAGTCACCAGGACAGTGTTGGTGGCCGCCTGACTCATGAGGGGTGGTCGGGTATAAGGAGGGAGCCTGACAGCAGGCAGAGACCCTCCCGTAAAAAGCCCAGCTTTGACACAGTAAGACACTTGGCACCCATCGCTGATGAGGGCTAGGTGTTGGCTGAAGCCCCCCGGACACTTTTTTAGAGAAGGTGCCCCCAGATCTTTGGATGCAGCAGAATCCACCAAGGGGTTCCCCACCGCACAGCTAAAGAACCCACCAAAGGGGACAGAAAATCTATATCCCAACTCATAGTCCTGAGAGGCACATACCTTAAGGTTTTCAAAAAGTCTCAGTTGAAAATAGCCGGCTGGGCACGACTGGGCATTGGTCAGAGGATTTATGCTCTTAGCACTGAAGAGCCCCCCAAAAAGGAGCCCCGAGTTTTCAGATACTTGGCCACTGGCTGCACACCAAAAAGCCCTGAATTCAGCCCTGGCTACTCGAAACACATCTTCACACACAGTCTTGCAGAAGATGTAGAGGGTACACTTGCGTGAGCACTCCAGGTGGTTGTACCCCTCCTCGTGGGTCTGGGTGAGCAGCTGGACTGAGGAGTAACCAGAGGGGCAGGACATGCTGCCAGTCAGCGGATTCTTCTGCTCCAGGTTCTGGCAGAGTTGGACAACCTCATTCCCCAAGAACTGGGTGCATTCCTGGTAAACTCCCCCGAAGGAGAAATTGGTCATCTTCCCCTCGCAAGAACCATCATCAGTGTTGGCTTGGAAGTTGAAGTTGGGCGAGCTGAGATCCGTGCAGCCAGGGTAGGTGTTGACTGCATAATACCTGCGCACGGCTGCCTCCACCGTCTTGGACAGCTTTCTTACCAAGGGCCCCGGCAGCTCAGGCAGTCGTTCAGGGTTGATGAAGAAATGCAGAGGCAGGCCAGCTCGGTCCATAGCCACCAGGTGGCCGGTGACGCCCTGCTGCCAGGCCTGGAGGGTGATGCCTGGGTAAAACGGAAGTCCTCCGATGCTCTGAACTCTGGAGTTGGTTCGGTTGGAGAGGTAGCTCTTGGTGAAGGCATTCTGCGAGGTGTAGTTCTCCTCGAATTTGAAGTTCACAATGTTCAGGAAGGTGATTCCAGCGGACGTGGTCACGGCAGTGCGGCTGCCCTGGCTGTCCTGCAGGAAGGACGACCTGATGTGGTCCTCCTGAATGAGCGCGGCCCCCGCATCCACGCTGTTGATGACATGGGTACCGTAGTTGAGGACCAGGAGTTCTGCCAAGTAGGTGGCCATCCGGGTCTGGTTGTTCTCCAGTTGCTCCGAGATGTCCATGAGCGCCTTCTTAAACCCCCAGCTTAGCTCTGCATCTGGGTTGATTTTGACTGTGTAGACCAGGTTTCTTACCTGAACCTGGGTAGTTACAGCTTGGTCCTTCACCTGAAGGGTCTTTATCCTCTGGAACTCAAGGGAGAACTTGCCGTTGACTTTGGAAAAAAGAGAGAGCTCCATGTTGATGGAGTTGGAGGTGCTGCTCTGGTAGTTCACCCAGGACTCGAGGATTTTGGAGTTCATCTCCAGGTTGCTCTGCCTCTGGGGAATGGTGAAGATCTCATCCGGGATGATGTACTGCCCATCCTCCGTGGTCCTGCAGTGACTGTAAGCCAACTCCATCACCCGCCCCATGTCCACATTCCGCAGGTTATCCCAGCCGCCTCCGGGTAAGACAGGCAGAACGGGCACTTTTAAGGCATTCTTGCAATTTTGAAACCCAGCCTCATCAGTCGCTCCCCAAGATGTGTCCATTTTAGCCCATGTTGCCACCGCCCAGATTAGAAAGGCACCCCCGAAGCTGTTCATGGCTCAGACAGCCCTGGCCTGACCCACCAGTCCTAAGCTGCGGCCAGCGGGCTTGGGGCAGACTGAACTGTTGGGAAAGAAAGCTGTTGCTGAAACGAAAAGTTCAGCAGTTCTCCTAAAGCCACCAGTTCCTCTTTGGGCTAGTCTAATCTCGAAATGGGGAAATGAGAGTCGATTCAAACACTAAGGTCCATCAGGACTTTGAAAAAATTGTGTGGCACTAGATAGAAAACACAGCCCTGTATCCTTAACAGTCAGCCCCCCGCCCCGACCTCCTCCAGCACCCAGCTGGTTACTCTGCACAGCAGTGGGCACTCAGAAAAAATACAACCACACACCTTACCGTTACCCGCATGAGGGTGTTCCAGCTTTGAAAGAAAGCTTTCGTTTCACTTTCTGTTCGCTCTCTTGATGGTTCTGCTTTCCCCTAACGACTCTCTGCTGGGACTTCACTATCACCGTCGTGTTCCTCTGGGTATAGTTGGCAATAACTTGGTACCTGCTCTTACAACTTTAGTTTTTTCATTCCATGGTTAAGTGCGTGTAACTTAGACAGATGTGTAAAAATGGATGTGGCCTTCACCACGCAGGTGTTAAAGCAGCAACTCATTGTTGTGTCATGAGGAGAAGACAACTTCCTGAAGTCGCATTTGTGTCCTAATGCCAAGTCTAATAAGCCTCTTCATTTAAAGCAGTCTTTTCAGGCCCATTGACCTAAAACCAGGCTTGACTGGAGCCCAGTTCTGTTGGTTCTTTGAGACAACTAGCACACTGAGTGGAAGCTGGGGAATCCAGAGGAGTTAATGGAAACTCCCAATGCACTCTTAAGTCACCCTGATGGCTCCCAACTGCACCCTTACACCGTGAGCCAGACACAGGACTGAGGCTGAAAAAGCCACGTTTCAATTCACAGGCCTCCTGTCTGCATTCAGGAAAGGCAATTTCAAGGAATTGAATCACCACAAAATTGTCACTGATGCAGCTGACAGGTGTTTTCAGAAATAATGAGGCCAGTTGCCTAGCTTTACAGGCGGAGCGTCACTAGCTGCTGTTAAAACCTTGATGCAATCTAGAAAAAATGATACAGATGGACCTGTTTGCTTAAAGAACAGACATAGTGGACAAATGCACGGGCACCGAACAGGGAAAATGGGGTGGGGTGAGCGGGGCGTCTGGACTCACACGTGCGTGGATCAAGTAGATCGCTAGTGAACCAGCTGAAGAGCACAGGGAACAAGAGAAGATACATGCAGGCCGTTTGCAGGACATACATCAAGCCAGCCTTAGAAATGTGCTCCAGTATACACCAGATGAAGACAAATACTGCTTGATTTCACTGATGCGAGGGACCTAGAACAGTCAAATCCACAGTCAGAAAGTACATTGGTAGCTGCCAGTGGGGTGGGAAGTTAGTCTTTACCGGGAACAGAGCTTCAGTTTAGGAGGTTGAAACATTCCAGAAATGGATGATGGTGAGACTGCACAGCAACGCGAACGCGTTTAGTGCCACTGAACTGCACAGGCAGCGACGGCTAAAGCAGCATGCTTTATGTTCTGTGTTTTCACTACGGTGGCTCAGATGGTAAAGAGTCTGCCTGCGGTGCAGGAGACCTGGCTTCAGTCCTTGGGTTGGGAAGATCCCTTGGAGAAGGGAATGGCTAACCCACTCCAGTGTTCTTGCCTAGAGAATTCCATGGACAGAGGATACAGTGCATGCAATGGCCAAGAGTCAGACATGACCGAGCAACTATCACTTTGCCACAATTAAGAAAATAAAAAAGCCTGATTTGCGTGGACATGTGATACCGCAACCCCACTCCTAGGCATATATCTGGAGAAAATTCTAATTCAAATAATACATGCACCTCAGTGTTCATAGCAGCACTTTTTACAATAGATAAGACATGGAATCAATAAGTGCCCATCGACAGATGAAAGGATAAAACATACAGATTTTGTGTGTGTTCTCAGTCACTCAGTCATGTCTGACTCTTTGCAACTGCGTGGCCTGTGGCCTGTCAGGCTCCCCTGTCCGTGGGACTTTTCAGACAAGAATAGTGGAGTGGGTTGCCATTTCCTCCTCCAGCAGATCTTCCCAACCCAGGGATCGAACTCGCATCTCCTGCACTGGCAGGTGGATTCTTTACCCCTGAGCCACCTGGAAGCCCGTATAGATTTACATTAGTGGAATACTGTGTTTTAGTTGCTAAGTTGTGTCTGACTCTTTGCGACCCCATGGACTGTAGCACCAGGCTCCTCTGTCCATGGAATTCCCCAGGCAAGAACACTGGAATGGGCTGCCATTTCCTTCTCCATATTTCCTAGTCATAAAAAAATGAAATAATGCCATTTTGCAACAACACTGATGGACCTAGAGATTATCATAGGAAGTGAAGTAAGTCAGACAGAGAAAGACGAAAATCATATGGTTTCACTTGCTTGTGGAATCTAAAGAAAATACAAATAAACCGAACAGGCTTGTGGTTGGCAAGGGGGAAGGTGGGTGAGGGAGTGATGGATTGGGAGTCTGGGGTTAGCAGATGCAAACTATTATATATAGGAAGGATAAACAGCAAAGCCCTACTGTATAGCACAGGGAACTAGAGTCAGTATACTGTGATAAATCAAAATGGAAAAGACATGAAGAAGAACAAATATATATGTGTCTGAGTCATTTTGCTGTATAGTAGAGATTAACACACCATTGTAAATCAACTACATTTTAATAAAATAAAATTTAAAAAACCTTGATGGCATTCTGTAACCCAGAAATATCACATTCTGACTCTATTAATGCCTCAGTTATCATGCTCTGGGGAATTCACTTACACTCAAGTTCAGTTCCGTTCAGTTCACTCACTCAGTCGTGTCCGACTCTTTGAGACCCCACAAACTGCAGCACACCAGGCCTTCCTGTCCATCGCCAACTCCTGAAGGTCACTCAGACTCACATCCATTGAGTCAGTGATGCCATCAAGCCATCTCATCCTCTGTTGTCCCCTTCTCCTCCTGCCTTCAATCTTTCACAGCATCAGGATCTTTTCCAATGAGTCAGCTCTTCACATCAGGTGGCCAAAGTATTGGAATTTCAGCTTCAACATCAGTCCTTCCAATGAACATCCAGGACCAATCTCCTTTAGGATGGACTGGTTGGATCTCCTTGCAGTCCAAAGGACTCCTGAGAGTCTTCTCCAACACCACAGTTCAAAAACATCAATTCTTCGGCACTCAGCTTTCTTCACAGTCCAACTGTCACATCCATACATGACCACTGGAAAAACCATAGCCTTGACTAGATGGACCTTTGTTGGCAAAGTAATGTCTGTGCTTTTTAATATGCTGTCTAGGTTGGTCATAACTTTCCTTCCAAGTGTCTTTTAAGTGTTTAGTTTATGAACCAGTTTCTGGGTTTCCCAGGTGGCTCATTGGTAAAGAATCTGCCTGCCAGTGCAGGAGACACAGGAGATGCGGGTTCAATCCCTGGATCATGAAGATCTCCTGGAGGGGGAAATGGCAACCCACTCCAGTATTCTTGCCTGGAAAATTCCATGGACAGAGAAGCCTGGAGGGCTACAGTCCATGGGGTCACAAAGAGCAACTGAGCAAACAGGCACCCGGTTTCTACTTGACTAGAGAAGCAAGCTTCTGCCCAGGTTATAAATTAATAGCTCAGTGGGGGAGCCTGGTGGGCTGCTGTCTATGGGGTCACATAGGGTTGGACACGACTGAAGTGACTTAGCAGCAGCAGAGTGATCACAGATGTAGAATTAGAAAAGTTAGAACCGAATGCCCTTGAGTACTTCCAATAAGTTTGCTGAAATATCCATATATTTTTCTTCAAACTCTTTCAAGGCTCGTTCATCAGAATCAGAAAACTCACTCACCCTGTTTTGAAGACATGCTGACAATTTCTTATTTTTTCTTTTGGCTGTAATAGATCCTGACAGAATCTCACTCTTCTTCAATGAGAATACAAGTAAGGTGAATGTAGATTACATTTAGGCATTCCTATTATCTCTAAACACCTAGTTGTTGTCATTTACTTCTGGACCACCTTCATCTTCATTTTTATTATAGCAAAAAGAAAAAAATGAAATAGCTAAAAGAGCCCAAAAGAATGAAATTACATCGCATTCATATGACAAAATATTTTGTAGCCATCATAATTATATTTTCAAACAGTTTTAATAACGTAAGAAATTCTTATGCCATAATGTTAAGAGGAAAAGCCATGACAAGCATTCAATATGATCTCAACTATGTACAAATATAATGAGGAATATACACCAACTGACCCATTGACAGTAGTTATATCTAGTAGGTAGGTTTCATGAATTATTTACTTCTTTCTACTCTTCTACATATTTTGAGCTTTCAACAATGAGCATGTTTTCACTTATTTAACAAAACTTTATTGAGAATCTACCAAGTCCCAAACAGAAGGAGGAGTAATCATTACTTTCATATTCAGAAAAACAAGCAACAAATATACATTTGAAAACCAAAAGAAATGAAGTAGTTCCGGAATTTCCATACACCTGAGATGATCCAAAGCCTATGACTGTGTTTGCTACGCTCAAGGAAGTTCTCTTTTCATTTCACGGAGAAGCAAGGAAAGAAGAAGTGCTAATTTGGGAATTTCGGCTCAACTGAAGCTTGCAGGCCACCAGCAGGAATTGCTGCTCATAGTGGTCAGGTAGGAGGAGGTGACCTCCAAGAGCCTGACCAGAGCATTTCACCCATTGCTTTCTTGCTTTACTCTGCTCACCAGTGATTGCTTCCACTTTTGCTCGTATTGAAAGGCCCAGGCACCTCCATAAACCCTCCAGAAGGCTGCTCTCAAGGGCTTGTGCCTAAAAGCCAGACTTTAGTTTCTAAAAAGAAAAAGGCAACTTTTCTACAAAAGTTGGGCACCTGCTTTGCAGCAGAGTGGTTTCACTTCCTCCAAAAAGAGGCAAGAGGGAAGTCCCAGGTCCGCTTTTTTTCTCAGTGTGAACACGTGCTTTCTGACACCAGCTCACGCAAAGCCACACCATGACTCAATGTCTGAGGTTCGGTTCTGTGTGGGCTTGGAGCAGATCCAGGTGGTCCCTATTTCTGCATTTCACCTGCAGTCTGAAAGAGAGACGAACATTTGGCTGCGTTTGGAGTGGCGGCCCCCTTTCTTAGTTTTAGCAGAAATCTATGGATGTATCAGGAGTCTGAAATCTGACAGCCAAATAGTCTAAATGGATCAAAGGTCTGTGACTTCTAAAGACTCTGGAATAAACCTGTTTCTGGAAAATCCAGGAGGAATTAGTCACAACGTGACTGTTTTCTTTTCTGAGCAGTTGATGGCTAAGCTGGTGTTTTGATCCTTGCTTTGTCAGCTCCTTCTCCTCAGAGACTATTCTTCCCATCAGGACTGTTTGTGTCCTGACCACAGTGGTTTCTTAAGTCTTTTTCATCTTGAGGGTAAAAACAGGAGACCCATGTGAAATTCTGCAGATCCCACTGGAT
This sequence comes from Oryx dammah, assembly GCF_014754425.2. Classification (NCBI taxonomy): domain Eukaryota; kingdom Metazoa; phylum Chordata; class Mammalia; order Artiodactyla; family Bovidae; genus Oryx; species Oryx dammah. Next base: position 79,183,537 of record NW_024070201.1, read on the forward strand.
ATACCAGAAAGTGGCAACTGGGGTCATTTCCTTTCTTTTCTCTATCAACACGTGCCCCTCACATTTTTTTCTAGTTCTTTTTATCCTTATCAACTTTTCCTTTTTGCTGTTTTATTTTTTCCTCTTTGCTGTGTCCATATTTAGGTTTGGAGGACACAAGTCTGTGATTTAAAGTGATACTTCCACTGCCCTAAAGAAGAAGGAAGTCATACTGTGTCAGAAATTTCATCTTTAGGATACCACTTCCCTATGACACAGTCACAGCAATCATCACTCATCAATCACAGCATTAATTTCCACTGAGATCTGAAGCTGCCTCAAGTATCATTTTCAGTACAGTTCCCTAGTACGTTCTACAGGAAGCCTATTTCATCCACCCCTTAAACAAGCATTTACTGAGCATCTATTCATCAAGTACCCTTTGTACATGCCATTTTTGGAGTAGCCAAGGTCAAACTTAATGCTCTTTTAAGAGTCTAGCTGACCAGGTGAGCCCTTGGAATCACTCCTTCCTTTTTTCTACCCTCCAAGCTAAGATCCAAGCTAAGGATACAACCAGTCCATCCTAAAGGAAATCAGTCCTGAATATTCATTGGAAGGACTGATGCTGAAGCTGAAACTCCAATCCTTTGGCCACCTGCTGCGAAGAACTGACTCATTTGAAAAGACCCGGATGCTGGGAAAAATTGAAGGCGGGAGAAGGGGACGACAGAGGATGAGATGGTTGGATGGCGTCACTAACTCAATGGACGTGAGTTTGAGTAAACTCCGGGTGTTGGTGATGGACAGGGAGGCCTGGCCTGCTGCAGCCATGAAGTTGCAAAGAATCAGACACAACTGAGTGACTGAACCAAACTAAACTGAACTGAACTGAAGCTAAGCTCCACTGGATTGAGCAGTTAAGACCAACCTTACTCTCCCTCCAATCAGTTTTCAGGTTTCCTAATGACAGCAGTCTAATATGAAGAGCGCCTCTTGCATTCTCATTCAGCTGAAGACAAACAGAGAGCTTGTCCACCACAGGGTCAGAAACACCTGGGGTTCCTCTCACACACTTGTTTCTTAGTCCCAGAGTCTTTCCTGTGACGTAATTCCCTCTTGGAGGAAGATTTGCGCGAAAGAAGTGACTGGGTGGCCTCTGGCCGCTCTGGGTTAACTGCTGGCAGGAGTTCATATTTCTATATTTGTTTTATTTTTGGATAATACAAACCCCATCTAATATTCAGTCTTTCCCTCTTTAGCTGCAGGGTCTTCAGACAGACATCGAGCAGAGATGAAGTGAAAATCGCCACCATTTTTTTTTCTGTTTCAAATAACCATGAAAACAAGTGAGTTAGGGGAGGTGGTTCTGCCATCGTGGAATTATGCAGAATCACAAGCTTTGGATCTTCCGATGAAATATTCCCATTGTCGTGACTACTTTTCTGTGATCTAAATATGAGATTAAGTGCATGGGCTGGGCTGTGAGTCTATTCAGTCTCTAAACCTTGTTGTGCTTTGTACAGTCACTCAAAATATCTCAACAGCTAGATTGACATATGTATATATGAAATAGAGTTTCCAAAATTGAAATAGAAGCAGCATCCTGCCTCCATAGGTGACTCAGGGCAAGTTCTAGAGTCTCCCTAAGCCTCCATGTCCTCAACTGTGACGTCCCTCTAAGCAGTAGATGAAGTTGTTAAGAGGATTGACTGAGACTCTCCATGTAAAGCTCTGTACAACCCAGCTAGGAGCTCCGTGTGTATCAGCTTTCAGCTTTGCCGAGCTTGTTGCTGCAGTCTTCAGGCTGACTCTGCAGCTCAACTCTCGCAGAAGGGGAGGGGAGGAAAGCCATACTGGAGCACCTCAGGAGCCTTTTTTTTTTTTTTTCCCTCGACCCATTTGATAGCATTGATCAGGAAGTTATACTGACTCAGAAGGAGCACCTGAATATTTTTTGTTAATATCCTGAACAAAGACATGCGTATCTTTAAGGAAAACAATCTAGTAGCCTTGCCATACAGATTAACGGCACAGGTAAATCGGAGATAATTGGAGGCTTTATCAAAGGCTTCATCCCAGAAGTCTCTTAGAA
>NW_024070201.1:79185620-79194331 GCF_014754425.2 Oryx dammah
CTATAAATGGCCTCCAGCTAGTGACTGTCTTAGGGTTAGCAACCAAATGGTGTCTGTGATGAGAGCTCAACTTTGTCATCAGAGTGCGAACTACGTGTGGATGATACAAAATGTATAGCATGCCTGTGTTCCAATAAGTCTCTACAGAAACAGGCGGAGGCTGGGTTTTTCCTGGGCTCCGTAGCTTACTGACATCTAATTTGGAAACAAGAATTATGGAGTCTCATGATTGGAAGGGACAGGTACTCTCAGCCCAAGGCTTCAGCGTCCTCCAGGACTGTCTTGCAAACTGGCCATCCACTCTTTGCTTGGATGTTCCATGGCAAGGTGGCTCCCTACCTACTGTCTCTGGACAGCTCTGATTCTTAAAAAGCTGTTGCTTCAGCTGAGCCCAAATGGTCTTTGTGATCTCTGTGGCCGAGGTCGTACTTCTGTGCTGTGGCCATCTTGGCAGCAATGCTAGATTCCAGATGCAAGCGAGAGAAGGTGGCTGACTTACATACTCACCAGCCTAGAGGTCCTGGAGGGGGTGACTATTCCTATCTTGTTTAAATGACAAAATGAGAATGGATAAAGACCATGCTCAATGCAAGAGTCCTAGAAGCTTCCTTCATTCCTTGATTGTGGGGAATTTCAGGGATTTCCCGGGCAAGCATCAGGATAGATAGGGTACTTGGTGAGCTTCAGTTCAGCTCAGTTCAGTCGCTCAGTCATGTCCGACTCTTTGCAACCCCATGGACTGCAGCACGCCAGGCCTCCCCGTCCATCACCAGCTCCCAGAGTTTACTCAAACTCAAGTCCACTGAGTTGGTGATGCCATCCAACCATCCCATCCTCTGTCATCCCCTTCTCCTCCTGCCTTCAATCTTTCCCAGCATCAGGGTCTTTTCCAAAGAGTCAGCTCTTCACATCAGGTGGCCAAAGTATTGGAGTTTCAACTTCAACATCAGTCTTTCCAATGAATATTCAGGACTGATTTCCTTTAAGATGGACTGGATGGATCTCCTTGCAGTCCAAGGGACTCTCAAGAGTCTTCTCCAACACCACAGTTCAAAAGCACCACAGTTTGGTGAACTTGGAAAAGCACATTTAACTTATAAGGAGAAAATATTTCATTATTCTTACAACTTGTCCCCATAAATACCAGCCTCATCTAGAAAAGCATCTGGCACCCACTAGGGAGTCAACAGATATTTGTTGGAAAGATTAACTGAAGAAATGGATGAATGTAACGATTCTGCAGTCTTGGAGCTCTGTCAGCAAGACTCCAATATAGTCAGTGGTGGCGTCAAGGCCTCAGGTAATAGGAACGAAAGGACAAGACATTCCATTTAGGAAGGACACCTAGTTATGTTTGAAGTGACAGTCCACATTCCATAAGCAATTTTCTGCCTGAGGCTTGTCAAGACTGGGGCTAGGCAGATGCGGAAGGACAAACACAGGTCCCACTTACATGAGGCGCTGAAACCAAGCAAGACCCTGTGGGGATCCTGGGAACCACAGCTCTTCTGTGCCCCCCGTTTCTTGGTAGCAGGGAAATAGGCTTCAGCCTCCAAGACCTACCTTGAGTTACAAAGGGACAAACTGTCCAAACAGTTGCTAATCAAGGAAGAGAGGGGATGGAGAGACCAGGAAGGAGCAGCCAAGAAACAACAGCTCAGCCTGGGGTAGGGCCCTGGCTCTGACTCAAGGGCTGGATGCAGCAGTGTCTGTGAGCTCCTCTGCAGAACTAAAGTCCGCAACACGTGGGAGATGCTGACTATTTGATGAAGGGTTCTTCATTCCAGAGAGAAGGTCACAGTTTGATAACCTCTAGAACCACATCAGGAGACCATCTGAGTCCAGATCACAGGAGTGCAGGCCCTGCACACACCCTGATCCTTACCAGCAATCTTGCCCTTAAACCATCCCAAGGGAAAGAAATGCAAAAAAGCAAAATGGCTATTTGAGGAGGCCTTACAAATAGCTATGAAGAGAAGTGAAGCAAAAAGCAAAGAGAAAAGGAAAGTTATACCCATATGGATGCAGAGTTCCAAAGAGATAAGAAAGCCTTCCTCAGTGATTGGTGCAAAGAAATAGAAGAAAACAATAGAATGGGAAAGGCTAGAGATCTCTTCAAGAAAATTAGAGATACCAAGGGAACATTTCATGCAAAGATGGGCTCAATAAAGGACAGAAATGATATGGACCTAACAGAAGCAGAAGATATTAAGAAGAGGTGGCAAGAATATACAGAAGAGCTGTACAAAAAAGATCTTCACGACCCAGATAATCACGATGGTGTGATCACTCACCTAGAGTCAGACATCCTGGAATACGAAGTCAAGTGGGCCTTAGGAAGCATCACTACGAACAAAGCTAGAGGAGGTGATGGAATTCCAATTGAGCTATTTCAAATCCTGAAAGATGATGCTGTGAAAGTGCTGCACTCAGTAGGCCAGCACGTTTGGAAAGCTCAGCAGTGGCCGCAGGACCGGAAAGGTCGGTTTTCATTGCTGTAAAACTCTTCACCAGATCCCCCAGGTTGGGTCGCTCAGCTGGCAGAGCATTGATGCCCTGTGGCCCCTTTCGCTTCTCTTTTCTGCTTCACCCCGAACTCTGTCTCTGAGATGCAATTTGGCACCAGTGCTCAGAGGCTGAGTTTTGGCATCAGTACGTAGGAGTGGCAAATTCATAAAGACAGAAAGTAGAAAGGGACTGAGGCAGAGAGGAAAGAGGGTGTGAGGCCGCAAGAAAATGTTGAAAATGTGCATTTATTTATTTGGGCTGTTGCAGAGACAAACTCAAATAGAAGAGTTGCCTTTTGAACTCAAACTCACATCCACTGAGTTGATGATGCCATCCAGCCATCTCATCCTCTGTCGTCCCCTTCTCCTCCTGCCCCCAATCCCTCCCAGCATCAGGGTCTTTTCCAATGAGTCAGTTCTTTGCATGAGGTGGCCAAAGTATTGGAGTTTCAGCTTCAGCATCAGTCCTTCCAGTGAACACCCAGGACTGAGCTCCTTTAGGATGGACTGGGTGGACAGTGGACGCTATTTACTCCAAAGATTATCCAGGCGAATTCTTGCCGGCCCTTAATATTTCAGATTAAACGTGATTTCCTTCTAAAGGCCTCTGGAACCAACAGGCCTAAGTTGTCCCAGGGGAATTTATTGCCTCTCTAGATATCTCCGGCTGCGTCAGCCACCCCAGCCCTCCACTGCTTCCCCTGTGAAGAGTGCTGGGTGGTTGTCCAACCCCTCACCTCCAAGGGCACTCGACCTCTCCCAGGAGGGGGTCCAGACTCTGCCATGGTCTCCACCCGCCCCACGAGAAGAAGGTTGCGTGACTTAGCAGATGAAAATACGGGATGCCCAATTGCATTTAAATTTCAGGAAAACAACAAGTAATTTTTTAGTAGACATATGTCTCGTGCAACATTGGGGGCATACTTATACCAAGAAAAACATTCACTGTTTGTCTCACATTCAAATTTGGGAGTTCACTGGTGGTCCAGGGGTTAAGACCTGGTGCTTTCACTGCCATAAGCCTGGGTGGGCTTCGATCTCTGGTCAGGGAACAAAGATCCCACAAGCCATGTGGCCAAATAAATAAATTACTTAAAAAAACAATAAATGACATCCGAATTTGACTGAGTACCCTATTGTGTCTGGAGACTCTAAACACTGTGGAGGACTTCTCTGTGGTCCAGCATTTAAGACTCCACCTGCCAATGCAGGGGACCCGGGTTCAGTCACCAGTCCAGGAAGATGTCACAGGCCGTGGGACAGCTGAGCCCGTGGCCACAGCTACTGAGCCAGTGAACTCTAGAGCCATTAAGCACAGTGAGAGAAACTCACGCGCCACAGCTGGAGAGTCGCTCCTACCTACTGCAGCTAGAGAAAGTCCGAGAGCAGCTACAAAGACCCGGGACAGCCAGAAGCAGATAAATACATATTTTCAAAAAAATAAGCACGACTGAATCCGAAGAGACTTTGGCTCCTTCCTCACTTTTGAACTCAAGTGAAGCCCCAGGCCACCAGATGTGGGCCGTGGCTCCGCCAGTAGTTGGTCAGAGGACGCTGGTGAACACAACCCAGAAATACAGAGGATTCTGCACTAGTGAACACGGACAGGCAGGAGGAGCCGGGCACGTGAGCTGTTCCTCCTTTCTCCCTCTAGCGGACCACGGTGAAGACTGGTGGTTCCCGAGGCTCTGTCGGAAGACGCATATGTGACTCAGCAACTGTCTGTGTCTTTCCTCAGACTGTGATCAGCTCAGGAATCTGAGTCAGGAGATAGATGGGCTCCCGATCAGACATCTACAGCTGGCCTCCTATCCACATTTCATGGGGCATGCAGGTGGGGACTTCAGCCTGGATACTTACAACTGTTAGCATTTCCTGAGACTAGAGTTAGCCGGGGTCCCGTTAAGGTACTGACAATCGGCCTCCTATTTGCCCCTGAAAGGGAAGTAACAGACACAGGGTAATTAGCTAGTCTTCATCTCTTGCCAACACCTTAGTTAATAGTCATGGCAAGGACAAAGAGGCACAAACCTGTCTCCACTCCCTGCCCCTTTTTGGGAAAAGGAGACGCTACACTTGTGCAGAAAGGCTCCTTGTGGGTCTAACGTTAGGGGATAACACCAGGCCATAATAAGCCTTGCTCCTCCCAGAAGCTTTCATTTCAAGATCCATCTTGGTCGGGGAGTTTGTGCACACCCAGGGGAGGGTCCCGGGTAGGTCAGTGTGGAAAGAGAAACCAGATAATTGGCTAACGGTAAACAAAGGCCCAGAAGAACTGACCTATGAAAATGATGTAGCCACCTCTTTACTGCACTCCTCACTAGGGGACACCCACACTCTTTCTCTCTGGGTGTATATCTCTGCCTTGCTTCTGTCTCAGCTAAACAAACCATTTCTCTGTGCGCTCTCCCATTTGTTGTTATGCTATATTTCTAACAGTTTACAGTTTCTGCCTCTGTGATAAATGCATTTTTCCCTGGGGGCAAAGATCCAGGAGAAAATAACTTCTAGCCTCTTGCTGGTCTGGTGGCTAAGATTCTGGATTTTCATCCAGGCTAAGTAAGTGTTAGTCACTCAGTTGTGCGTGACTCTTCTCGACCCATGGACTGCAGCCCACCAGTCTCCTATGTCCATGGAATTCTCCAGGCAAGAATACTGGAGTGGGTCGCCATTTCCTTCTCCAGGGGATCTTTCTGACCCAGGGATCAAACCTGGGTCTCCTGCACTGCAGGCAGATTCTTTACGACTGAGCTACAAGGGAGGCACAGGCTCCCCGGGTTCAATTCCTGGGCAGGGAATTAAGATCTCACTTCACGCCACTGCTCACGGCTGCCTTGCTGAGATCACACTCACCCCTTGATTTGCTTTGTCTCTCTGCTGCCCTATCTCCTTCTTCTTTTGACATTTGCTGCACCGGGATTGTACCTCCACGGAAACATTAATGAATGCAGAGAATTGATGAACATTAATGAAAAGACACTTGCTCCTTGGAAGAAAAGTTATGACCAACCTAGACAGCATATGAAAAAGCAGAGACATTACTTTGTCAACAAAGGTCCATCTAGTCAAGGCTATAGTTTTTCCAGTAGTCATGTATGGATGTGAGAGTTGGACTATAAAGAAAGCTGAGCACTGAGGAACTGATGCTTTTGAACTGTGGTGTTGGAGAAGATATTTGAGGGTCCCTTGGACTGCAAGGAGATCCAACCAGTCCATCCTAAAGGAAATCAGTCCTGTATATTCATTGGAAGGACTGATGCTGAAGCTGAAACTCTAATACTTTGGCCACCTGATGAGAAGAACTGACTCTTTGGGAAAGACCCTGATGCTGGGAAAGATTGAAGGCAAGAGGAGAAGGGGACGACAGAGGATGAGATGGTTGGATGGCATCACTGACTCGATGGACATGTGTTTAAGTAAACTCCAGGAGTTGGTGCTGGACAGGGAGGCCTGGCATGCTGCATCCATGGGGTCACAAAGAGTTGGACACGACTGAGCGACTGAACTGACTGATTAATGAATATTGTATTGTTCCTCTCTAGGCCCCACAGCATCCCTCACATTTATCACTATTTGAATGTATGTTTTGTTCTCTCCTCTAGCTTAAACTGTGGACTTCCCTGGTATCTCAGATGGTAAAGAACCTGCTTGCAGTGTAGGAGACCCACGTTCAGTCCCTGGGTCAAGGAGATCCCCTGGAGAATGGAGTGGCAGCCCATTCCAGTATCCTTGCTTGGAGAATTCTATGGACAGAGGAGACTGCCAGCTACAGTCCATGGTGTCGCAAAGAGTTGGACAAGACTGAGCAATCAACACTTTCACTTTCCAGTAAACTGTAAGCTCCTTATGGGAAGAGACTGGTTTTTATCTGTTCGTCACTGTATTACTCAAGGCGAATGCTATATGTGGTACATAGCAAAAGCCTAATCAATATATCTTACTACTGGAAGAATAAACAAGTGAATAAAGCCAACAAAGCTGCTAATACTTTGAGAACATTTCTTTGGTAAATCAAATCTCTAAAACAATTTCTATTGTGACAATAGTCACATGAAACGTTCTATGTCAGCCGCGTTTAGCTGTGCAATTCAGTGGCGCTGAGTGCGTTCTCTTCCTACTTTGCTCTGCAGCTCTCTTCACCATCCATCTCTCGAATCTTCACCCTTCTGAACTGAAACTCTGTCAGCATGAAACACCTACACCCCATTTCCCCTCACCACTCCACCCCCAGACCCTGACACCTACCAATGTACTTTCTCACTCTGGGCTTCCCTGGTGGTTCAGACAGTAAGCAATCTGTTTGCAATGCAGGAGACCCAGGTTCTATCCCTGGGTTGGGAAGATCCCCTGGAGATGGGAATGACAACCCACTCCAGTATCCTTGTCTGGAGAATTCCATGGACAGAGGAGTCTGGTGAGCTATAGTCCATAGTGTGACAAAGAGTCAAACATGACTGAGCGATTAACACACACATGCGCGTGCGCACACACACACACGCACATACACGCACACAGGCACACGCACACACGCACACACACACACACACATATACTTTCTGATTCTATGAATCTTACTATTCTAGGTATGTCATACAAGTGGAATCAAACAGTATTTGTCTGTACCTAGAAGAGGACGACAGAGGATGAGATGGCTGGATGGCATCACTGAAATGATGGACGTGAGTCTGGGTGAACTCTGGGAGGTGGTGATGGACAGGGAGGCCTGACGTGCTGCGATTCACGGGGTCGCAAAGAGTCGGACACGACTGAGTGACTGAACTGAACTGAACTGAATGTATATTGCAATGCATTTTAAGGTTACTGAGTGGTTGAGAATGAATTTTCAAGCTGAAGCCAAATGATTATAGGATTTTTGTTTCGATTTACATCAGTATCTTTGAGCACTTACTCAGCCTAGCTTGTACTGCTTATATTTCTTATAGCAAAGTTTACTTTGGCTTTCTGGTCTATAATTGTATCTTAGTGAGTTGGGGAGAGTGTAAGCCTAATGTCTTGTATAACACATGAATTATAAGAGCCCAGAGGGGACGTCCCTGTATGAGCTTCTGTCTTATTTATATCTGATCTGGTATGTAAAGCTCAGATCCTGCAGGATTGAACTCATACCTGTTTCCATACCCACCTTGGTCCCCATCCCTGCCAAGTATCTGCATCTAGTGAAGGTGGCCTGGAGGTACTTGGTCCTCACTTGTTAAGAGTTGACTCATTGGAAAAGACTTTGATGCTGGGAGGGATTGGGGGCAGGAGGAGAAGGGGACGACAGAGGATGAGATGGCTGGATGGCATCACTAACTTGATGCACATGAATCTGAGTGAACTCCAGGAGTTGATGATGGACAGGGAGGCCTGGTGTGCTGCGATTCATGGAGTTGCAAAGAGTCGGATATGACTGAGCGACTGAACTGAACTGAACCCTCCTACACAGTATGAGAGGAGGGCTTGCCCAGAGGGTGGGGCAGAGGTTGAGAAAGAAGGAGCCAGGATCACAGAGCTGACTTGCCCCATCTGATAACAGGTCCACCAGCTGACAGTCAAGAGAAGGACTAAAGAAAATAGGAGAAGAATGGGCGGGGGGAGCGGGAAAGAAAGGTCAGTATAATGCAAAGTGGAGATAGGAGGGGCTTATGGAAAAATTCTCATTATGAAAACACCAAACTTGAGTTTTGCTAATATAGGTCAGAGCCCTGATTTGGGGTTTTCCTGGGTCTTTTTTTTTTTTTCTCTCTCTCTCTGTATTTCATGAGGGATCTTAGTTCCCCAACCAGAGATTGAACTTGCACCCACTGCAGCAGAAGTGTGGCATCATCCTAACCACTGGACCACCAGAGAATTCCCTTCCTCGGTCTTAAGCAGGCCTTTCTGTCCTCCTTTACTCCTGGTCTTCTCTTAAAACTAGGATTTTAGTTTATTTATTTATTTATATATCTTTAAATTTTCGACCACTCTGGGTCTCTATTGCTGTGCATGGACTTCCTCTGGTTGTGGCTGCAGCTTCTCCTTGTGCCAGCGTCTCTTAGAGGCAGAGCGTGGACTCCGGGGAGCATGGACTCAGCAGTTGGGGCCCACGGGCTTAGTTGCACTGCAGCGTGGACTCCAGGGAGCATGGACTCAGTAGCTGGGGCCCACAGGCTTAGAGGCAGAGCGTGGACTCCAGGGAGCATGGACTCAGTAGCTGGGGCCCAC
>NW_024070201.1:79194341-79196214 GCF_014754425.2 Oryx dammah
CTCAGTAGCTGGGGCCCACAGGTTTAGAGGCAGAGCGTGGACTCCAGGGAGCATGGACTCAGTAGATGGAGCCCACGGGCTTAGTTGCACTGCAGTGTGTGGAATCTTCCTGGACCAGGGCTCGAACTTGTGTCCCCTGCATCGGCAGGTGGATTCTTAACTAGACCCCCAGGGAAGTCTCTTCCATTTCTATCTTGGTGAATTAGGGCAACATGGGGCAGTAAAAGTAGCCCAGGGTTAGAAGTCTGGAGACTTGTATTCTATTCCTCATTCTGATCTAACCTGCTGGTGACCATAGGCAAGTCAGTTCCCCTCTCTGAGCCACTGCTTCCCAACCTGTAAAATAAGAGGGTGTGTTGAACTCCTTTCCAGCATCTGCATGAGTCTGCAATCCAGTCCCAACCTGCCTCAACTTGAAAGCCGTGGCTGTGATCTTCAACTGGAAAAGTTTAAGAAGATTCTGTTCCGTGCTGGTTGCGGCACGAACGTTCGCCCACATGTTGCTCCTGCTGATGCTTCCTCTTGGTGACTTATTTCCCTGTGTGGTTTATCATTTGTGACTCCTGGGCTCCATTTCCACGGGGGCTTGCTGTGGGAGGCTGGTTTGCCTCAGTTTGTTCAGCTGCCCCTCCAAGATGGTCTTAACTTTGTCTCTGCTGAAGCCTTACAACCGCTGGACCAGTGCTTGTGTTAATTGCTTGGTTCGGAGTCTCTGTGACCTCGGACCTCACACCTGTGTCAACATAAGCGTGTTGCCACAGATCAGTTTGTAGCTTCTCTGACCTCGGGGAAGAGGCAGGCGTCCTAGTCATTTCCCATGGGTGTGTGGGTGGAGGTCTCCTCACCCACAGGTGCAGGCAGCCCTTCTTGACCCCCATGAGCACTGCACTCAGGACCAGTGGCCAAGATGACCTCCCAGAGCCCCCCAAAGCCCAAACCCCTGCTCTGAGGTCTGCATCTGGCTCAGAAAGTCCCCAAGCCACAAGGCTTCCACACGCCTCCTACTCTGATTTTGAGTTCTCTCTTTCCAGCACCCACGGATTGCCCTTTCCGGGTTTTCAGCTTCAGTCTTCGTGTTTGCAGAACAGTGCCTGTACCCGTGTGCCTCGGGGACGGGGAGTCCCCTGGGTGGGCTTGGCCAGCCCAGGCCCCTCCTGCTGTGCCCGTGTGCCTCGGGGACGGGAAATCCCCTGGGTGGGCTTGGCCCGCCTAGGCTCCTCTTGCTGTGCCAGTTCGGCCCAGCTGCCTTTTCCGTAGACACAGGGGCGGTGGCACGCACATTGCGGCAGGAGGGCTTGGGAGGCAAACTCTCCCACTCACACCCCTTCCCCCAGGAAGAGAGCCCCTTCCCTGAGGCTGAGACCCTTCTCCAGAGCTAGCAGCTCTGCTTCCACAGGGCGAGTCGGGCATCCAGGGGGACCTGCTTTCTCTCTCCCTGCGGTCCTCGGAGAAAGATGGAAAGCAACTTGCTCATCAAGTGACGAGAACAGACTGTCTCCTGAGAGCGGACAGGGGCTGGGGGCCAGGGGCTGGGGCGGGGGGTGGCCCGGCTGACGTGGGGAGAGGGCCGGGAAAGAGGCAGAAAGCCAAGGTCCTGGGGAGCAGGGTTAGGCCAGCTCGCAGGCAGTAGGATGCTGCTGCCGTTCAGTCGTGTCCAGCTGTTTGTGACTCCAAGGCCTGCAGCACGCCAGGCTGCCCAGCTTCCCCTTCATTTCACACACCTGGTATGTGGTGTATGTGTGTGAGAGTGTGTTTGTGAGTGTGTATGTGTGTGAGCTTGTCTATGTGCATGTGTGAGTTGTGTGTGTGCATATATGAGTGTTTGTATAACTGTGTGTTTGTGACTGTATTTATGTGTGTATGTGTGTGTGTG
>NW_024070201.1:79196224-79284216 GCF_014754425.2 Oryx dammah
GTGTGTGTATGTGAATGTATGTGTGTTAGTGTATGTGTGTGTTTGTGAGTGTGTATGTGTGCATGTGTAGAAAGAAGTGCATCGGTCAAGTCACAGGGAGTTGGGAGAACTCAGGTGGAATCCTCGCCTCATCTTCTTGCAAACTGACGCTCCTCTCCGGACTCCCATTTCCTAATTCTAATTCTCCAAGTTAGAGGACTGTGTTAGGTTTGTAGATTGTAAACGTGATTTTAGCGGTGGAACCCTTACTTTCCAATGCAGGACTTCATGAACGTGTAAGAGAGCCTGACAAGCAAGGACCAGCCTCCACCTCCAGCAGCTTCATTTCCGTCATGGGGTCCCTGGAACACAGTCTGAAAACTGCCAGTCTATGTACAGTTTCTACAGTTTCTCCCAGCTGAGGTTTTATAACTATGATTAGAAGGGGAAAAGTTCACAAGGCAGAGGCTAAAGCAGCATGATTTTCCTGAAAACAGGAAGTCAGAGCTGCCAAACTGTGAAGCCAGGGCTTTCAGACCACACCGCATTCTTTCTTAAGGAACCTTTCACCTCCTTTTGGGTGAATTGTTGACGGCAACGGCCAGCTGTTGTGTATACATGGGAAGATTGCTGGGCTGAAAAGGAACGTTCTCAATAGCCAGCTGTGACTCATTTGCAAATTATTTCACCGCTTAGAGCCTCAATTCTTTGTGAAAAGAGGGGAATGGAACAAGCTAGTCCTCGGAGGTTACTGATGGCTGAAAATGTTCTGAGATGGAGAAAATTATTAATGTGCTCACAAGAATTGTGTGTCCAACTGCTGTGTTTCAGGCACCACTGGCTCCGCATAGGGATTATAGCCTAGCGGGAGGACAGACACCGAACAATGACGAATTATGTGAAAAAGAAAGTGCCGGCTGACAAGCGATGAGAGAGGAACATCTCAGCTTGGACCAGAGGGTCCGGGTGGTCTTCCAAGACAGAGAGACAGAGTCACAGTGAGACGCGCAGGCAGAAAGAGATAGAGAGACAGAGACAGAGAGAAGCGGAGAGACAGAATTAGGAAAACAAGGCCAAGGGCATCGGCGATGGCTGAAGATCAGGGAGAGAAGTTTGATTTCAGCCGAGGTTAGAGATGTGTGGCCCAGAGAACCAGGTGAAGCCACTGTCTGATGCACCAGCCTGTGGGCCAAGCAAACTCTGGTCATCTTTCTGCTCTACTTGGCTCCAAAACCTTCGAGCAGCTTGCACAAAATAACACAAAATCGCAGATTAAAGGAACGGTGGAGGAAAAAAGGAGATCAGAGCCAAGAACAGGAGTAAAAACGCTCATCACAGTGACCTAAATTCTGGCTACAGATGTCACAGATTTTACTCAAAACTTCTCAGTGATCAAAGTAGAAAGAACTTGTGTTTCTATGTTCAGTGGTACAGTTCACAGTGTTAATGGAATCATCACAGTAAAATTGTTGATAGGAAAGCCATCAGAGTGTAAAATTCCTCTGGGGTCCTCCAGTATAAACCATTCATTGTGGATGTTGATACAATGTTGTCTGCTAAACTCTTCTTTAATCACTCTCTTTTGTCTGGCTTAATCCAGTGGGAGACTTAAAAGCATCAACAACCACCCACCTTGCCATAATATTATGCCCTTAACCATTCTGAAGGAGATCAGCCCTGGGATTTCTTTGGAAGGAATGATGCTGAGGCTGAAACTCCAGTACTTTGGCCACCTCATGCGAAGAGTTGACTCATTGGAAAAGACCCTGATGCTGGGAGGGATTGGGGGCAGGAGGAGAAGGGGACGACAGAGGATGAGATGGCTGGATGGCATCACGGACTCGATGGACATGAGTTTGAGTGAACTCCGGGAGATGGTGATGGACAGGGAGGCCTGGCGTGCTGCGGTTCATGGGGTCGCGAAGAGTCGGACACGACTGAGCGATTGAACTGAACTGAACTGAACTGAACTGAACCCTGATATCCTGATACATTGCTCTCTAGACTGTTCTCTTACTTCAGAGCCTGCAGCATAACTGGTCCTTTCTTTACCTGAATACAGAAAGTTAAAGTCTTAATCACTGAGTTGTGTTTGAGTCTCTGTGACCTCATGGACTGTAGCCCGCCAGGCTCCTCTGTCCATGGAATCCTCCAGGCAAGGATACTGGAATGGGTTGCCATTTCCTTCTCCAGGGGAATCTTCCCAACCCAGAGATTGAACCTGGAGTTTCCTACATTGCAGGCAGATTCTTTACCTTCTGAACCACCAGGGAGCTTGGGTTGGAGCTTCATTATGACTGTTACCTTTGAAAAGTGTTATTCATTAATATTAATTTAATTAATTCAATTTTAACATTTTGGTTTCTCCTCGTTTCACAGTTATTTGGGAATAAAGCCATTTATAAGATTATTCCATTAACAAATCCACTTTTGAATAATACTTTTTGAATTGCTGTTTTAAAAATAAAGTTCCTGGTCTAGAACTCCTCATACAGAACTTAATGGTGGTCTTATTGAAACTAATCCTAACTATTTAACAGAAGCCAGTCAGTTCTCCTTTCTCTTCATGCCCTGAAATCATGCCTGACTTGAGAAATTGGTCTTTTCTCTTTTTTTAAACAGAATTTGTTTAATATTTTCTTCATCTCTGGATGATGCCAAGCATACATGTGAGAATATGTATTCAATTAATGGACTTGGTATCATATACACTTAAGATCTTAGCTTATGTGCCTTTGGATATGTTATGAACCTCCTTCCTGAGCCTTACATACTTTATCTCTTAGATAAAGATGATTAAAACCCCTGTCTCATACTTTGGTTGTGAGAATTAAAAAAAAAAAATTGTGTATATCAGAGACTTTCTGTAGTATGTAAATGAGGGCAATAAACAATCCTGTCTAACAGGGTCATTTCAAGGATTAAAAGAGTACATTTGAAGAAACATCGGGGAGGGAAAAATCAGTTTGATATTGATAGTGGTCACCCTTCATCCGTGTACGATACAGCTGTCCTATCACATTGCTGTCAGGAGGCTCCATTTATAGCCACTCTAGACAGAACTTGGCAGTGTCTATAAAAACTTTTAAATATACATGTCCTATAGGCAGCAATTCAACTTCTCAGTTTTACCATAAAAGTGCATATTAGCAGGAAGGGTGTATACAAACGTGTATGTTGCAACACTCTTTGTAATAAATTAGCCCAAACTGGAAACTCCCTAAATGTCCAGGGAGGAATAGGTTTGTAGATTTCGGTGTGTCAGTTCTACAGAACAGTGGAAAAGACTGAGGGAGAATTATATGTATAACATGGAAAGAGGCCCAGGAAGTAATGATTGGATTTTTTAAAAATCAGCATATAGAAAAGCCAATCAATATGAATTTCACTTATGTGAATCATATAGAGCCACATAAAACAGAATTAGATATTTTTGACTGGCACATGTAAGAATATTATTAAGCAGAAAAAGTATAAATGTTCATGCCAATATAAACCATAATTACCTCTTGGGGAGTGCAGGAAGAGGTTGACATGGAGGGTTACTGTTTAAAAGAAACATTTGGGACTTCCCTGGTGGTCCAATGGTTAAGACTTCGCCTTCCAATGAAGGTGGTACCAGTGTGATCCCTGGTTGGGAGCTGGGATCCCACATACCTCCTGCCCCAAAATCCAAAAGGCATAGAACAGAAACAATATTGTAATAGATTAACTAAAGACTCTACCAAAGAATGATCCAGATCAAAAAATTTCTTTAAAAATTAAAAAATAAAGGAAACATTCCCTTACCTATGGTGTTCTAATTTTTTTAAATGGAGAATCTGCACATATGTTATAGAGTTGGAATACAATTTTTAAAAGCTTTGGGAACACTGCCTGGCATATAATAAGCTTCGGCTGCTGCTGCTAAGTCACTTCAGTTGTGTCCGACTCTGTGCAACCCCAGAGATGGCAGCCCACCAGGCTCCCCCGTCCCTGGGATTCTCCAGGCAAGAACACTGGAGTGGGTTGCCATTTCCTTCTCCAATGCATGAAAGTGAAAACTGAAAGGGAAGTTGCTCAGTCGTGTCTGACTCTTTGCAACCCCATGGACTGTAGCCTACCAGGCTCCTCCGTCCATGGGATTTTCCAGGCAAGAGCACTGGAGTGGGCTGCCATCGCCTTCTCTGATAATAAGCTTCTAATAAGTGTTAATTCCTTCCTTTGACATAAAATTTTTAAGTCATCTGCCAAGTGAATTGAGATTTATCCATTAATAAGCAAATACTTATTAACACAGAGTTCGTCCCAGTCATATCCTATGCTTCAGGGAAACAGTAGAGAGATGTTTACAACTTGAGTAGAAGACAGATAAGTGAAAAAGAAAAAACTGCAGTCTCACAGGAGCTGATAGATGAGATAGAGGATGCTATGGGAATATACCACAGTAATGCGTAACTTCATCTGCAGGAGTCAGAGACCAAGGAAGACTTCACAGAGGGACTTCAAAGTCATAGCCCCTCCTGTATACGTTGTTGCTACTTAGTCATTAAGTTGTGTCCGACTCTTGTGACCCCTCCCCTTGGATTGTAGCCTACCAGGCTCCTCTGTCCTTGGGATTTCCCAGGCAAGAATACTGGAGTGGGTTGCCACTTCCTTCTCCAGGGGGTCTTCTTGAACCAAGGATCAAATCCCCGTCTATTGCATTGGTAGCCAGATTCTCTACTGCTGAGCATCCAGGGATGCCCCCTCCTATGTATAAACTGCCAATAACCCAAGTGGTCAGAAAGTGGATCAAATCCCAGCATGAATTAAAAGGACTGAGGCAGAAGAGTTACGGCCAGAGTTAAAGGAGCTTAAGGATGTCTGCCATGGTTCACCATGACCTGTACACACAACCACTGAAGAAGCAAGACTTCATCAGCGTCTGTCCTTTGCTCAAGAACCGTCTTGTGAAATAGGATCAAAGACAAATTAAAATCCACACTCAGTTCTGCTGCAGACTCACTGAGTTGGCTTTCCTATTTCAGATCACGTCATAGCGTGGGGCCCCTTCCAAAGCAATTCATGAAAACGACGGGAGGGTTATCGGAATCATGTTCCGGGCTGTGGTCAAACTCCAGAGAAACAATAAAAAAAGATACAAACTCTAGTACATGAAGGGAAATTCAACTGGAGATGAGGTGAGAACAGAGGGTAAGCCAAACATCCATGCAAGGCCAAGAGTGAGAAGCGGTCTAGGGAATAGACGTGGAGTCAGAGCTGCCAGAGGCAGTCTCTCTCCTCTGACTGTCTCTTAAGTCAGGTCGCACCCAGTCACTCAGTGGTTTCAGCCGTGAGCATTAGCCACATGGCACTCTGATCTCCTTCAGAGCTTCTGCGCTGTCTTTGCTCTGTGCTCACTGTGACTTGCTCACAGCTTTGGATCTACTGGTTTAGGTCCCTATTTCTAGCCCCAGGGAACCCCATGACCCTGCAGATGTGACCTTAATCTCTTTTCACACACAGTCTACATGTATCTTATTGATTTGCTGGCTCTGAGTAACCATTGCTAAACCCAACTCAGTGAGGGCTCTCAGTTCCTAATCTAGAGTCAGCCTTCCTGGTCAGGATCAACCTTGGGATAGATCAGTACCCAAGGCAAGGGGAATAAAACATTTGTTCCAAGTCATAAATGGGTTGGTATGAGTGGTACTTTGTAAAGAGGTCTCTAATGAATGTTCATGGTCGTAATGCCATGCTCCAGCTGGCTTACGGTATCAGCCACAAAGCACCTAAGGCCATAAAGCTAAGAGGTGTCATCAAAAATCCATGAACGCAACCTAATTGTCCATTGACAAAGGACTGGATAAAGAAGATGCGGTGCATATATACAGTGGAATATTACTCAGCCATCAAAAAGAATGAAGTCACGCCCTGCGTCCAGCCACATGGATGGACCTGCCAAGTGTCACACTGAGTGGAGGACGTCAGGCAGAGGAGAAACGTCCTACGACATTCCTTGTACGTGGACTCTAAAAAGAAATGATATAAACAAGCTTCCAAAGTAAAACATACAATATTTTCTATCAGTTCAGTTCAGTCACTCAGTCGTGTCCGACTCTTTGCGAACCCATGAATCGCAGCACACCAGGCCTCCCTGTCCATCACCAACTCCCAGAGTTCACACAGATTCATGTCCATAGAGTCCGTGATGCCATCCAGCCATCTCATCCTCTGTCTCCCCTTCTCCTCCTGCCCCCAATCCCTCCCAGCATCAGAGTCTTTTCCAATGAGTCAGCTCTTTGCATGAGGTGGCCAAAGTACTGGAGATTCAGTCTCAGCATCATTCCCTCCAAAGAAATCCCAGGGCTGATCTCCTTCAGAATGGACTGGTTGGATCTCCTTGCAGTCCAAGGGACTCTCAAGAGTCTTCTCCAACACCACAGTTCAAAAGCATCAATTCTTCGGCACTCAGCTTTCTTCACAGTCCCAACTCTCACATCCATACATGACCACAGGAAAAACCATAGCCTTGACTAGATGGACCTTTGTTGGCATAGTAATGTCTCTGCTTTTGAATATACTATCTAGGTTGGTCATAACTTTTCTTCCAAGGAGTAAGCGTCTTTTAATTTCATGGCTGCAGTCACCATCTGCAGTGATTTTGGAGCCCCCGAAAAATAAAGTCTGACACTGTTTCCACTGTTTCCCCATCTATTTCCCATGAAGTGATGGGACCAGATGCCATGATCTTCGTTTTCTGAATGTTGAGCTTTAACCAACTTTTTCACTCTCCTCTTTCACTTTCATCAAGGGGCTTTTGAGTTCCTCTTCACTTTCTGCCATAAGGGTGGTGTCATCTACATATCTGAGGTTATTGATATTTCTCCTGGCAATCTTGATTCCAGCTTGTGCTTCTTCCAGCCCAGCATTTCTCATGATGTACTCTGCATAGAAGTTAAATAAGCAGGGTTACAATATACAGCCTTGATGTACTCCTTTTCCTATTTAGAACCAGTCTGTTGTTCCATGTCCAGTTCTAATTGTTGCTTCCTGACCTGCAGATAGGTTTCTCAAGAGGCAGGTCAGGTGGTCTGGTATTCACATCTCTTTCAGAATTTTCCACAGTTTATTGTGGTCCACACAGTCAAAGGCTTTGGCATAGTCAATAAAGCAGAAATAGATGTTTATCTGGAACTCTCTTGCTCTTTCTATGATCCAGCAGATGTTGGCAATTTGATCTCTTGTTCCTCTGCCTTTTCTAAAGCCAGCTTGAACATCTGGAATTTTATGGTTCACATATTGCTGAAGCCTGGCTTGGAGAATTTTGAGCATTACTTTACTAGCGTGTGAGATGAGTGCAATTGTGCAGTAGTTTGAGCATTCTTTGGCATTGCCTTTCTTTGGGATTGGAATGAAAACGGACCTTTTCCAGTCCTGTGGCCACTGCTGAGTTTTCCAAATTTGCTGGCATACTGAGTGCAGCACTTTCACAGCATCATCTTTCAAGATTTTAAATAGCTCAACAGGAATTCCATCACCTCCACTAGCTTTGTTCATAGTGATGCTTTCTAAGGCCCACTTGACTTCACATTCCATGATGTCTGGCTCTAGATGAGTGATCACACCATCATGATTATCTTGGTCATGAAGATCTTTTTTGTATAGTTCTTCTGTGTATTTTTGCCATCTCTTCTTAATATCTTCTGCTTCTGTTATGTCCTTACCATTTCTGTCCTTTATCAAGCCTGTCTTTGCATGAAGTCTTCCCTTGGTATCTCTAATTTTCTTGAAGAGATCTCTAGTCTTTCCCATTCTGTTGTTTTCCTCTATTTCTTTGCATTGATCACTGAGGAATGCTTCCTTATCTCTTCTTGCTATTCTTTGGAACTCTGCATTCAGATGCTTGTTTCTTTCCTTTTCTCCTTTGCTTTTTGCTTCTCTTCTTTTCATAGCTATTTGTAAGGTCTTCTCAGGCAGCCATTTTGCTTTTTTGCATTTCTTTTCCATTTTCTATCACAAATGATCAAAATGGAAACCCCATCAGTCTATAACCAGAAGAGTAAAAGGCATAAACAAATCTTTGTGGGGCCTAATTATGCAGTAGCCATGTAGGTTGGGAGTCTTATCTGAAGTAGCTTCCTTAACTTATTACTCAGATTCCTATTATGACTAATAATAAGTGGGCCACTTATTTTTTATGCCAAGGTACCTATAGGAAGATTTGAATTGTTTTTTAATTCAAGGAACTATAAGACACAGAGTGGACATCAGCTTCTTTCCTTGAATTTTTTCAAGGCATCTTTTATGTCCTTGTTTCTCATACTGTATATGATGGGGTTCAGCATGGGACTCACAACTCCATAGAACAAGGACACACCATTATTGGCCCGGTGAGTAGCCAACACGGGAGTGGAGACATGGGACGAGACCAGGGCCACAGAAGAGAGTCCCCGTGGTCAAATGAGAGGCACAGGTACTGAAAGCTTTGGTCCACTGTGGGGTTGAGCGGATCCTGTGACAGCAGCGGTGAGGTAGCCATAGGAAATCAAGGCAACAAGAGCTGATGTCCCGCCAACCACACACACAACGAGCGAGGCCACTCCCTGGCTGCAGAAGGGGCCGGAACGAGACCAGCAGCGGGGGGCAGGTCCCAGAAAAAGAGGGGAATGGCCCGCGGCCCGCAGAATTGGAGCCGGACACAGAGCTGGTCTGGACCAGTCCGGCGAGGAGACCTCGAGTGTGTGCTGCGCCGGCCGGCCGCACACAGACGGGGCGTCCCGAGGCCGCGCAGAGCAGAGGGCCCGATGGCGGTGAGCAGGCCGGCCGCCAACGCTGCTGCAGACGGCCTCCGCGCCTCCCGTCCCGACGAAGAAGAGAAACTGGGCGGACAGCCACGAGCGGACCTCCTCTGCTCCCTGAAGAAGCCACAGAGCATCTTAGGGGCTATGGAGGAGATACACAAGAGGCCTATGAAGGACAATTACCGAGGAAGAAATACATGGCGGGGTGGAGGTGTGACTCCACCGCGATCAGGTCGATGAGGCCCAGGTTCCGCGCCAGAGTCACGGAGAAGATCCCCAGAAACAGAAGGAAGAGGGCAACCTGAAGCTCGGGAGGCTCTGAAAATCCCACAAGGATGAAATTGGTCATCAGGCTGATGTTCTGCCCCAGGGCCATCTCTTCTCTCTGCTGCCTTCAGAGCCCCAAAATGCGATTCCTGAGGCAATGAAAATCCAGGTAAAGAAACCATTTGGTTCTGCCATGGAACCCTAGACCCTCAGAGCCCCAAGAGACAGTGAAAGGCAAATGTCCTACCTCCACCCAATGCAGAAATCCCCTCTACAGCATTTGTTGGGTTTTTCCAAAAGCTTATCGTCACCCTGGTCTCATTTGTTTATGCAAAATTGACCGGCCCCAGAATAGACTGGCATGTTTCATTATCTGGATCATCACCTTCACTGTCCACATCACAGCTTTATCAAAGGCAGTTATTCATAGCACTGCCATTAAATACCACTCCCCCTTTTTTTCAGTTGTTCTAAGCAACGCTATGACAAAGTTAGACTACACATTAAAAAGTAGAGACATTATTTTACTAACAAAGGTCAGTATACTCCAAGCTATGCTTTTTCCAGTGGTCATGTACGGATGTGAGAGTTGGACTATAAAGAAAGCTGAGCACTGAAGAATTGATGCTTTTGAACTGTGGTGTTGGAGGAGACTCTTGAGAGTGCCTTGGACTGCAAGAAGATCCAACCAGTCCATCCTAAAGAAAATCAGTCCTGAGTGTTCACTGGAAGAACTGATGCTGAAGCTGAAGCTCCAATACTTTGGCTACCTGATGGGAAGAATTGACTCATTGGAAAAGCCCCTGATGCTGGGAAAGATTGAAGGCAGGAGGAGAAGGGGATGACAGAGGATGAGATGGTTGAATGGCATCAATGACTCAATGAACATGAGTTTGAGCAAGCTCCAGGAGTTGGTGAGGGACAAGGAAGCCTGGTGTGCTGCAGTCTATGGGGTCAGAAAGAGTTAGACACGACTGAGCGACTGAACAACAAGCTTTGTGATTCGATTATTGAGCCACTCAGATTTATACTAGATTTTTTGTTTTTCGAAAAGAAATTCCTAGAGAGGCCGTTTTGCGTTTCTTATCATCATGGTCTGTTCTGACCAGGCTTTATGGAGTCAAGATGTTCTTTTTCCTTAAAGCAGAGTAATGAAGCACTTAGGGATGTGAAAAACTGGCTTCCCCTTTAGAAATTAAAGAAAGGGTAAGGAAAAAAAGCTCCATGCTGTGAAATGTTTACACTCAATGTTATCAACACTGTGTGTTTGACAGAGAAATGAAGATGATGTAGAAAGTAATAAAATATTGCTATTAAGTTCAGAATATTCAACATATTGCATGAGACAGCCAGGAGATAAGCGGATCACACCCCAGGACGTCAGGTGTGCTGAGAGCAGTGTTTGTCCAGTGCCCTGGGTCTGGGGCACAGCGTCTGAGAGGAATTGCGTTCGAGGACTCCAACAGTGAGGAGTCACCAGAATGGAAATTTTGTGTGTGAGTGGTTGACAGGTGGTTCGCTCAAGAGCTTTGTGTTAAAAATGGAAAAAAAAAAAAAAAAAAACATTTGCAAAAGCACAGGAGAACATATCATTTGAGGAACCTTTAAAGTGTTAGCATGGCCGAAGTACAGAGTAATCAGAATTAAAAGAAGATAATTAAGTCTACCTTTGAGAGACGGCAGGGGCTGACCAAACTGTGAAAGGGCTTCAAAAGTGAAGATGATGAGACATATGTTGAAATGTTTCATCTATATAATTACATTTGTTGCATATATAATGGCACATACTATATATGTATAGTTGTATATATAGATTTACATGTTCACATTTAGTTTCAACCTTCTCTCCCCTTCTGGACTTCTGTCCCCTTTGCCCTGCTGTGTTCTTTTGATAAGACTTATCTCCTCTTCTGGGCTTCCCTGGTGGCTCAGATGGTAAAGAATCCACCTGCAGTGCAGGAGACCTAGGTTTGATCCTTGGGTCAGGAAGATCCCCTGGAGGAAGGCATGGCAACCCACTCCAGTATTCTTGCCTGGAGAATCCCCGTGGACAGAGGAGCCTGGTGGGCTATGGGGTCTCGAAGAGTCAGACACGACTGAGTGACTAGGCACATACACACAGCTCGCCTTCTGCATAGCATGTAGTTCATTGCCTATTGATTACCAATGGTCTCGCTCCCTCCACAAGAATGTAAACTCAATGAAGTTTGTGATTTTTTGGCATTTTTGTCTCTTTTGTTCATTGAAGTATCACAAGCACCCAGACCAGTGCTTGGCACAAAGTACGTATTCAATACATATTCGTTGAATAAATATCATGATAAGGAGTTTGACCTTTTCCCTATGGCCAAAAGAGAAAGCAAGAACATTTTATTTTTGCTTGTTTTTTAAATTTAACTTTTTCTGTAAACAGGGAACTAGATGTCAAATACTAATTTAACAATATAACTGAGAGCAGAGCAGAAGCAGTGGAAAAGGCGGATGAAAGTGAAAGAGGCTGAGAAGGAAGACTGGAAAGTTGCCTCCAACGCCCGCAAGAAAGCTGGTGATGATTCAGATTAAACAGGTAGATGGAGAAACAAACCCACCCTGGAGATGTAATGACGTCATTCATTCTGCAGTAAGGAACCACATCTCGCCAGACAACTCGTCTCGCCGCTCCATCTGTCACATTCAGTCATTGTCAAAGGTATGTTTTAGCAAGTTTCATCCTGATTCTTGCTACTTCAGCCTCAAGGTTCTAAGATATCTAGTCTATTACATTTTTAGAGTGGGATACACGTCGACTGCCAATTATTTTATATGATTACTATATCGATTACCTGGTTACTTTGACCTGAATTATCTGAAGGTGAAGATAAAGAAATAGAATATATGACATACATTAAATTGTCTTATAATTATTTAACTAATATGCATATATATATACACATTTATACACACACACACACATTAGTTTGTGTGGTCTGAGAGTGACTATATAGTTGTTTGGTGTCAGAGGTGAAATTAGAACCTAAATCTCATTTTCCAGGAGTAGCCCTTTCTACTTTACCTTATTCTAAAACCTGGGGTTTCAGTGATCCCTGAGAGGATCCAAGAGATGATATGTTTACATTGTGGGCACACACATGCGCATATTCATGAGTCCAGAATAGGCTAGAAACAAAATTGCCCAGGCGAGTCCTGTTGCTCCTACCTTTTGGCTATGTGACCTTGGGAAAAGATATTTGCCTTTCTGGATCTTAATCTTCTTATCTCCTGCCTATACAAAAAATTAACTCAGATCATTGTCTTCTACTCCGCTTCCCTTCCTTCTTTCTTTCCATCTTAATTTCCATTAGTAAGTAGCAGAAACTTTTTAAAAAAGAGATCTTCTGTAGAATTCCAGATTTATAAAATAGGTCTAGTCCAGCTCCTCTAGTTAAAGTCAGAGCAGGAGGGAAGAGCACCCCTCCACCTTGCCCATTTTCAAGGGTCTTTCCAACCCTCCTATTCTGACATTCAAGGATTCACTGCGAACTATTTCTCAAGAAAGGCAAAGAGCAGACTCACCTAAAACTCCTTAAACTCTGAGTTTCAGTCAGATATCGAATATCAGAAGCTTGTAGCAAGGATAAAACTCATCTCTGCTGGCACCTGGAACACTGTGGTGTTGGTCAAAAAAGTAAATAAAATTTGAATGTAGCTACTTTAAATTGGCCACCAAGGGAAGAACTCAACAGGACTCTAAAGGAAGACCCATACTCTCTAAGGTACTATTGGGGCTCTAGTTAAGGGGTATGACAGGTCTCAGAGAGAATCGATTAGCAACTTGGCCGCCCAAAAAAAGGATGCCAGCTTTGGTTGGGTGGAGTTGATAAGGATCCCAGCTTTGATTGGTGGAGTTGATTTCCATTGGCCCTGCTTCCATTATATTTCTAGTCCCTGATCTGGGTCCAATAAGGTTTCCCTAGAGATAGGGAGAAGGCAATGGCACCCCACTCCAGTACTCTTGCCTGGAAAATCCCATGGACGGAGGAGCCTGGAAGGCTGCATTCCATGGGGTCGAGAAGAGTTGGACACAACTGAGCGACTTCACTTTCACTTTTAACTTTCATGCATTGGAGAAGGAAATGGCAACCCACTCCAGTGTTCTTGCCTGGAGAATCCCAGGGACAGGGGAGCCTGATGGGCTGCCATCTCTGGGGTTGCACAGAGTCGGACACGACTGAAGTGACTTAGCAGCAGCAGCAGCAGAGATAGGGAAGCCAAGAGTGGCTTTTGGCTTCAAAATAGGTAACTATATCATCAACTACAGTCACCTTTGTGTAGCATCAAATATTTTACAGAACTTCTTCAGTGTAAAAATATCTTTTGGATGACTGCAAGGGTTGGAGTTAGGACTGAATGAGTAAAACTGAAGGAGAGAAAGAGACAGAGAGATTAAAAGGAAACAAATAGGATAGTCCAAAGGTAGAGTGGATGCTTTGGAATGGAGTAAATTCTCCATCACTAGAAGTGAGTGAGAAGTAAGGGAGGAGAAGACAGTGATAATCTCACTTACACATGGAATCTAAAAACAAGCAAACTCATAGAAGCACAAATCAGATTGGTGGCTGCCAGAGGCAATAGGTGAAGGTGACCAAGACTGCAGCAATAAGAGAAATAATTTCTGGAGATGTACATCATGGTGACTAAAATTAACAAAAATACATCATATGTTTAACAGTTGCTAGGACAGTACACCTTAAAAGTTCTCCTCATGAGAAACATGGTGTAACTATGTGAGTTGATGTATCTTAACTACATAAACCTACGTGGTAATCAATTCACAATATATACATATACGAACCCATTATGCTGTACACCTTAAACTAATGCAAAGTTACATGTCATTTGTATCTTAATAAAACTGGAAAAAAGTCAAATGAATAGGCTATGAGAGAGAGCATATTCCGGATTATTCGTTGGAAGGACTGATGCTGAAGCCGAAGCTCCAATACTTTGGCCACCTGATGAGCCAACTCACTGGAAAAGACCCTGATGCTGGGAAAGACTAAAAGCAAAAGGAGAGGGGGTGGCAGAGGATGAGATGGTTAGATGGCATCACTGACTCAAGGGACATGAATCTGAGCAAGCTCCAGGAGACAATGGAGAACAGAGGAGCCTGGCATGCTGCAGTCCATGGGGTCACAAAGAATTAGACATAACTTAGGGAGTGAACAACAACAGTGAGAGGGACAGAGTGGATCTGAATTAGTTGACCTTATTGGTTCTTTAAAATTCTAAACGCTATGATTTTGTACAATAAGGAGGAAGAAGAAAGAAGACCAACAGGTACTACCATTTTTGGCTGTGTGGATCGCACCTTTCATATCCTTTATTTTGCAACATCCTCATAGTAGCTCCCAGTGAAAAACATTCTTAAATGCACTTTCAGATGTGAAAATGGAATTTTGGAGAAGTGCCTGACAAGGTCATGCAGAGAGGCTGTGGTAAAGCTGGAATTTGCACTAAAGTCTTCCAGAGTCCAAAGTCCATGTTCAGTCCATACCCCACGGCTGCACGCTGCCCCGCCCCGCGATCCCTGCCCTGCCAACATGAGCACTTGAGAAATGGATGGCAATGGGGAGCATCACTTACAGACTTCATTTAAAAAAAAAATCTATGTGCAGGGAGTTTAATGCAAAAATAATAGTTTGGTCTTTGACTAAGACCAGATTTCCTTCATGTCCATGCTTTGTTTATGGTTTATGGAATGTCCCACTTGGAAAGATCTAAAGTCTATTTGTGTGTCTGGTAAAAGAACATGCAAAAAAAAAAAAAAAAAACCAGAAGGAAGTGGGTACTGTGCAAACCCATGGGGCCCTGTGGCCTCATTCGAGGGTTTGGGCAAGATGGCAGCTGCACCCTGTTTTTGCTGGCAGCTCTTCAAGCTGCGTCCAGATGAGAAAAATCTGCTCCCTTTTCCCGTCTCCACTCCCAGACCCCACCCACTGCTCTTTTTTCAGGGTCAAAACCTCCCACTGTGAAGTTAAAAAAAATCACACCCCTTCCCGACATTCCCAGCTCTTAGCCTACGACCTACATTCTTGGGGACCCTTTAAGGCTTAATACTGGGGCAATGCAGTAGTTTGTATGTAGTTACTCATTTCTAGATTAAAAAGATATGTGAATAAAATCCCCAAACCTCTCTACCCTTTTACTCCTCGTTGCAGAGTGAAGGGTATAAGGTTGAAATACTGGAAGAGTGTGGCATTTTTAAAAAATCCCTGCCTACCTCCCTTCTTCCTTTTCAAGGCAAAATTTCAGAAAGGACTCTTTTTTTTTTTTGATACTTGCAGAATAAGCAGATCATCAATAGAAGCAAATTCTTCCTTCAAGGCATCTCCGTACCAGCCCCTTTTTGTCAGACCATTTGAACCTGATTGTTCATGGTCTACCAAAGTCTTCCATCTGCCTTCTTTTTCCCTTCGGACTCTCTCTAGTTCACCCTTTCCTCCTTAACCTGAAGAAGGACCTCCCTAAATACAGGTCCAATCATGTCATGCCTTGCCCAAGAATATTCATCAGTACTGCCATTCATTAATAGCTTGATGACATTCAAGTTTCTCAGCCTGATCCTCAAAGCCCTTACCACCCAGTGATGCTTGGGGAACCTGTCCTGGAAGTCAAAGAAAAAATATGAATGAAAGGCCTTTGGATGGGGCAAGAAGAAAGTGGTGATCTTCCAAGCACAGTCTCAATAGGAGCCTATCAGTCCCAGATGGGGTGTCTAGAGTGGGGTTCCACAGGGGCTCCCAGTTTAGCAGCAAGAGAAGAGAAAGGAATGGGAAAGCAGGAGCCACAGCTGGCAATGTCAAGGGAAAGAATTCTCAAGGTGGAGAAACTGGAATGGATTTGCAGACTGAAGGAAGGACCCTGGAGAGGAGTTCTCTGCAGCAGTGGCCCTCAGTCGTGGCTGCTCACAGAACAGCTAGTCATGGGCAGAACCAAAATTTAAGCCTGTGCCTCCCATCATGAGAGACACAGAAAGGCTGGATGAGAACCACAGAGGCCAGCACGATGGGAGGAACAGGGAACCCAGAATCAGGAAGGGAGGGGCTTAAACAGGGAAGCGGCGGCACGGAGGACACCATGAGAGGACTATTACGTTTTTGCTTAAAACTGGTCTTGTCTGCCTTTGCCCATAACTGTTTTAGCTCATTGAAAATAACATGCATGCGTGCGCGTGTGCCTCCTCAGCTGCATCCAGCCCTTTGCATCCCCATGAACTACAGCCTGCCAGGCTCCTCTGTGCCTGGAAATTTCCCGGTAAGAACACTGGAGCAGGTTCCCATCTCCTTCCCTGGGGGCTCTTCTGGACCCAGGGATTGAGCCTGCAGTCTCTTGCATCGCATTTATTGGCAAGCAGGCTCTTTACAGCTGAGCCACCAGGAAGCCCCCCAAATAACAGAGAAGTTTATTTTGGGGGGATCCAGGGTAAAGGGAGAAGGTATTCTCTGAAATCCATTATGCAGTCTTAGAATAGACCTATAAACCAGCATGGTAAAACCTAGAAAATAGTTTCCCAACTCCATGTGTCAGGCAGATGTGGCCCTTCAGACACACACAGCATCTATTGTCTATTCTCTTAGAGACTCTGATCCTGTTTGGAGTGCTGGCAAGGATGGAGGCTCTTCTGGGAAGCCACATTGCTGTGGTATCCCCTGCTGAGAGAGCCCACCCCCAGACTTCCCTAAAGAAGTTTTTCTGGGGCGCAGAATTCACACAAGCATGGAGCCACTAGAAATCACGCATCCAGTTAACTGTGTATTGCCATGTGGAGCTGTCCCTTAAAAACAGACCTTAAAATGACCCAGAGCTGATGTTGCTTGGCAAATGTACAACCTCTCTGAATTTGCTTGAGTTTAAAAGTAGCAGTTTGTCAGTGGGCTGAATTCCAAGGAGCAAAGACAGCTGGGATTGGATTCAGGCAGTCAGGCTGATAGATGTTCTCTGGAGAGGGCTCTCCAGCTGGAGCCCAGATGGTGGGAAAGGCCTTGTCTATGAAGCCATAAAAAACCCAGATGAATAAGGAACATTTTAGGCTACGTGGATGTTGATGGTTTGGAGAGGGAGAGGAAATGAGGAGACAATGGGACATCAAGTATCTATTTTGCTGAATCATTCATTGGTCTTGAAAATCTAGAATTGGTCTTCATTCTCTCTACCAGAACCTAGAGAGCCTATTAAAAAGCAGAGACATCACTTTGCTGACAAAGGTCCATCTAGTCAAAGCTATAGTTTTTCCAGTAGTCACGTATGGATGTGAGAGGTGGACCCTAAAAAAAAGGCTAAGCACTGAAGAACTGATGCCTTCAAACTGTGGTGTTAGAGAAGACCCTTGAGAGTCCCTTGGACTGCAAGGAGATCCAACCAGTCCATCCTAAAGGAAATAACACCCGAATATTCACTGGAAGGACTGATGCTGTAGCTGAAGCTCCAACACTTTGACCATCTGATGGAAAGAGCTGACTCATTGGAAAAGACCCTGATGCTGGGAAAAATTGAAGGCAGGAGGAGAGGGGAACAACAGAGGATGAGATGGTTGGATGGCATCACTGACTGGATGGACATAAGTTTGAGCAAACTCAGGGAGATAGTGAAGGACAAGGGGTTCTGGCGTGCTGCAGTCCATGGGATTGCAGAGTCGGACAGGACTGAGGGACTGAACTGAGCTGATCAAGGACAACCAGAAAGATAAGTCAGATGGTTTTCAGGTTGATGTCTTGACATTCTCTGCACTCTGTCTTGACCTCTAGATCTCCACTGACTTCCACCTCTAGCCACCCCAGTAGCACCATGTGGCAGCCCCAACCTAGACCTCACCATAATGGGAGACCACTAAGTTTTCTAATCTCAAAGCCTAAATTCCCCTTGACCAAAACTTCCTGCTTTTCTACTGGGCAACTCTCAGCAAACCTACTTGTGGTGACTTCTTGTTCCTCAAATCCTCCCGGGTGCTTCTGCCCATTGCTCTGGCCCTAAGATGCCCCTACGACCACCCCCCGTGATTTTCTTCTTTTTTTCCCTGTACTGTTCTCAGTCGTGGGGTGCTGATGAGATCAGCTATTTAAATGAGCACAGTTCAGTTCAGTCGCTCAGTCGTGTACTACTCTTTGTGACCCCATGGACTGCAGCACACCAGGCCTCCCTGTCCATCACAGCTCCCAGAGTTTACTCAAACTCATGTCCATGGAGTCGGTGATGCCATCCAACCATCTCATCCTTTGTCATCTCCTTCTCCTCCGGCCCTCAGTCTCTCCCAGCATCAGGGTCTTTTCCAGTGAGTCAGCTCTTCGCATCAGGAGGCCAAAGTATTGGAGTTTCAGCTTCAGCATCAGTCCTTCCAATGAATATTCAGGACTGATTTTCTTTAGGATGGCCTGGTTGAATCTCTTTGCAGTCCAAGGGACTCTCAAGAGTCTTCTCCAGCACCAGAGTTCAAAAGGATTCGGTGCCAGCTTTCTTTAATGAGTACAGAGGAACCTATTTGCAGGGTGGGAATAGAGACTCAGATGTAGAGAACAAACATTTGGAAACAGAGGGGGAGGGGGAGGTTGGGACGAGTTGGGAGATTAGGACTGACGTGCGTACACTGCCTAGTTTAAAATAGACAGCTGGTGGGGACCTTCTGAAAAGCTCAGGGAGCTCTGGTCAGTGCTCTGTGATGACCTACAGGGTGGGATGGTGGAGGGGAGGGAAGCCAGGACGCATAGGAATACGTACAGCTGACTCACTTCATCCTACAGCAGAAAGGAACACAACATTGTAAAGCAATTAGACTCCAATAAAAATAAATCACAACTGAGCGACTTCACTTTCACTTTTCCCTTTCATGTATTGGAGAAGGAAATGGCAACCCACTCCAGTGTTCTTGCCTGGAAAATCCCAGGGACGGGGGAGCCTGGTGGGCTGCTGTCTATGGGGTCGCACAGAGTCAGACATGACTGAAGTGACTTAGCGGCAGCAGCAAAAATAAATCAAATCTAAAAAATAAAAAATAAATGAGGTCTACAACCCCACAAAGGTGTTCGTGGCTGCATGGAATCTCCCGTCTTTTGCTGACCGGCTGTCTTATTCCCCGCAGCCAGCCCCAGGCAGCCTTTCTTGTTACCTTTGCCTGGGTGTGGACTCTCCTTGTGCTAAACTCCCAGAGCTGCTACTTGCTAATCCTGCGTGGCACCCGTTGCTTTCTGACTCAGATAACAGCTGCGCGTCTGCCTGTATTACTTCTCTCTGAGGCCCCTCGGGGTTTAAGCTTCCCTACATCCCAGTGCCAGTGCCAAGCAGATGCTCAGAGACTGTTTTCTGAATTGGACAGGACATTCTACACGGGAACTTTTAAAGCTTCATCAGGGTATCAGCGGCAAAGCTCAGAGGTGGGTAGTTTTTCAGAGAAGCAAACTAAAATTAAATGAAGATATTCATTTCTCATTGTTGTGTAAATGAATTAACACAAATTTAGCAGCTTAAAATTATAGGCCTAGTATATTACCTCTCAGTTCTGTAGGTCAGAACCTGGGCACAATGTGCCTGGGCTCTTTGCTTATTGTCTTCCTCCTGAACAGGGTGGGAGAAGATATTGGTGTTTTTTTTTTTTTTTTTAGCTCTACCCACCAAATGGCAACCCACTCCAGTATTGTCTAGAGAATCCCCGTGGACAGAGGAGCCTGGTGGGCTAGAGTCTATGGGGTCGCCAAGAGTTGAGCATGACTAAGCAACTGAGCAGGCACACACCTCTTTGAATAGAGTGTCCGCACTTCTTGCATCTTATGAAGGAGGGTGGGAGGTGCTTCAACATCCCTTTTGCAGATGAGAGGTAATAGGTTGAAGTTGCTTAGAAAGGTCTTGCTGCTTTGTTCAAGGAGGAATTTTCTCATAGTGAGAATTTTATTACCTTCATCCACAGGTGTAAGAGACTGAGAGGCTGTGGACCTGTGGGGTGAAGCGGCAGTATTCAAGAGAAGCATAACTGTCTCCTAGACACAAAGCAGAGGTGGGTGTGTTTAGCCTGTCTCAGACATGCGTGCCAAGATATTTGAAGAGATAATTCCAGCTAAAGTGGCAACTATTGGGAGAAACAGCATCCTGTTTGGAGCCCTGTGGGAGAAGACGTAGTATTTTGTCCCCTTGGGTTTATACATATATATACTTAGATGTTCCTGTTTAGAAAGTGAAAGCTGCTCAGTGGTATCCGACTCTTTGCGACCCTGTGGACTATGCAGTCCGTGGAATTCTCCAGGCCAGAATCCTGGAGTGGGTAGTCATTCCCTTCTCCAGGGGATCTTCCCAACTCAGGGATCAAACTCAGGTTTCTCACATTGCAGGCGGATTCTCTAACAGCTGAACCAGCTGGGAAGCCCAAGAACACTGGAGTGGGTAGCCTATCCCTTCTCCAGGAGATCTTCCCAACCCAGGAATCCAACTGGGGTCTCCTGCATTGCCGGCGGATTCTTTACCAGCTGGGCCACCAGGGAAGCCACATCGGATTTACGTGGCTGTACAGCAGAGGCTAACAAGACATTGCAAAGCAACTGTACCCCAGTAAGAATTAATGAAAAGTTCCGTTCCCTTGGATGACGTAGTTGCACACGCATGCCCTTTCCCTCGTCTGTTGCCCGTTTCCTGGCTCATCTTTGCAAACATGTGCTGAGGTCCTGCTTTTTCATCTGTAAAACGAGGGCTTCAAAGCCAAGCTGTCACGAAGACCAAACGTCTGTGGATACAAACTGTAAGCAGTTACACTTAAGTCAGCATCCTCAC
Organism: Oryx dammah; assembly: GCF_014754425.2. Taxonomy (NCBI): domain Eukaryota; kingdom Metazoa; phylum Chordata; class Mammalia; order Artiodactyla; family Bovidae; genus Oryx; species Oryx dammah. The sequence continues at coordinate 79,217,023 of NW_024070201.1, forward strand.
TGGTCAGATCAGTCCGCTGCTCTCCTGGTCTTGCGTTAAGGCCTCCGTGACAGCAGAGTCTTGAGATGGATCGCCCTCTACTGGCTAATGAAAGCCTAACAAGACATCTCCACTGGTGGCCCAAGTAGTGAAGAATCTACCTGCCAATCAATTCGGAAAACGTGGGTTCGATCCCTGGGTAGGGAAGATCCCTTGGCGAAGCCTAGCCCTCCAGGCTCCTCTGTCCATGGGATTCTCCAGACAAGAATTCTGGAGTGGGTAGCCATTTCCTTCTCCAGATCTTACTGACCCAGGAATCGAACCTCAGAAGGGCAATTTCTTTTGTATGGTCGCTTTACTCAGAAACAGAGATAGGCTAGCATTTTGCTTGATGTAAAAATTTTTCTTAGGACCTTTAATTTCCCTGTTCACTCGCTTTTTCTCTTTCATTACCAAATCTTTAATGAATACCCACCACAGAGTGTCTTCCCAAGAATGCCGCCTTTGGTCACACGTACTTCCCAGCCTCTTTCTTTAAAAAAACAAGCAAACAAAATACAGCCTTACTGAGGTATATTTCCCATATTATAAAATTCATCCTTTTAAAGCATTCAGTTCAGTGACTTTCAGTATATCCACCGAGATTTCCAACCATCCCCACAATCTAATTTTCATCAAATATTTTCATGTATATTCACTAGGATTCACCTCCCATTCCTCTCCATCCCCTTATCCCTAGGCAACCACTATTATTATTATTATTAGCTAATTTCCCCATAATCTATTTTCTGTCTTATAGATCTGCTCGTTCTGAAAATTTCGTTGAAACAGAACCATGCAGCACGCGGTCCGTGGTAACGGTTCTTTCAACTTGTCGCGGCATTTCCAAGGTTCATCTACGTGGTAGCGAATGTCAGTGCCTCACTCCTTTTTGTGGCCAAATAACGTTCCACTGCATGGATATATCAACCCCCTTTCGCTGTTTTTGGAAACATCGTTGACATAACATACTCGTTTCGGTGGTACAGCATAATGATTCAACGTTTGTATACATGGTGAAGGGCTCACCACAGCGCCCAGTTAACATCGAAGACCACAGAGCTACAGATTAACTTTTATGATGAAAGCTTTTTTAGTGTTCTTAATTCATTTCCCGTTGACTGTTTGGGGTCTTTGCTGCTGTGTGGGGTCTGTCCAGCTGCAGCAAGTGGATGCCACTCTCCAGTTGGGGTCCACCAGCTCCATGCTGCAGCGGCTTCTCTTCTTCCAGAGCAGGCTCCAGGGTGCGTGGACTTCAGTGGCTGTGGCACACGGGCTCCGTTGCCCCGTGGCATGTGCAGTCTTCCCGGACCAGGGGTCAAATCCATGTCTGCTGCACTGGCACGTGGATTCTTTACCACTGGACCAGCGCGGAAATCTGTGATGAAAACTTTTAAGATTTATTCTGTTGTTGGGAGCTAACAAATGCCAATTAGTAAACCCCTGCAGCCAATAAAGATTAGCCAATTAGTAAATACCAGGAAACTCCTGCAGCCAATCAGCCCTTGCCAAACTCTCTGTCTTTGTTCTAAACCTATAAATACTGCTGTAAATCTGGGCTCAGGGCTCTTGCTCCACTCCACTGCGTTGGATGTGGCGGGAGCCCTAGCTCGAGCTAGAAATAAAACCCCTTCATGCTTTTGCATTGCTGTGGACGTCTTATTCTCTCAGTTTTGGGGACTCGGACTCTGGGCATAACACTGTTAACAATACTTTAAACATACAGTGCAGTAATACAGTCACTGGGCTGCGCTCTCTCTCTCTCTCTCCCTCCCCAGCTGCTCAGCCATGTCCGGCCCTTTGCCACCCCATGGACTGTGGCCCACCAGGCTCCTCTGCCCATGGGATTCTGCAGGCACGGACACTGGAGAGGGTTGCCATGCCCGCCCCCAGATGCTGTGCTCTGCATCCCCATAACTTATTTATTTTACAAGAGGGATTTCTAACTTTTCAATTCTCCTTACCCATTTGCCTACACCCACTCCGTGCCTCAGCAACACCAATCTACTCTCTGTGTCTGCAGACACTTGCTTTTAGAGTCCCCACAGTGAGACCACATGTGCTCGTCTTTCTCTGACTTACTCGCTCAGCATGTGCCTTCGTGCTCCTCCCATGTTGCAGCAAATGGCAATCCTCTGCCTTTTAATCCCCCAGCTTTCAGTGCTCAGAGTCACTGGGTCTCTGACCTGTTCTCAGTATTTCTCCCTTTGAAGAGGGACTATCTCTTTTGAGGGGAGATTTAATCTGTGTCTCACCGTGGCTAGTTCTAACTGCCTTATCTTCTTTACCAAGAAGGCCAGTATCTGAAGATGTTGCAGGTCTGTTTATTGGGCTGTAGTCTGCCAGGCTCCCCATCCATAAACTTTTCCAGGCAAGAGTCCTTAAACATGCTGCCATTTGCTCCTCCAGGGGATCAAGTTGATCCCCTGGGTCAGGGATCGAACTTGCATCTCTTGCGCCTCCCGCATTGACAAGCGGATTCTTTACCACTGCGCCACCTGGGAAGTCTGACTGATACTGAGTCTGTGTTTGGCCATAGCTAGTCCTACCTGACTTATCCTCTTTACCCATAGTGCCAGCATCTGAAGATCCTGCAGATCTGTTTTATAGGGACTATTCTCCCCCTGCCAGTTCTCAGTGTTAGGGGTTTGACTCTGTATTTGACTTTGTCTGTGCTTGTGCTTTATTTTCCCCCTGAACTGCTCTCTTTGTTCTTGAACGTTACCTGTGGGATCCTTGCCACTTTATCCTGAGGGTGTAGCCTTCCAGTTCACTGGGGACGTGAGCTGAGTCTTCTGAATCCTCAGCAGCCTCGCAGTCCGTGTGGCAGAAGTCAGGGCCAGCTCTCAGCCGGCTCTCCAAGGTGAAAGCTATTTTTAGTGCTTGTTTACTTTCCTGGGTTCCTGGTTTCACTTCATCTGAGGGCTTAGCTTATTCCTCCTTTTCATGAAGTCAACTGGAAGTTCATTTAAAAGATGATTTTATTTCAAATTCAGCGTTTCAGTTGTTTTACTTACGAGGGTCATTCTAGTATATAATTCAGCACATTGCCAGACGCAGAAATCCTCAGTAAGCCTCATTCATTCTCCTGATCTTTAAAGATATTTTCAGTTCCCCTTCCTATCCTTGACCAGCCGTCTATAATTTATCTGTGTATTGAGATAGTTGCTGTTCCTGACTTCTTCATAGTTTTGACATGACCGACCATTAGGTCTTATTTCTTTCTGTACTTTAAGATCTGTGCGACCTGCTTTTCTTCAGAAAGTTGTTTGGGAGAATTATCTGAATTTCAGTTTCAGATTTTCTCCTAAGAAGCCTGAGAGAATTTGCATTTGCTTTTGATTGGTACTTAGGGGTACTAACAAGCTGAGGTTGCTCTAAAATTAATTCTCAGGTAAGATTCCTTTATCTACACTGGTTGTGTAAATTCAGACCACAAACCTCCCTGAGAGTGTGTGACTACAAAGCCTCAGAAAGTTAAGATCTCTTTTTCCTGAGATAGGATTTTTTTTTTTCCCCTTAATTTCCTCTCGTACCAAAGTCTAGTCTGCTGGACTCTCGTATGGATGTCTGGGTCTCCAGTTAAATGCTCCCTGAGAGTTTGGGCTTGGTCTCTCTCTCTCTCCCCAAGTCTCTCTTGTGTGCTTATCGAAACACAGGCCACTTTGTAGTGCCATGGACTGTCACACTGAATGAAGAAGTATGTCAGACAGAGAAGGAAAAATATCATATGACGTTTCTTACCTGCATAATCTAGAAAGAAATGATACAAATGAGCATGCTTACAAAACAGAAAGAGACTCACAGACTTAGAGAAAGAATTCATGGTTGCCAGGGAAAGGGCGGATGCGGGGAGGGATAGTTAGGGAGCTTGGGATGGACATGTGCATATTGGGGTACGTATTTGAAAGGGATAACCCAGGACCTACCGTATAATGCAGGAAACTGTGCTCCGTGTTTTCTGGCAGCCTGGGTGGGAGGATAGTTTGGGAGAGAATGGATACATGTGAATGTATGGCTCAGTACGTTTGCTGTTCACCTGAAACTATCACAATCTTCTTAACTGACTGCCTATATGCCAGTAAAAAGTAAAAACAAACAAACAAGCCAAATATCACTAGAGTTCAGCAAATTCCCCAATGTGAAAGTCATATGCAGGGCTGCCTTTACTCTCAGGATTCCTGATTGTTCTTTATATTTGAAAGTTGGAGATTTCCTTTTCTTTCCTTGCCTGCTCATAAGTGTATTTAAAAATATTTTCTAAAACCATTCTGTCCAATGTCTTTAGTTGTTTTACAGTGGGGGGTACATCTATACCATTCAGTCTGCCATAATAACAGAAATGCGATCTTTTCAATTGGGCTTCCCTCGCGGCTCAGTTGGTAAAGAATCAGCCTGCATGTGGGAGACCTGGGTTCAATCCCTGGGTTGGGAGGATCCCCTGGAGAAGGGTAAGGTTATCCACTCCAGTATTCTGGCCTGGAAAATCCCATGGGCTGGATAGTCCATGGATCGCAGAGTCGGACACGACTGAGCAACTTTCACTTTTGAAAGTATATTGAAAAGAATCTTGTCAATGTACTTCAGAATTCAAAAGATCACTTCTTTTCTTTGTATTTTAGCTTTCCTGGGTCAGCATAGTAGCATGGAAATCCCCTTGTTCATTCAACCGTTGACGTTAGGTGCTAAAAACTGTAACCCAGAAAACAAATTCTAGCCTACACTGCTCATGGTGTTTTCCATGGCAGGCAAGTTATGTCAAAGTGTAAAGTTATGCTTCTCTCCACGTCCGTGTTTTCATCACCTGGAATCGCGTAGGCACCTGGAGAGTTTGTAGGCTGTGACAAAGCGGTCATTGTTCTACTTGCAATGTTGTGTATGAGAAAAAAATTTTCCTGACCTTGTATTTACTCCCATCCCCTCCAGCCTGCAGTCTGAAACTCTGAAAGAGTATGCAAGGGTCAAATACTGAGAAATTGAAGGTTATATGGACATAAAAATTAATATATTAAGTGCTTTGTGAAGTCATTGCTGGTGTAAGAAAGGAGAGTCAATGATCAAGACTTAAAGAAACTGCAGGATTTGCACGGCACTGAGCCAGTGTGGATTTAGATGGATTGACTCACTTGAAACTGTTGAATAATGTTAAATTCATTTCTCTTGCATAGTCTGGAAACTTCTAGTCGACAGGTCATGAGGCTCCCAGACCTTTAGTTAACCATGACAATGGGAAAACATTCCCTTCTTCTTACACCTTGTAAGAGCATCTTTGATTTCCTTGTTCCTCAGACTGTAAATCAAAGGATTCAACATGGGGATCACCACTGTCTAGAAGACTGAGACTATCTTGTCATAGCCCAGAGAATTGCCAGCTCTGGGGTGCGTGTAGACGAAGAGGCCTGATCCAGAGAAAAAGATTGCTGCTCTCAGGTGGGAAGCACAGGTGTTGAAGGCCTTGGCCCTGCCTTCAACAGAGCTGATCTTCAGGATGGTGGCAATGAGGTAACTGTAAGATACCATGATGATTAAGATGGAGATCACAGCAAAAATCACTGCTATCATGAATTTTATCACTTGTAGCAAGAAGGTTTCAGAGCAGGTGAGGACTAATCATTGAGGCAGGTCACAGAAGAAGTGATGGATAACATTTGGTCCACAGAAATAGAGCTGAAGTAAAGCACACAACTGAATGAGCAAGCCAAGGAATCCAGCTATACACGATCCTGCCACCGTCTGCACGCAGAGAGAGTGGGACATGGTTGCTGTGCAAAGCAGAGGGCTGCAAATGGAGACGTAGCGAGCATAAGCCATGGCTGCCAGGAGACAGCACTCAGTCAGACCCGGGCGAGAGAACAAGAGGGGCTGCACGGCGCACCCTGGAAAGGAGGTGAATGCAGGCTTCCTGAAGAAGTCCGAGAGCATTTGGGGGTTGTGGAAGTGACAGAGCAGAAATCTCAGGAGGATAAGTTGCTGAGGAAGACGCACACGGGTGTACGTGGGTGGGAGTCCGTCCTAATCAGGATGCTGAGACCCAGGTCTCAGGCTGCTGTCAAGACGAAAGTCCCCATGAACACGGCAAAGAGCGCGATCTGGAACTTGGGAGAATCCGAAAATCCCAAGAGGATAAATTTGGTGACTGTTGTATTGTTCCTTTCTGCAGCCATTTTCTTGAAGTTTCTTCAAACTGCAGAAAGATTCTTGGGTTGTAAAGATTGTCTATTTTAATATCACGAAACCTGTTTGTTTTGGATAAAGTTTCATATTTTTGGATAAAAATTATTCATAGTCAATATAAGAAACTATAAAATTAGTTAAAAATACATTGAGGATCCAATTTTGCAGCACATGCGATAGTTTGTGATGTATTTTTGCAATTTTTTCTGCACATACATGTGTGCACACATAAACACACAGATGTTGCCAAACTGTTGTCTGAAAACTGGTACTGCTGCTGCTGCTGCTAAGTCACTTCAGTCATGTCCAACTCTGTGTGATCCCAAAACAGCAGCCCACCAGGCTCCCCTGTCCATGGGATTTGCCAGGCAAGAGTACTAGAGTGGGTTGCCATTTCCTTTTCCAAAACTGGTACTCAGTTCAGTTCAGTTCAGTCACTCAGTCGTGTCTGACTTTGCGACCCCATGAATCGCAGCACGCCAGGCCTCCCTGTCCATCACCATCTCCCGGAGTTCACTCAGACTCACGTCTGTTGAGTCCGTGATGCCATCCAGCCATCTCATCCTCAGTCGTCCCCTTCTCCTCCTGCCCCCAGCCCTCCCAGCATCAGAGTCTTTTCCAGTGAGTCAACTCTTCACATGAGGTGGCCAAAGTACTGGAGTTTCAGCTTTAGCATCATTCCTTCCAGAGAAATCCCAGGGTTGATCTCCTTCAGAATGGACTGGTTGGATCTCCTTGCAGTCCAAGGGACTCTCAAGAGTCTTCTCCAACACCACAGTTCAAAAGCATCAATTCTTTGGTGCTCAGTCTTCTTCACGGTCCAACTCTCACATCCATACATGACCACAGGAAAACCATAGCCTTGACTAGACGGACCTTAGTCAACAAAGTAATGTCTCTGCTTTTGAATATGCTATCTAGGTTGGTCATAATTTTTCTTCCAAGGAGTAAACGTCTTTTAATTTCATGGCTGCAGTCACCATCTGCAGTGATTTTGGAGCCCCCAAAAATAAAGTCTGACACTGTTTCCACTGTTTCCCCATCTCTTTCCCATGAATTGATGGGACCAGATGCCATGATCTTCCTTTTCTGAATGTTGAGCTTTAAGCCAACTTTGTCACTCTCCTCTTTCACTTTCATCAAGAGGCTTTTTAGCTCCTCTTCACTTTCTGCCATAAGGGTGGTGTCATCTGCCTATCTGAGGTTATTGATATTTCTCCCGGCAATCTTGATTCCAGCTCGTGTTTCTTCCAGTCCAGCGTTTCTCATGATGTACTCTACATAGAAGTTAAATAAGCAGGGTGACAATATACAGCCTTCATGTACTCCTTTTCCTGTTTGGAACCAGTCTGTTGTTCCATGTCCAGTTCTAACTGCTGCTTCCTGACCTGCATACAGATTTCTCAAGAGGCAGGTTAGGTGGTCTGGTATTCCCATCTCTCTCACAATTTTCCACAGTTGATTGTGATCCACACAGTCAAAGTCTTTGGCATAGTCAATAAAGCAGAAATAGATGATTTTCTGCAACTCTCTTGCTTTTTCCATGATCCAGTGGATGTTGGCAATTTGATCTCTTGTTCCTCTGCCTTTTCTAAAACCAGCTTGAACACCAGGGAGTTCACGGTTCACGTATTGCTGAAGTCTGCTTGGAGAATTTTGAGCATTACTTTACTAGCATGTGAGATGAGTGCAATTGTGTGGTAGTTTGATCATTCTTTGGCTTTGCCTTTCTTTGGAATTGGAATGAAAACTGACCTTTTCCAGTCCTGTGGCCACTGCTGAGTTTTCCAGATTTGCTGGCATATTGAGTGCAGCACTTTCACAGCATCATCTTTCAGGATTTGCAACGGCTCAACTGGAATTCCATCACCTCCACTAGCTTTCTTTGTAGTGATGCTTTCTAAGGCCCACTTGACTTCACATTCCAAGATGTCTGGCTCTAGATTAGTGATCACATCATCATGATTATCTGGGTCATGAAGATCTTTTTTGTACGTTCTTCTGTGTATTCTTGCCATCTCTTCTTAATATCTTCTGCTTCTGTTAGGTCCATACCATTTCTGTCCTTTATCGAGCCCATCTTTGCATGAAATGTTCCCTTGGTATCTCTAATTTTCTGGAAGAGATCTCTAGTCTTTCCCATTCTGTTGTTTCCCTCTATTTCTTTGCATTGATCACTGAAGAAGGCTTTCTTATCTCTTCTTGCTATTCTTTGGAACTCTGAATTCAGATGCTTATACCTTTCCTTTTCTCCTTTGCTTTTCGCTTCTCTTCTTTTCACAGCTATTTGTAAGGCCTCCCCAGACAGCCATTTTGCTTTTTTGCATTTCTTTTCCATGGGGATGGTCTTGATCCCTGTCTCCTGTACAATATCACTGGGCTATAATTCATGAAATTGCAGAGTCAAACACCACTGAGCGACTAACACTTTCCCTTTTTTCACTCAATTTTCTATGATATTTATGGTACCTGACTTTGGTATTACACACAAAAAATATTGTTTTACACAATCCAAAAGTCTTTTTAATATTTTCTTTGAATTCTTTTGTATTTTTATATTTACATTTGAAATTTCTGGAGTATTTTAGTACACAGTGTCAAGTATAATTATGAGATAATTTTGGTTTTGTTTTCCAAACTCTCCCAACACTATTAACTGAATGGTTTCTCCACTGATTAAAGTCACTTCCATCATGAAGTTGTTTATAGAGTTGCTGTTCTGCCCAATTTTTAAGCTGATAGTCCATGTACTATGTGTCTAGTCCTGCATGTTTTATAACTGCTTATGACTATATTTTATTTAAAATAAGAGAATATTTTGATAAGTGATAAGAAAAACATTCCTCACTTTTTCACTCTGAGATCGCTTTGATGGTTTTCATAGTTATGTCTTCAAAAGACCTTTATGATGAACTAAAAAAATAAAATGACATTTTTACTGTGTTTCATTATTACATTAACTTGGGAGAAAATAACAGATGATTTTTCTTTGCTAAGTTGTTTCTATAAATAACCGAAGAAACACCGACAATCCTAATAAATATTATAATAGTAAGATTATTAAACTTGAATGAAGCACTTGGGTCATTCCAAGCTCTGCCCCTGCATATTCACAGCTTCCCTGTGTCATCAGTTTCCTCATTGTAAAACGAGGTAATTTTAGCTGTTCTCCTTATATGATAGGGACCATGTTTTCCAAATAAGGGAGCAGTAGTCACGGTAGGAAACACACTGAAAGAAAAGTAACCTAATATTCTAAGACATTGTTTTTATTCCTGAAAGTGGGTCATTTGAGTACTAGGAAAGGGAAAATCGTATTTACTCAATACCGTCCATCAATGTCCCCAGTGAGATCACAAGATCCAGACTATGTCCCTACAGTAAGACCTGAATCATAAGTTGATGTCTTTAGAACACCTTAAGTAGAGATCAAATGAGTGGATCAGCTGCATTTATAACATGTTTATATCTCAAGAAGTTAAACAGAGATTTCTTTGGGAACACTAGTTACTGTGGTATTTCTGTGGTTTATGTTGCCATCTTTGTCCTGAAGGGACCGGTACTCTGGAGATCTTGAGGCCATAAGATTATGTTTGAAATTTTAGAAAATACTTTCAGTGAAGTTGATTGGTTTTTTGTTTTGTTTTAGTTTCATTTTAATTAATTCTCATTGAAGCATAATTGCTTTACAATGCTGTGTTAATCTCTCCTGTGCAGCAAAGTGAATCAGTTATCCATGTACACATGGCCCTCTTTTCCTTCCCACGGAGGTCACTCCAGAGCCATGAGTGGGGCTCCCTGTGCCGTGCAGGAGGTTCCCATTAGTTACATGTGCTTTTCACACAGTGTCAATAACGTATGTATGTCAAGCCCAGTCCCCCAACTCATCCCATCCCTCCTTTCCCTGTTGGTATCCATACATTTGTCTGTACATCTGTGTCTCTGCTTTGCAAATAAGATCATCTCTACCATTTTTCTAGATTCCACATATATGCATTAATCTATTTTTCTCTTTTTGACTTACTTCACTCTGTGCAGTTTTTCATCCCTGTATTATTGACACATTTTAAATAAAAAGTTTTTTAATGACAAGGTAGAAATGATAAAGTGAAAGTTGCTCACTTGTGTCCAACTCTTTGCAACCCCATGAAATGTAGCCCGCCAGGCTCCTCCATCCACGGGATTCTCCAGGCAAGAACACTGGAGTGGGTTGCCATTCCCTTCTCCAGGGGATCTTCCCAATCCAGGAATGAAACTCAGGTCTCCCACACTGCAGGCAGATTCTTCACCATCTGAACCACCAGGGGAGCCCAGAAATGATAAAGTATTGTAATATACGTTTTTTAATTCAGTGGCAAGAGAAAACGAAGTAAAGTTTTAGATAATGATGGTGACGATAATGATTAAAACTCCCAGAAGTAGAGAAAGCTTACATAACTAGAAAAGGAAATAGAAACTTCATATTCATTCCTCAATTATTTCTATGTCACTTCCATTTGTTATCTGCGTTCTCTCCCTGTTGTTAACTCAAGACCAAACATATAGCAATCAGAATCATTGGTTGTGATTAAGAATAAGAGGTTCAGAATAGAATACATACTGCTTCCTCGCTTACCTTAAAGCATGTGAAATGGGTGGACTGGCCAAGCAGCCCTGGTGCAATCCTGCCACCTGTGATGTCACAGGGTGGCCTTGAGACAGCAGAGTGAGCCTTTTAAAGGGCAAGCTTACCATTCTTCCAGGATTCTTTTATTATGGAAACTCACTGCATATACAATGTTTTCAGAATCCCATATGAAAATAAAATTTATGGGAAAACAGCTTAGAAGTTTGAAAATAAAAGTGGATGAGCAGTCACTCAACATGGAAATGCCATTTCTAAGATTTTGGAGAACAAACAGCAGAATAAATTACTCATCTGCTTAGTATTAATACACTTACCAAGAGTAGTTTAACATTCAGTCAAGAAACAAAGTCATTCTTGTATTCTTGCTTTCTTTCTCTCTTAATTTGATACTAGAAAATGTTATGTTACCAAAATAAAGTTTACATCCCATGAACTAGGTGTTTTTATTTCCTTTTAATAACAAAGCCCCAATTAAGTAACTATTTATAAGTCACAGAAAATGTTTCTCTGTTCAGCAAATAATCTGATGTTGTTGAATATCTAACCTCTGCCAGGCGCCAAGTAAGGCCATCATTTGGGAAACAGTAAAAGGAAGATCGAATAAGTATTTGAAATGGATCCTGGGCCGGTTCACTATTGCTCTTCACATATTTTCAAGGAGGAATGCACGAAAGTAGGTGATTTAATATGAAGAGGGAAATACACAATGTAAAAAGGTAAGCATATCTTTCCTGCCTCCCCTGGTAATCTGTCCCTCTTATGACTATGAAGCTCCTTCTTCTATGCTCCCTCAGCCCCTTCATATTTTTCTAGTTCAATAAGAATCTCATTGTTCTTATTTTTACAAGTTTTCCCATTACACCTTAAACTGTGCTTTTAGGCAAGATGAAATGTATTTTTAATATTCCTTTAACATCTAATATGGACTTTCCTGGTGGCTCAGTGGTAAAAGAATCCACCTGCAGTGCAGGAGATGTGGGTTCAATCCCTGGATCAGGAAGATCTGCTGGAGAAGGAATGACAGTCCACTCTAGTATTCTTGCCCGGGAAGTCCTAGAGACAGAGGAGCCTGGGGGGCTACAGGCCACAGTGTCGCCAGAGGATCAGACAGGACTTACCTACTAAATAGCAGCAAAAAATATCTGATGTGTCGGTTATGTACTGATGTGTAACAAACCGCTTCAAGCTTATTGAGTTGAAACAGCAACAATTCATCATCTCTCACGTTTTTTCTTGGAGCATCTGTGGGTTTCACTTGGAACTCTAATGTGGCTGTATTCATCAATGGTCTGGATGGTCTGAGATGACCTCACCTGTTTTGGGGCTCACCTGGGATGACTGAGTGGTTGAGATGGCTGAGCTTCTCTCTCCACGTGCCTTTCACCCTAGACTCTTCTAAGTGTGACCTCAGGATTCCAAGAGAGCCAGTCCCAAGGACAAGCAGTCATCAGGCCTGCTCTCGTGTCTAATGTGGTGGTGCTGCATTCAAAGTCAGTCACATGGCCAAGCAGTGCCTCACTGTGGAAGGGGGCTATACAAGGACATGGGAATAAGGAACTGTGACTCGCTGCTGTTCATTAATGTGATAGTGCACCGCCCTGAGGGCTAGTTTAGTGGCTGAACCAAGCAATGTAGGTGCATAACAAATATTTGTGGACTTGTGATTTATTCAACTATCCCTTCTGAAACTGTGTAGAAAAATTGCTTACTCTCTGAAATGGGAATTACAGTCTCCAAACAAAAAGCTAAGGTGTGCCTTCAGTTACGGGGAATGAGGAGATGTGTCTAGAGTCTACCACAAACTCTTAGAACTGATATGCATTCAAAAAATTTACATGCTATGAGATCAATATGTCAATATGTTATCTCAATATATAATATGCATTTCTATAAATGGGCAGAATACATAAAAATCCAAATTAAAAAGAAATGCTATATTATTTGGTTTTTTCCTCATTTTATTTTTGATTTTCTAACTTATTGTAAGTTCGCAAAAGTTGTTTCCTATAATTATGTCATAGCAATGTACCTGAAAACACAGCTCCAGTATCCTGCATGGATATCATGAGTGGTAGCAGGGTCACAGGAAAGATTGCATGAGTTAATATACCTACAGTTCCCTACACAGTTCCTGGAACAGGGTAGAAAATTGCTTTATTTTGGTTACTAATAAATATTATTATTAAATTATCTTGGACAGAATAGTCTTTCAATAAATGTTCCTTTATTTACCTCTTCTCCATGACTCAATTTATATTAAAACTCCAAGAATTTTTTTATCTTGCTTTTTTTATGACAAATAAATAACATAGAATGATTTGCCAAGCTAGGCTTTAATTTCCTGAAGACCACAGATATTTTCATGCACTTTTGCTGCCTAACCATGAATATTGGTCCCTAGACAACACTGAATGTGCAGAAATTGATGTAGTTGAATTTTTCTATTATTTTATGATATAATGATCACATGTATTTTAAACTCATAAAATGTACTTAACTATTTTAAATGACCTAGGAATTACCTTTTTGAAAATGAGGTAAAATCTTATGAGTCCATCAACAAATATTTCATTTCTATTCTCGCTTCTACTGTTAATTAGATGAGTTTAGAAGTTTCATTCTCTATAGGCATCTACTGAGAATCAAATGCTCCCAATAAAAATTCACCAGCATTTTCTAAAGTGAATAGGGTGGATGATAACATTTTGTAGCTGTGAAGTCATTGTTCTAAAACCTGTAGACAATCAGTCTATTCTGGAAAAAGAAGTCAATCAAATTAAATATTTGGTATCATTGTAGACTTGTTTTTAATTGAGTAAGCCATTTTATTTTTCAACTTGGCTTTGTAGAATGATTTAGTGAGTCTTGGTAAAAGTTATTATATGTTACTATCATTTAAGTTGATACTGTGGATTCTTATTACTGTTGTTAATCATAATTAAAATTACTGTTTAAAAAAGGCTTCTGACTTGGTGGACATGAATTTGAGCAAACTCTGGGAGATAGTGAAAGACAAGGAAGCCCAGCATGCTGCAGTTCATGGGGTCGCAGAGTCAGACATGACTAGCGAATGAACAACAACGGCAACCAAGGTTTTTTCTTAGAGGAGAAATAAACATTCCCTGAATACTGTCACTCTCCCTGATATTTTTTTTTCATGTTCTAAACAACCAGAAGAAATAAGAAATCATGTAAATGGTTGTTTGAGAACAAGCAAGTTGATCTTGCTAAGCCAGTGTCTTAAGAAATGGTGAGTGATCACAAAGTGACCAGTTTCCTATGTGTGCTAAGGACACGAGGTAGGTAAAGTCGCTCAGTCATGTCCAACTCTTTGTGACCCCATGGGCTGTAGCCTACCAGGCTCCTCTGTCCATGGGATTTTCCAGGCAATAGTACTGGAGTGGATTGCCATTTCCTTCTCCAGGGGATCTTCCTGACCCAGGGATCGAACCAGGGTCTCCCACATTGTAGACAGACGCTTAACCGTCTGAGCCACCATTAAGTTAAGGACAGGAAGAGGAGGAAAAAACTTTGTCAGATTAGAAACACAAAGGAATTTTTCCGGTTAGAATACCGACCGGGGATTCTGAAGAAGTAAGAACTAAAAGGGTGCCTAAGCATGCTGGAAGCCACTCCTGTTGATTATTTCCAAGCACACCATGAATGCTGTGGGCTTGTGGACAGTAGGACTGCACAGCTATCCTCCATACCGGCAGTAAGAAGGCATTTTAGACAGGACAAGAATAACGCAGGATAGCCGAGAGCTCAAGAGTCTTTCTTTGGGCTAGAAGTACATTAATTACCTCGGTGTGGTGGTGCAGTTTACCTTTTATTATGTTAAATGGTCACTTATCCACTCACACCTCATGTACTCTCACCCAACCCTCGGGACCTGTTTCTTTAATACACTTTCGGGAAGACTAGGCGTGGAGAAGCCAAGTAACTTGTCCAGAGTCGGGCAGCTAGTGAGTGGCAGTGCTGTGAATTTGGACCAAGTCTTGTAAACTCTAAAATCCTTGCTACTGAGCTACAGTGCTAAGGGAATGGAAAATAAACTACCATTTTAATTATATTACAGTGAAAGTGTCAGTCACTCAGTCCTGTCCAACTGTTTTTAACCCCATGGACTGTAGCCCACCAAGCTCCTCTGTCCATGGAATTCTCCAGACACAAATACTGGAGTGGGTTGCCATTCCCTTCTCCACGGGATCTTCCCAACCCAGGGATCGAACCCAGGCCTAAGTGAATTATTACTTAATACACGCAGCTTTTTTTTTGGCCATGCCCTGTGGCATGCAGGATCTTAGTTCCCCAGCCAGGAATGGAACTCACGCCCCGCCTTCCCCCCCCCCCCCCCATAGAGAGGCATGGAATCTTAAACCCTGGACCACCAGGGACGTCCTCACACAGCTCTTGTCAAACACCATCTTTTCAAAACATGACATTGGGCATCAGGTAGTAAAAGAAATTACAGCAAACTCTCCATACAACAGCAAGTTCCCAATGCAAGATACTATTCAGTTAGCTGCAGTCTTGTTTCTGTTAAAATTCTCCATTGAAGGGAAACATATTACTTCCTAGTAGAAAGGACCTGAGCTCTGAGCAAGTTTGAAGCAGAGAGAGAGACAGGCCGATAGTGGAAGACAAGGCTTTGTAAAGGAGGAAGGCTTCCAAACCAGGAGTCGGGGTCACTGAGCACCATTACCCCATGCCCCATGCTGCCAGTGACCACAATTCCCACCCAGATGTTTGTGAAGAACGGGTGGCCACTGGTGGCTGTTTATTTCACTGGCGTCTGGGAAACCTGGCAGAGCTGGCTGCCCCTTCCTGGTCTGGACACTTTCTAAGCCCTAGATTCCTAGGAAAGGCATTGAACACTTATTATCAACCGTCTTCTAAAGGCACATTCCTACGGGAGGAACTTCCCCCTCCAGACTTCTTTGTCCGTGCAGTCTCCTGGCCAGCCTTGACAAGAGAGGCACTTCCACCGGGAGTTCTCTTAAATGCCGCCTCAGGATCCAAAGTGGAAAGAGGGCGGCTGATTAACCTGTCCAGGTAATTGTTCCCTGGTGCAGTGGCAGTGGAGATCATGGCAGATTCCCCTGCCGACTCCACCTTCTCTTCATGGGCGATTCAAGCTTAGAAAGCTTTTTGAGGCCAATGAATCGCTAGAATAGGAATGCATCTTACATCACCTTAATCTAAAACCTTTCTTTATGGATTGATTTCTGCCGTCTTTTCTGAATATTGTGTTTTCAGAATATTATATGTATATATATGTCTCACTCAGCTTGTTATTATGCATATTTAAGTGATTTACAAGCATCACCATAAACCTAAGTGTTGTATAATATTTCTCTTTACTATTTATTGAAATATAATTGATTTACAATATTATGTTAGTTTCAGTTGTACAACATAATAATTTGCTCTTTTAAACACTGCAAAATGATCACCACTATAAGTCTAGTTACCACCTGTCACCATGCAAAGTTAATACAATGTTAATGCCTACATTCCTTATGCTGCACATTACAGAGCGTGACACTTATTTCACAGCTGAAAGTTTACACTTCTTAATCTCCCTCATATGCTCTGTTCACCCCCCTCCTATGGAAACCACCAACTTGTTCTCCGCATCTATGAGTCATTTTTGTTTTCTTATATTCATTTGTTTTTTTTAGGTTTTATAAATAAGTGAAATTATATAGTATTTGTCTTCCCCTGACTTATTCCACTAAGTGTGATACCCTCCAGGTCCATTCAGGTTGTCATCAAATGAAAGGTTCTTCTTTTTTTTGTGACTGAGTACTATTCCATTACACATATTTGCATATATATGTCACATTTTTTATCCATTATATTTTAGATATATCTAATATATCCAATATTCATGATATATCCAATATATTCAATATATCCTGTATTTTGATGGACTCAGGTTGCTTCCATATCTGGGCTGTTGTAAATAATGCCGCCATGAACTCTGAGGTGCATGCAACATTTTGACTTAATGTTTTTGCTTTGTTCATAAAAATGCCCAGAAGTGGAATTGCTAGATCTTTTGGTAGATCTGTTTTTAATATTTCGAGGAACCATCCTATGTTTTCCATAGTGGATTTCACCAACTTATGTTCCCACCAACAGGGCACAAATGTTCCCTTTTCTCCACATCCTCGTCAACACTTGATATTTGTTGCCTTTTTTTTATAAGAGCTATTCTGACAGGTGAGCTTACTCAAACTCATGTCCATTGACTCTTAGATTCCATCCAACCATCTCATCCTCTGTCATCTCCTTCTCCTCCTGCCTTCAATATTTCCCAGCATCAGGATCTTTTCCAGTGAATCAGCACTTTGCATCACGTGGCCAAAGTACTGGAGTTTCAGCTTCAGCTTCAGCACCAGTCCTTCCAAAGACTATTCAGGACTGATTTCCTCTAGGATTGACCAGAGGATCAAGTTAAGTTGATCAACCAAGGTCAAATTGGTTGGATCTCCTTGCAGTCCAAGGGACCCTCAAGAGTCTTTGCCCAATACCACAGTTCAAAAGCATCAATTCTTCAGCACTCAGCTTTCTTTATGACCCAACTCTCACATCCATACATGACTACTGGAAAAACCATAGCCTTGACTAGATGGACCTTTGTTGGCAAAGTAATGTCTGCTTTTTAATATGTTGTCTAGGTTGGTCATAGCTGTCCTTCCAAGGAGCGAGGATCTTTTAATTTCATGGCTGCTGTCACCATCTGCAGTGATTTTGGAGCCCAAAAAATAAAGTCTGCCACTGTTTCCCCTTCTATTTGCCATGAAGTGATGGAACTGGATGCCATGATCTTCATTTTTTGTATGCTGAACTTTAAGCCAGCTTTTTTACTCTCCTTTTCACTTTCAACAAGAGGCTCTTTAGTTCTTTGCTTTCTGCCATAGGGTGATGTCATCTATGTATCTGAGATTATTGCTATTTTTCCCGGCAATCTTGATTCTACCTTGTGCTTCATCCAGCCCGGCAGTTCTCGTGATGTACTTTGCATATAAGTTAAATAAGCAAGGTGACAATATACAGCTTTGACTTTCTCCTTTCCCAGTTTGGAACCAATCTGTTGTTCCATGTCCCATTCAAACTGTTACTTCTTGACCTGAATACACATTTCTCAAGGGGCAGGTCAGGTGTTTTGGTATCTCCAGCTCTTGATGTTTCCAAAGTTTTTTATGATCTACATAGTCAAAGGCTTTGGGCATAATCAATAGTAGATGTTTTTCTGGAACTCTCTTGCTTTTTCAATGACCCAATCAATGTTGGCAATTCGATCTCTGGTTTCTATGCCTTTTCTAAATCCAGCTTGAACATATGGAAGTTCATGATTCATGTACTGTTGAAGCCTAGCTTGGAAAATGTTTTTTTTTTTTTTTTTTATTGAAGGATAATAGCTTTACAGAATTTTGATGTTTTCTGTCAAAACTCAACATAAATCAGCCATAGATATACATATATCCCCTCCCTTTTGAACCTCCCTCCTGTCTCCCTCCCCATCCTACCCCTGTAAATTGATACAGCCACTATGGAAGATGGTATGGATGTAGCTTGGAGAATTTTGAGCATTACTTTGCTAGTGTGTGAGATCAGTGCAATTGTGTGGTAGTTTGAGCATTCTTTGGCATTGCCTTTCTTTGGAATTGGAATGAAAACTGACCTTTTCCAGTCCTGTGGCCACTGCTGAGTTTTCCAAATTCGCTGGCATATTGAGTGCAGCACTTTCACAGCATCATCTTTCAGGATTTGAAACAGCTCAACTGGAATTCCATCACCTCCACTAGCTTTGTTCCTAGCGATGCTTACTAAGGCCCACTTGGCTTCACACTCCAGGATGTTGGGCTCCAGGTGAGTGATCACACCATCATGGTTATCTGGGTCATGAAGATCTTTTTTGCATAGTTCTGCATATTCTTGCGACCTCTTCTTAATATGCTTAAAGTGCTTCTGTTAGGTCCGTGCCATTCCTCTCCTTTACTGAGCCCATCTTTGCATGAAATATTCCCTTGGTATCTCTAATGTTCTTGAAGAGATCTCTAGTCTTTCCTATTCTATTGTTTTCCTCTATTTCTTTGCATTGGCCACTGAGGAAGTTTTTCTTATCTCTCCTTGCTACTGTTTGGAACTTTGCATTTAAATGAGTATACCTTTCTTTTTCTCTTTTGCCTTTTGCTTCTCTTCTTTTCTCAGCTATTTGTAAGGCCTCCTCAGACAGCCATTTTGCCTTTTTCCATTACTTTTCCTTGGGGATGGTCTTGCTCCCTGTCTCCTGTACAATGTCATGAACCTCTCTCTGTCCATAGTTCTTCAAGCACTCTGTCTGTCAGATCTAATCCTTGAATCTATTTCTCACTTCCACTGTATAATCCATAAGGGATTTGATTTAGGTCATACCTGAATGGTCTAGTGGTTTTCCCTATTTTCTTCATTTTAAATCTGAATTTTTCGGTAAGAAGAGTGGAGAAATAACTCCAGAAAAAATGAAGATACAGAGCCAAACAAAACAACGCCTGGCTGTGGATGTAACTGGTGATGGAAGTAAAGTCCGATGCTGTAAAGAGCAATAATGCATACGAACCTGGAATGTTAGATCCATGAATCAAGGCAAATTGGAAATGGTCAAACAGGAGATGGCAAGAGTGAACATCAGCATTTTAGGAATCAGTGAACTAGGATGGACTGGAATGGGTGAATTTAACTTAGATGACCATTACATCTACTACTGCGGGCAGGAATCCCTCAGAAGAAATGGAGTAGCCATCATAGTCAACAAAAGAGTCCGAAATGCAGTACTTGGATGCCATCTCAAAAAACGACACAATGATCTCTGTTCGTTTCCAAGGCAAACCATTCAATATCATGGTAACCCAAGTCTATGCTCCAACCAGTAATTCTGAAGAAGCTGAAGTTGAACGGTTCTATGAAGATCTAAGAGATCTTCTAGAACTAACACCCCAAAAAGATGTTCTTTTCATCATAGGGGATTGGAATGCAAAAGTAGGAAGTCAGATCCCTCAAATAACAGGCAAGTTTGGCCTTGGAGTACAAAATGAAGCAGGGCAAAGGATAATAGAGTTTTGCCAAGAGAATGCACTGCTCGTAGCAAACACCCTCTCCAATGATACAAGAGAAGACTACACGTGGACATCCCCAGATGGTCAATATGGAAATCAGATTGATTATATCCTTTGCAGCCAAAGATGGAGAAGCTCTATACAGTCAGCAACAAGACCAGGAGCTGACTGTGGCTAAGACCATGAGCTCCTTGAACATCACAGGCAGGATTGAAAAATGTCACACCCTTTACATGCACTTTTAATTCTGCATTTTATCACAACGCATTGAAATGTTTATTTTCACATCATGTCCCCTACTAGAGAGTGAAATTCCTGGGGAAGTTGTTGCTGTTTAGTCACTCACTCATGTCCAACTCTTTGTGACTGCACACCAGGTTCCATGAGATTCTCCAGGCAAGAATAGTGGAGTGGATTGCCATTTCCTTCTCTAGGGAATCTTCCCAACCCAGGGATCGAAGCCCGGTCTCCTCCACTGGCAGGTGGATTCCTCGCCACTGAGGCCCCGGGGAAGCCCCAGCGTGATTACCCATTCCCTCTCATTGCTTAGCCCGTTAGGAAGTGTCCACTAAATGCCCGCTAAATGGAAGAATGTGTGAATACCTGTCAGGCCTGCTGACTGAAGACTTAGTCTAAGCTCATTTCTGTGGTTCAGAATAGAACAGGACATTGTCACAGTCTTTCAGCTAGGTCTTGCTTCAACATATTTATTTCTTTTTTCTCATTTTATTTTTACTTTCAAGAGTTTTGTTAAAGTATAGCTCAGAAATCATAAATCCATCCATTTTAAGTGTGCAATAATTTTAGTAGACTGACATCATCCCCACAATCCACTTTTAGAACATTTCCATCACTCAAGAAAAGATCCCTTATGCACACTGGTGGTTTCCTTGCATTCCCACTGTAATTTTGGACAGTGTGCTGCAGTCTCTAAGCATCAGTTCTTCGTCTATTACTGGGCATGATATGTGTCCTTGATCCCCCACAGAGAGACACAAGTGTCACAGCTGTGAGAATAAAGGAGAGTAACACATGCTTACGGAGTTCAGGGTTTTGTATTTTTCCCCCAAGTACCTCTGGTGACAGAGACAGTGTCAGGGAAAACCTGGAACCCCAGGCACTGCTGCAGACGGTGTACGGAGTCTTAATTCTGCAGCTTTAGACTGGAGCACGTATTCTTCTTAATGGTTGCTGTTACCATTGTTTTCCATGACAATCAAGTCCCTTAGGCTTATTCTGGCTCCTAAGTTTATCAGTACCGGTACTCATTCTTACCACAGTCATGCCTAGTTCAAATAAATAGTTTGCCTTCCCTTCCAAGGATAAAGCTATTCACCTGCAATCTCATCAGGGTGTGGCTCCACCAATAACTCCCTTTCTGCTATTTACTTTGCAAGGCTACCTGTCAAGTCTTGCTTCTCTCTGTTTATGAATATACCCATGTCACGGACTTCCTTTTTATCTTTATCCACTCATTCTGGATGGGACAGCCCTCTCTCCCAATGGTGAGATCAGACAGAATGATCTAAATAAGAGAGCACCTTTATTATTGCAGTCACAAGGCACGCGCGTTCGTGGAATGAGCCTTTGTGGTCCTGCTCTGCATGGTTTGGAGGCTTTTCAACTATGTATCAGAGGTTATTTTCATCAACTCCAAATATAAATCTCTCTGGTGAATTTATAAGAGGTAGTCAGAAGATGCAGAAGATGCTCTTGGCAACTTTTGGACGGCTGAAAGGGATCTGAGCGTCCTGTCTAAGCACAGTACAGCAGCCAGCAGGTAGATAGTAGGCAGGACTTCAGGGGCTTGGTTTTCTAGCTCCCCTCTACCCTTCTCAGGCACTTCCCTGCCCTTGATTCTTTTCAACTTAATTTAAAATAAATACAAGGGAAGCTAGAAGAACATAGAAGAGTGCAATAAAAAAGCACAAAATCCTGGCACCAGAAGCAGCTGCTAATAATACCACTGACTCCCTAGGGGAGCTCAAAAGTGATCTCCCATTATCCATCCCTTAAGGCTCTGTGAGAACTCTGCACCTCATTCACCAAGGAGAGGAGCTTGTCAGTGCTGCTGGGCTGACAAAGTGCTTGTGAAGTCTCTCTCTGGGGAGTCCACACCCAAGGTGCTAGGCTAAGCATAGACTGTAAGGGTCTGAAACTCATACATTGCATTTATTGAAATATAGTTGATTTACAACACTGTGTTAATTGCTTCTGTACAGCAAAGCAATTCTGTTATACAGACATATACATTTTTGGAATATTAATTATGGTTTCTCATAGGCTTTTGAATTTAGTTCTCTATGCTAAAGTCAGCTTCCCAGGTAATGCTAGTGGTAGAGAACCCACCTGCCAATGCAGGCAGACCTGAGGGAAGTGGGTTCCACCCCTGGGTCAGGAAGATCGCCTGGTGGAGGGCACAGCACCCCACTCCAATATTCTTGCCTGGAGAATCCCATGGACAGAGGAGCCTGGAGGGCTGCAGTCCATAGTGTTGCAGACAGTCAGACACAACTGAAGCGACTTGGCACGCACGCCTTGTGGCCCCATGAACTGCAGCACTCCAGGCCTCCCTGTCCTTCACCATCTCACAGAGCTTGCTCAAACTCATGTCCATTGAGTCGGTGATGCCATCCAACCATCTCATCCTCTGTCGTCCCCTTCTCCTCCTGCCTTCAATCTTTTCCAGCATCAGGGTCTTTGCCAATGAGTCAGTTCTTCACATCATGTGGCCAAAGTATTGGAGCTTCAACTTCAGCCTCAGTCCTTCCAATGAATATTCAGGACTGGTCTCCTTTAGGATGGCCTGGTTGGATCTCCTTGCAGTCCAAAGGACTCTCAAGAGTCTTCTCCAACACCACAGTTCAGAAACATCAATTCTTTGGCTCTCAGTCTTCTTTATGGTCCAACTCTCACATCTATACATGACTACTGGAAAAACCATAGCTTTGACTAGACGGACCTTTGTTGGCAAAGTAATGTCTCTTCTTTTTAATATGATGTGTAGGTTGGTCATAGCTTTTCTTCCAAGGAGCAATCTTTAAATTCCACGGCTGTAGTCACTGTCTGCAGTGATTTTGGAGTCCAAGAAAATAAAGTCTGTCACTATTTCCATTGCTTACCCATCTCTTTGCCATGAAGTGATGGGACTGGATGCCATGATCTTCATTTTTTGAATGTTGGGTTTTAAGCCAACTTTTTCACTGTCCTTTTTCACTTTCATCAAGAGACTCTTTAGAAAAAAAAAAAGAGGCTCTTTAGTTCTGTTTCATAGATAGGCTCATCTGTGTCACATTTAGATTCCACATTTAAATAATATCACAGGGCATTATTTCTGACTTACTTTGCTTAGGATAGTGCTCTCTGGTTGCATGCATGTTTCTGCAAGTGGCGCTGTTCTGCTTTTTATGGCAGAGTACTATTCCAGGGTGTATCTGCACCACGTCTTCTTCATCGGGTCCTCTGTTGATGGGAGTTAGGTTGTTTCCATGCTGGGGCTATTGTGGATAGGGCTGCTATGCACATAGGAGTCCATGAATCTCTTTTAATTATAATTCTGTCTGGATATATACCCAGGAGGGGGATTTCTGGATCATGTGGTAATTCTATTTTTAGTTTTCGGACACCCCATACTCTTTTCCACAGTGGCTGCACAAACTTACTTTCCCATCAACAATACAGGAGGGGGTCCCTTTTATCAACATCCTCCTCAGCATTTGTTATTTGTAGACTTTTTAATGATGGCCATTCTGACTGGTGGTACCTCACTATAGTTTCGATTTGCCTTTCTCTCTGTTTTCAGTAAAGAATCCACCTGCAATGCAGGAGAACACGTTCAACCCTTGGATCAGGAAGATCTTCTGGAGAAGGAAGTATTGGAACTTCAGCTTCAGCAGCAATCCTTCCAGTGGATATTCAGTATGGATTTCCTTTAAGCAATACTGATTTGATGTCCTTGCAGTCCACCAAGGGACTCTCAAGAGTCTTCTCTAGCACCAGAGTTCAAAAGCATCAATTCTTCAGTGCCCAGGTTTCTTTAAGCTCCAACTCTCAAATCAGTACATGACTACTGGGAAAACCATAGCTTTGACTATACAGACCTTTGTTGGCAAAATGATGTCTCTGCTTTTTAATATACTGTCTAGGTTTGTCATAGTTTTCCTTCCAAGGAGCAGGCGTCTTTTACTTGCCCCTAGTACAAATTTACAAAAACTATCCTGGTTTCTTTAAAAAGATCATCAAGACAAAAAATGTTCATCTCATGGAGTTACAGAAAAACAAGAACAGAGTACTGCTTAGGAATTCATCTGATTACTCAGCCTCTGTCATGACTGATTAATCTCAGAACTTTTATCATTCTTGAGAAATTCCTGCACAGGGATTCTATGTCCTAAACACCTATGTCTTTTGGTAATTTGAAGGTCAGAATAAAAGGTACCCAGGTATTCTGTGTAAATAGGCTCCTCTTATTTAAGGACCTTATCACTCTTTCATGAAGATCATGTTTTTTGTAATTGAAGCAATTTGAAATTTTACATAATGAAACTTCTCTGCTGGCTGTGACATTGATTTTAAGCAGGTATATCAGAGATCATAATTATATTTGGCCATAAAAATGTTAAGGATCCAACTGGGCAAAATATGTGGCATTTCAGGAGTTACTTTTCTTTCTCAACTCCAGTCTAGTCTCAACTCCAGTCCAGTCTTGGTCATTAGGCTAAAGCTGAGGAAAATCTGAATGGGATACTAATAGATGTTAGTGCTGAAAAAGACATTAGATCAAACCTATGTCTACCATCCTATATATCTAGCTTGCCTTGACAAAATCCTATCCAATAACTGTAACTCAGGAACACGGAGTTTTCTAGGACTCAGGAACACGGACAGAGTTTTCTGGGACTCAGGAACACGGAGTTGTCTAGGACTCAGGAACACGGAGTTTTCTAAGACTCAGGAACATGGAGTCCTAGAAGCAGAAACTTCAAGCTGTACTGCCTACAGGTGTCCAACATTTGCTTTTAGTTCTTACCACATGAATATTCCTGTGGATTTTGAATTTTCCCTTCTGAACATAAAAGGAAAAATGAACAGAATGCCTTTTACCAAGAATAGTCTCCTGAATTATATTTTTTATTTCTGGCCTAAAGATTATGAAAATCAGAATCCTACCAGAAAATAAACAAGAGTGCTTTCTGTCCCAGCCTCAGTACTTGAGTATTTCTCTGCACCTTGTAACAATTCCAACCAAGGTTATGAGGGAAATAGACAAATCTAGACTTTCTCATGTACCAGAGAACATCTACCAGACTTTTCTCATGTATCAGCTTCTTACAGCTAATTTTACCAATCACTTTCCACTTGTTAATTATTGGAAAAACAACTTCCTAGTGGAGACTTGATCTACTCAAAAAGCAAAAAACAGCAAGAAAAGTAACATAAAGACATTGTTGGATGTGCCAAAATCAGGCACTAGATCATCTCACCAGCAAAGGGCCATGCTCTGATTCCCTTTTCCAGTTACACAGTGAAGAAGGAAGAACAGAGATGACTGTATAGCAATAACAGATTAAAAAATTGTCTAAGTGTCTCAAATAAGCCAACTGATCAACCAAATTTCAAATAGGACAGACATGTTGAGCATTCTTGTTGCAACAAATTTATTTTTGTATGAAGTTAACAAATCTTTGATCTCTTATGTTTATTTTTGCTTTGAACAAGTCCATAAATGAAGTAATTCATGATTTTCAGAGGGGAAAGAATAGGTTAAATGAGAGAACTAACAGAATGAGTTAGGAAATTCTTTCTTAAAAGAGCTCAGTACTAATAGTAATTCTTGTCCTGCCTAAAGTGAGATGCTATGGGGAGGCTTGCTGGTCTCCTGGCAACCCTGATCGACTTGGTCTGCTGGCACCATTGGTCCATGAGGTAGTACATGCTAAGGAATGGAACATTGAAGTGGAAGAGTCACATCACCATAACTTCTTGACCTATTGATATATTAGGTCATCACTGATGAAGCATGGAGATAATGAGCTTCCAGATACTTCTCATGTGTTGTCCTCTCCTTGCACCAGCCGTGGGTTTACATCAGAAGACGATAGTAATTATAACTCACTCTGCAGTTAGGAGAGTTTTGGATCAATGTTTTAGTTGACATTTCTCCTACAGCGTGCAGCTGAAATAAATCCCATAGTCAGTAACACCAGGAAAAGAGTTTCTTCTTCCATACGTTTAGGGCATCTTTAATTTCCTTGTTCCTCAAGCTATAGATCAATGGATTTAGCATGGGGATTATAACAGTGTACAAGACAGACGCCAGCTTGTTCTGGCTCGAGGAGCCGCCAGAATCCGGGTACATGTAAACAAAGATGCCCGAGCCAAAGAAGAGGACCACTGCTGTCACGTGGGAGGCACAAGTGCTGAAGGCTTTGGACCGGCCTTCAGCTGAAGTGATCTTCACGATGGTGGCGACAATGTAGCCATAGGATATCATGATAACCAAGACAGACATGAGCCCAAAGATGACTGTGAGCACAGATGTCATGACTTGAAAGAAGAAGGTGTCCGAGCAGGATAGGGCTAGCAGTTGGGGCAGGTCGCAAAAGAAATGGTTGATGATGTTTGGTCCACAGAAGTGGAGCTGAAGTAAGGCACACAACTGAATGAATGAGCCAAGGAATCCAGTTATACAAGATCCTGCCACCATCTGCACGCAGAGAGAGGGGGACATGGTTGCTGTGTAGAGCAGAGGGCTGCAAATGGCAACATAGCGATCATAAGCCATGGCTGCCAGCAGACAGCACTCAGTCAGACCCAGGCTAGAGAACAAGAGGTACTGCATGGCACACCCCAGAAAGGAGATGAGTTTATGCTTCCTGAAGAAGTCTGAGAGCATTCTAGGAGCTATGGTGGAAACATAGCAAGTATCCAGCAAGGACAGGTTACTGAGGAAAAAGTACATAGGTGTGTGCAAACGGGAGTCCATTCTGATGAGGGCGATGAGCCCCAGGTTCCAAGACACTGTCGCCAGGTAGATCCCTAGGAATATTGAAAAGAGGACAGCAGTGAGCTGTGGAAACTCAGAGAACCCCAAGAGAATGAACTCTGTGATTGTTGTACTGTTCCTTCCTCCAGCCATCGCCCTGGGGGTGGGGTAGGGGGGTGGTCCTCAGATCTGTAGGAAAAGGATAAATCTTTAAGTCAATTGTTACCCCAGTGTCCATGGGAAGAAACTGCCTTCAACCCACACCAAACACAGAATCGAGGGAAATAATGAACAATTTTAAAAGCAATAACCCTGGTTAACTTTGCCCCTAACTGATCGTTCTGTGTGCCAGAGTTCCCACATGTACAAGAGGGCAGCCCAGGGAGCTCAGCCTGGCGCTGTGACGGCCCAGCGGGGCGCGGTAACAGATGGTTGGGGAGGCTCAGAAGAAAGGGATGTATGGACACAGATGGCTGAGACCTGCTGTGCAGCAGAAACGAAAACCACATTGTGGAGCAGTTATACTCCAATTAACTTTTTTAAATTTAAAAAGAGGATGTTACACTTTCAATATTAACCCACCTACCTATCACAAAGACAAAAGAATGTATAGTAACATTTGGAAAGCCCTTCTTAAAAGATGGGTGATTTGGTGGCTCAGACAGTAAAGCATTTGCCTGCAATGTGGGAGACCTGGGTTCAATCCCTGGGTGGGGAAGATCCCCTGGAGAAGGAAATGTCAACACACTCCAGTACTCTTGCCTGGAAAATTCCATAGACAGAGGAGCCTTGTAGACTACAGTCCATGGGGTCACAAAGAGTCGGACACGACTGAGCAACTTCATTTCTTCTTAAAAGATACTTGGGAAATTTTAGGATATTATTAATGAGATTATAACTCCTGTGTTTAGCTTAGTGACTAAAAACACGGTCTTAGATATGTTCTGGAGTGTGACTCTGCCAACTGTGAGCTTTATGACTCCAAACAGATTGGTCTCCTTCTACTTAATTGACTTCATCAGAAAGCTAGAAAAATAATTACATAACTTATAATGTAATAACTTTATAATAATGTAACTTTATATAATGTAATAACTTATTTATTATAAAAATAAATAACATCTCATAAGATTTACTTGAAGTTAAATTAGGTCTGTTTACATACAGTAACTGCTGTAGATAAAGTAGTGTACAAAGCAGAGTCAATACATAATATCTTCTTAATATCATTTTGAAGTATCCATTTGGTTTGTGAGAAAGTTTTTTCAATATTTATTTTTATTTATTCAGCTGTACCGGGTCTGAGTTGCAGTATGTGGGCTCTAGTCTCCTGACCAGGGGTCAAACCCAGGCCCCCTGTGTTGGGAGCGTGGAGTCTTAGCCACTGGACCGCCAATGAAGTCCCTGGGAGAAACTTTTAAAGTGCAAATTTTAAAAGGTTGGTCACACAGATAAGACTCAGACTACAGTGTGGTTAATTTGAGATCAGTAATAAAATTATGAGAAATAACATAATTGGAAATTAATTACATATTTCTAAACTATTCAGGAATCAAATAATAAATTGTAATTTTAAAAAAGGCAGGGCAGGGACTGACATGCACAGGTTTCTTTCTAGTCTTTCTGCAACTCAGTCTTCCCAGACTGAAAATAATTCCTCTAAAGCAGAGCTTCAACCGTGGCTGTCCATTAGAACCATCTGGCACACTTTCTAAAGCCCCATTGATCAAACTGATTAATTCAGCATCTCGGGGGCTGGAAGTCAAACATCAGTATTTGCTAAAACTCTACAAAAGATTTCAATGTGTAGTCACACTTCAGTGTGCATAAGACAGTGAACTGTTGGGTTTTTTTTTTTCCAAACTTTAAGCTTTTTACTTTGTATTAAGATATATGTACTAACAATGTCGTGGAACTTTCAGGTGATCAGCAAAGGGACTCAGCCACACATATACATGCATCCATTCTCCCCCAAGCCCATCCAGGATGGCACGTAACACTGAGCAGAGTTCCCTGAGCTGTACAGTAGGTCCTTGTTGGTTATCCACTTTAAATGTAAGAATGTAGCTCTATCTTAGGAAAGGAAAACCATAATCAACACCTATTTTTTGTAGAACCTCCAGCAGCTCAGATACTCGAGGGCACACATTTGTTGAAGGAATCCCATGGCTTTTGTAAGAACCTGATGCTTCCAAATAATATGTTATCATTATGTCCATTGGTGCATAAATCTTCAAATGATGTAAAACCATGATAGATTTTCATTAACATTGGAAAGCAATCACACTTGTGGGACAAATAAGGATTTTAAGAGGCTCTTTTATTCACTGAAATATCATCATTCCATTTTAAGGGGAAATTATATATGTGGGGAAAATGTCTATTATAGAATGAGAAGCAGAATTTGATTTTGTCTAAGATGATAGCTGGAGTTAAGGTGGGAAAAATACCCAGAGTGTTTCTGTGGGCAGCTACTACTTGTCCTTTTGACCTTTGCTAAACCAGCCTCGGGGACCAGGGGATTCAGAAATCCCGAGACAAGCATAAGCTCTTGGAATCTGAGGCTGTTGCTTTCAAGGAGGCTGATTCATGTTAGGCCTTTCAAGCTTCCCTGGTGGCTCAGAGGGTAAAGCGTCTGCCTGCCATGCAGGAGACCTGGGTTTGATCCCTGGGTCAGGAAGATCTCCTGTGGAAGGAAATAGCAACCCCCTCCTGTGTTCTTGCCTGGAGAATCCCATGGACTGAAGAGTCTGGTGGGCTACAGTCCATGGGGTCGCAAAGAGTCGGATGTGGGATGGGCCTAATGTAACCTTTCTTAAATTAGCAAAGAAAGTGTGTCCTATCTTTAATAGCTATTTTCTCTTTATTATTCCTTGCACACAGGGAAGGAAAAGAGAAGGAAGAAATGGAGGAAGGGAGGAAAGAGGGCAGAGGAAGGGAGGGAAGGGCAGAGGAAGAAAGATGAGAGAAGCCCATACTGAGAAAATTCAAAGAACAAAGTGACCCACTTACATGCAGACTCACAATGAGGTATACTTAGCTCACTGAGTCCTCATATTTGAGATAGAGGGTATGTTGTACCCTTTAAGCCCTGCTGCTGCTGCTAAGTTGCCTCAGTTGTGTCTGACTCTGTGTGACCCCATAGACAGCAGCCCACCAGGCTCCCCCATCCCTGGGATTCTCCAGGCAAGAACACTGGAGTGGGTTGCCATTTCCTTCTCCAATGCATGAAAGTGAAGTCACTCAGTCGAGTCTGACTCAGCGACTTCATGGACTGCAGCCTACCAGGCTCCTCCATCCATGGGATTCGCCAGGCAAGAGTACTGGAGTGGAGTGCCATTGCTTTAAGCGCTAAACTGTGAAGCTGTGAAGTTCTCTCAGTCGTGTCTGACTCTTCGCAACCCCATGGACTGTAGCCTACCATCCTCCTCCGTCCATAGAATCCTCCAGGCAAGAATACTGGAGTGGGTTGTCATTTCCCTCTCCAGGGGATCTTCCCGACCCAGGGACTGAACCTGGGTCTCCTGCATTGCAGGCAGATTCTTTGCCTTCTGAGCCATAGTATCATAAATATCTACCTTTTTGTCTCTGTCTTCATTAATGATAATGATATTAAATACTTATTGAACACTTACTGTCCTAATCATTCTTTTAGGACACATATTAACCCATTTAATCCTCACTACAACTCTATTTTAACATGAGACACACAAAGTTAGGAATTTGCGCACGGCCCCAATGCTAATAAGCAGCAGACTTGGAAACCCACTCAGGTAGGCTGGCTCCAGGGCTGGTGATTTAAAAATCATACTATCCTGCAAATTTTGTGTCTCCTTCCCTACAATTGTTATACTAAATGAAGTAAGTCAGAAAGAGGGACAAATACCATGTGATATCACCTATATATGGAATCTAAAATATGATTCAAACGAATTCTTTTATGAAACTGAAACAGAGTCAGACATAGAAAACAGTCTATGGTTACCAAAGGGGGCTGGGGGTATAAATCAGCAGATACAAACTACTGTGCACAAAGAATAGAGAGATAAGGCCCTACTGTGCAACATAGGGAATATATTCAATATCCCATAATAAACCATAATGGAGAAGAACATGTCTATATGTATAACTGAATCACTTTGCTGAATTGCTTTGTTAACACATTATAAATCAACTATATTAATAAAAAATAATAAAATAAATAAATAAAAATTTGTGTCTCTATCTTAATTTTCTAGTCATTTTTATAACACTGTTTAATTAAATTTATAAGTTGTTCACTGTTTCAAGATCATTTTAAAAGTATAAACAAAGCAAATCAGAAGAGGTGAGTCAAAAAGCCACACTGGCCCAGTATAAACTCTAGCTAAAGTAAGTCATTTCCCACATCAGCTATTACAATGATTAATATCCCTCAGGTCTGCAAATATGGCAGCCAACAATAATTTTTGATATTTTTAAAGGTGGGTAAAATTGTATATTTATGCAAAATAACACCATCAAATTGCTTTGGAATAAAATCACAGCAAGCTCTTTGAAAGTGAAAGTCGCTCAGTCTTGTCTGACTCTTTGCACCCCCATGGACTATACACTCCATGGAATTCTCCAGGCCAGAATACTGGAGTGGGTAACCTTTCCCTGATACAGGGGATCTTCCCAACCCAGGGATCGAATTCAGGCCTCCTGCCTTGCCAGCAGATTCTTTATCAGCTGAGCCACAAAGGAAGCACAAGAATACTGGACTGGCTAGCCTATCCCTTTTCCAGCAGATCTTTCCAACTCTGGAATCCAACTGGGGTCTCTTGCATTGCAGGCAGATTCTTTACCAACAGAGCAGCCAGGGAAGCCCCTCGAGCCCCTCTGGCTACTCTCTTTCAGCCTAAGCAACAGTTTCAACTTTCTCTGAGGAATATAAGTGGAATTAGGGAGAATCACAGTACATTTGGCTCCATCATTTACCAACTTTGTGATTTTTGGCAAATCACTTTATCTCTGTGGCTCTATTTCTTCATCTGTAAGGGAGAATTTATCACTACACAGGGTGTTTGTGAAAACCTACCAGGTATGTTATACAGGGCTTCCCTGGGGACTCAGTGGTAAAGAATCCACGGGCCAACGCAGGGAACATGAGTGTGATCTCTGGTCCAGGAAGATTCTACACGCTGGAGAGCAGCTAAGCCTCTGCACCGCAACTATTGAGCCTGTGCTCCAGAGCCTGGGAGCTGCAACTTCTGAGCCCATGGGCCACAACTACCAAGCCCACGGCCACAACTACCGAGCCCACAGCCACAATTTCTGAGCCCACGGCCACAGCTGCTGAAGCCCACGCTCCCTAAAGCCCCTATTCCACAAGAGAAGCCACTGCAACAAGAAGCCTGCACGTGGTAGCTAGAGAGTAGCCCCCACTCACAACTAGAGAAAGCCCTACAGCAACAGAGACCCAGCACGGCCAATAAACAAATACAACTAGTTTTTAAAAACATGTAGTAGAGTGCTGGGCTTCCCTCATAGCTCAGTTGGTAAAGAATTTGCCTGCAGTGCAGGAGACCCGGGTTCGATTCCTAGGTCAGGAAGATCCCCTGGAGAAACAAATGACAACCCACTCCAGTATTCTTGCCTGGAGAATCCCATCGACAGAGGAGCCTGGAGGGCTACCGTCCATGGGGTCTCAAGAGTCGGACATGACTTAGCAACTAAACCACCTACAGAGTGCTGGTCACACAGTAAGCTCTCCAAAACTGGAGTTGTTACATTAATAATGAACAACCATAATGATTATGCCCCCCAAAGTATTTACTAACTGAAAATCTTCGACAGGGGAAGACGGAGTATTTGGTGGTGACAGCTTGGGGCTCCTCGGCCCAGCTTGGAGGCGTCTTATCCTACCTTGCTCTCACCACCCACTTGCTAATATCTGATATCCCACATCAGACGCTCTTCCTTAGGCTTAAACACCTCAGTTTCTGTTATAATTCAAATAATCCCATTGGGATAAGGGAGAAGAAGCATGGTTACTGTGAAAAAATAAAAACAGCCGCTGCACCTGGGTATGCGAAGTCTCTGGGTTGAGTGCATAGGAGAGCAAGGTTGCAAGAAGGAAAACCGAACATGCCAGATGGTCCCATTCTGATGTTACGCACCCAGATATTCTTGTAGAGTTTCTGCCAGGTGTGTCTTGGCAGAACCTAGGAGATGCTGCTGCTACAGCAGCCTTTTCTTGGACCTGTATCTCGATGGCACTCTAGATGCCCAGACATGCAGAGTTCTTTCAGGAATCAGAGGACGTGAATGGAGTATGAACATTCTGGATGGAGAGGCTGGCTTCCCTAGGCTCCATGCTTTCAGCCTTGGTTCCTGCTAATCATTGCTGTAAGAGAGGCGCTGCCAGCTCAAGATTCCCTTAAATGTTTCCTCAGGGTCCAGTGTAAAGAAAGAGGAAGCAATTAACAAAAAACCAACACTCTCAGTTAATTATCCTCTAGAGTGCCGGATGGAGGAAGAAATGGAGAAATGATCCCAGCTGATTCTGTTCCTCCGTATTAGCACAGACGCCTCACAACCTTATGGAATCAAGCTCCAATTTTCCTTTCTAGATTTTTAGAGTCATGAGATCTGAAAGGGGCTCTCAATGCAGGGTGATCTTATTATTCACTATCAAAACTGGATCACCTTGGCCATGAGAAGGAGTTACTAATAGTCAGATAGGGCCAGCAAGCATTGAGCAGCATTGGCCCAAGCAAACCAAACTGTATGGTCATCCGACATTTGCGTGCCTTATCAGAAGAGCCATTCAGTGTAGTTGAGGTGATTATGTTCTCCGTCTCCGGGTGGACCTGCTTGGATTGAATTCTGACTTAGTTACTTACAAGCTCTGTGACCTTGATTCTTTGACTTAATCTCACTGTGTCTCAGTTACTTAATCGATAGAATAGATGCAAGCCTGGATGGGAGGGGAGTTTGGGGGAATGTATATGTATGCCTGAGTCACTGTGTGTAACTAAGCTATGACAGCATCGCTAATTGGCTCTACAACCTCTATAACCCAGAGGTTATATTGCCTATTCACTTTTAATACCCACATTTAGCAGGCACAAATATATCCACCCTGTGTCCAGTGCTTTGCCTGGCTCGCCTTTCCAAGTACTTATAGGGAGCTGTGAGAAATGCTTACAGGTCCTACCAATTCCTCCTGCTTGTTACTTGCTACTCGGTAGATTTTCAGAGAAATTTCTCTGCTTCTACTTTCCTCTCTAGTGAGTGAATCCCACTGGGGTTTGCGCTGATTGTTTAAACATGGCTTCTAGTTTTAAGCTTGTGCACTGGTCATATGAAGGGTCCTTTTTCTCTCTCTGCTTGCCCTAACACTGTTCACTGCAATGAGACAAGACGGCTCTTGCTGGAGAATGTATTCATACCTGTTCTAATAACAGAACAAGGCGGCAGAACAATTACATAGGTATTTATTCTCTCCTAGGTCACAGACACAGTCAGCATTTTCTGTGGAATACCGGGAGTGAGCAGGGCTCCCCTGGCGGCTCAGCAGTAAAGAACCCGCTTGCGATGAAGAGGCGCAGCAGACAGAGGATTGGGGCCCCAGGGGGGGGCCGCCCCCTGGAGGAGGGCATGGCAGCCCACTCCGGTATTCCTGCCTGGAGAACCCCACGGAGGGAAAAGCCTGCGGGCTACCTCCCACAGGGTCACAAAGAGCTGGGACACGACTGAAGTGAGTGAGCGTGCACACAGAGGGAGTGAGCACGAGGCAGGATACAGTCAGACCCTGCCCAAGTGAGATGCATTAGAAGCCTTGCAGGCTGGCTTTAACAGCAACAACTGGGTCTATAACAAAAACAAACAAAAAACAGAAATAGGTGCATCCCAGCATATCTGAAGTGAGGTATCTGAAATCGATAACAATTTCCCTGCTCATCCTCCTTCAATGTGGGAGATCTGGGTTTGATCCCTGGGTTGGGAAGATCCCCTGGAGAAGGGAACGGCTTCCCACTCCAGTGTTCTGGCCTGGAGCATTCCGTGGACTGTGTATCCATGGGGTCACAGAGTCAGACAGGACTGAGCGACTTTCACTTTCACTGCTCATGTCTGTTCATACCTCCTGTAGTTCAGTCATTAAGTCATGTCTGACTCTTTGCAACCCCATGGACTGCAGCACACCATATTTCCCTGTCCTTCACTGTCTCCTAGAGTTTGCTCGAACTCATGTCCATTGAGTCAGTGATGTTATCTAGCCATCTCATCCTCTGCTACTCTCTTCTCTTCTTGCCCTCAGTCTTTCCCAGCATCAGGGTCTGAAAAGAATCGGCTCTTCCCTTCAGGTGGCCAAAGTATTAGAGCTTCAGCATCCGTCCTTTCAGTGAATACTCAGTGTTGATTTCCTTTAGGATTGACTGGTTTAATCTCCTTGCTGTCCAAGGGACTCTCAAGAGTCTTCTCCAACACCACAGTTCAAATTCTTTGGTGTTCAGCCTTCTTTATGATCCATTTCTCACATTCGTACATGACTACTAGAAAAATCATAGCTTTGACTCTATGGACCTTTGTCAGCAAAGTGATAATACACTGTCTGGGTTTGTCATAACCTTTCTTCCAAGGAGCAGGCATCTTTTAATTTTGTGGCTGCAGTCATAGTCTGCAGTGATTTTGGAGCGCAAGAAAATAAAATCTGTCACTGTTTCCACTTTTGCCTCATCTATTTGCCATGAAGTCATGGGACCAGAGGCCATAATCTTAAATTTTTTTTAATGTTGAGTTTTAGGCCAGGTTTTTCACTCCCTCTTTCACCCTCAAGAAGCTCTTGAGTTCCTCTTTGCTTTCTGCTGTTGGAGTTGTATCATCTGCATACCTGAGGTTGTTGATACTTCAAGCAATCTTGATTCCAGCTTGTGAGTCATCCAGCCCAGCCTCTGACTGTGTCCAGTTCCACTGTTACAATATGGAGGCTCTACTTTGTGAGGAATGAGATGCCATCCCTTCCTCCCAAGAGGGGAGGTACAGTCAATAGGGCTAAGAAGCAAGTAACCTTCCTTACCCCAGCAGCTAGATTCGAGGTTCCATATAATTAATCTTATCCCTCCTCAACCAGTTTTAGATTTCCTTCATTCTTAGCCATTATTTCAGATGGTCTAGGTTGCTTATCTTTATCGAGCCCATCTTTGCATGAAATGTTCCCTTGGTATCTCTAATTTTCTTGAAGAGATCTCTAGTCTTTCCCATTCTGTTGTTTTCCTCTATTTCTTTGCATTGATCCCTGAAGAAGGCTTTCTTATCTCTTCTTGCTATTCTTTGGAACTCTGATTTCAGATGCTTATACCTTTCCTTTTCTCCTTTGTTTTTTGCTTCTCTTCTTTTCACAGCTATTTGTAACGCCCCCCCACAATTCCATTTTGTTTTTTTTTTTTTTTTTTTTGCATTTCTTTTCTGTGGGGATGGTCCTGATCCCTGTCTCCTGTACAATGTCATGAATCTCATCCCATAGTTCATCAGGCACTCTATCTATCAGATCTAGGCCCTTAAATCTATTTCTCCCTTCCACTGTATAATCATAAGGGATTTGATTTAGGTCATACCTGAATGGTCTAGCGGTTTTCCCTACTTTCTTCAATTTGAGTCTGAATTTGCTAATAAGGAATTCATGATCTGAGCCACAGTCAGCTCCTGGTCTTATTTTGGTTGACTATATAGAGCTTCTCCATCTTTGGCTACAAAGAATATAATCAATCTGAGTTCGGTGTTGACCATCTGGTGATGTCCATGTGTAGAGTCTTCTCTTGTGTTGTTGGAAGAGGGTGTTTGCTATGATCAGTGCATTTTCTTGGCAAAACTCTATTAGTCTTTGCCCTACTTCATTCCGCATTCCAAGGCCAAATTTGCCTTTACTCCAGGTGTTTCTTGACTTCCTACTTTGCATTCCAGTCCCCTATAATGAAAAGGACATCTTTTTTGGGTGTTAGTTCTAAAAGGTCTTATAGGTCTTCATAGAACCGTTCAACCTCAGCTTCTTCAGCATTACTGGTTGGAGCATAAACTTGGATAACTGTGATATTGAATGGTTTGCCTAGGAAATGAACAAAGATCATTCTGTCGTTTTTGAGATTGCATCCAAGTACTGCATTTGGGACTCTTTTGTTGACCATGATGGCTACTCCATTTCTTCTGAGGGATTCCTGCCCATAGTAGTAGATATAATGGTCATCTGAGTTAAATTCACCCATTCCAGTCCATTTTAGTTCTCTGATTCCTGTCGATGTTCACTCTTGCCATCTCTTGTTTGATCACTTCCAATTTGCCTTGATTCATGGACCTGACATTCCAGGTTCCTATGCAATATTGCTCTTTACAGCATCGGACCTTGCTTCTATCACCAGTCACATCCACAACTGGGTATTGTTTTTGTTTGGGCTCCATCCCTTCATTCTTTCTGGAGTTATTTCTCCACTGATCTCCAGTAGCATATTGGGCACCTACTGACCTGAGGAGTTCCTCTTTCAGTATCCTATCATTTTGCCTTATCATACTTTTCATCGGGTTCTCAAGGCAAGAATACTGAAGTGGTTTGCCATTCCCTTCTCCAGTGGACCACATTCTGTCAGACCTCTCCACCATGACCCGCCCATCTTGGGTTGCCCGGAGGGCATGGCTTAGTTTCATTGAGTTAGACAAGGCTGTGGTCCTAGTGTGATTAGATTGACTAGTTTTCTGTGAGTATGGTTTCAGTGTGTCTGCCCTCTGATGCCCTCTTGCAACACCTACCATCTTACTTGGGTTTCTCTTACTTTGGGCATGGAGTATCTCTTCACAGCTGCTCCAGCAAAGAGCAGCCACTGCTTCTTACCTTGGATGAGGGGTATCTTCTCACCACCACCCTTCCTGACCTTCAATGTGGGACAGCTCCTCTAGGCCCTCCTGTGCCCGTGTAGCCACCGCTCCTTGGACGTGGGGTTGCATGCAAAGATGGGCTTGATAAAGGACAGAAATGGTATGGACCTAACAGAAGCAGAAGATATTAAGAAGAGGTGGCAAGAATACACAGAAGAACTGTACAAAAAATATCTTCACAACCCAGATAATCATGATGGTGTGATCACTCATCTAGAGCCAGACATCCTGGAATGTGAAGTCAAGTGGGCCTTAGAAAGCATCACTACGAACAAAGCTAGTGGAGGTGATGGAATTCCAGTTGAGCTGTTTCGAATCCTGAAAGATGATGCTGCGAAAGTGCTGCACTCAATATGCCAGCAAATCTGGAAAACTCAGCAGTGGCTACAGGACTGGAAAAGGTCAGTTTTCATTCCAATCCCAAAGAAAGGCAATGCCAAAGAATGCTCAAACTACTGCACAATTGCACTCATCTCACATGATAGTAAAGTAATGCTCAAAATTCTCCAAGCCAGGCTTCAGCAATACGTGAACCGTGAACTTCCTGATGTTCAAATTGGTTTTTAAAAAGGCAGAGGAACCAGAGGTCAAATTGACAACATCTGCTGGATCATGTAAAAAGCAAGAGAGTTCCAGAAAAATATCTATTTCTGCTTTATTGACTATGCCAAAGCCTTTGACTGTGTGGATCACAATAAACTGTGGAAAATTCTGAAAGAGATGGGAATACCAGACCACCTAACCTGCCTCTTGAGAAATCTGTATGCAGGCCAGGAAGCAGCAGTTAGAACTGGACATGGAACAACAGACTGGTTCCAAATAGGAAAAGGAGTACATCAAGGCTGTATATTGTCACCCTGCTTATTTAACTTCTATGCAGAGTACATCATGAGAAACGCTGGACTGGAAGAAACACAAGCTGGAATCAAGATTGCCAGGAGAAAATCAAGAACCTCAGATATGCAGATGACACCACCCTTATGGCAGAAAGTGAAGAGGAACTAAAAAGCCTCTTGATGAAAGTGAAAGAGGAGAGTGAAAAAGTTGGCTTCAAGCTCACATTCAGAAAACGAAGATCATGGCATCTGGTCCCATCACTTCATGGCAAATAGATGGGGAAACAGTGGAAAACAGTGTCAGACTTTATTTTTCTGGGCTCCAAAATCACTGCAGATGGTGATTGCAGCCATGAAAGTAAAAGATGCTTACTCCTTGGAAGAAAAGTTATGACCAACCTAGATAGCATATTCAAAAGCAGAGACATTACTTTGCCGACTAAGGTACATCTAGTCAAGGCTATGGTTTTTCCAGTAGTCATGTATGGATGTGAGAGTTGACTGTGAAGAAGGCTGAGTGCCAAAGAATTGATGCTTTTGAAGTGTGGTGTTGGAGAAGACTCTTGAGAGTCCCTTGGACTGCAAGGCAATCCACCCAGTCCATTCTGAAGGAGATCAGCCCTGGGATTTCTTTGGAAGGAATGATGCTAAAGCTGAAGCTCCAGTACTTTGGCCACCTCATGCGAAGAGTTGACTCACTGGAAAAGACTCTGATGCTGGGGGGGATTGGATGCTGGAGGAGAAGGGGACGACCGAGGATGAGATGGCTGGATGGCATCACGGACTCGATGGACGTGAGTCTAAGTGAACTCCGGGAGATGGTGATGGACAGGGAGGCCTGACGTGCTGCGATTCATGGGGTCGCAAAGAGTCAGTTACGACTGAGCAACTGAACTGAAATGAGGTTGCTTATCTAGAGGGTTAGACCATCCCTACATTCCTAAAGAGGCTGAGCCCTGAGTTACCTTGCTCTGCGTGGCTTTTGGTTGCCACATTTGCCTGTTAACCCTTCTCTAGGCCCAGAAACGTCAGGAGATGCCCTAGTGAATTCCATGGGTTCCATAAATACTCCTTCCAGCCCTTGCTATACAGCAGTGCTCACTGCTAACCCAGTGAGACCCTAGCTTTCTTGTTTATTCAACTGATAATTTTAAAAAATTTCCCTTCCTAAGAAGTGAGTTTCACTCACACACACACTACGTCTTTTTAAATTTTTTTTTGGTTTGAGTAGCATTAGTTAATGTTTTGTTTTGTTTTGTTTTTTAATTATTGAAGTTCTCCTGATTATTTCTCAGCTCACGTCTACTCAGTGCTATTCCCACTCTAAATAGAGGTCAGTAGAGAATTTACAAAGCGTCACTTTCTGCCACATAAGATGCTTTAGTCCCATATAATCAGTAGAGTGACATTAGAAATTACTCAGATTTCCTGACAAATGGACTCTCATTATGTCTCACTTCAGTCGTAATAAGGATAATTCACTATATGCAAGTTTTGCATGTCATTTCAGCGCAATGTAATTGGGAATGAGCAAAATGCCAGGGTAATGTAACATGGAAACTTACATTACCGTTAGGAAAATAGCCAAAGGGAACGTGCTGTATGCCTCAGGGAACTCAAACAGCCGCTCTGTATCAACCTAGAGGGGTGGGATGGGGCGGGAGATGGGAGGGAGGTTCAAGAGGGAAGGGATATATGTATACCTATGGCTGATTTATGTTGAGGTTTGACAGAAAACAGCAAAATTCTCTAAAGGAATTATCATTCAATTAAAAAATAAATAATGTAAACAAAAACGATGCCAGGGTAAAATCTGCTATCTTGTCGAAAATTTCACGTTTTTTTTTTTTTTAATACAGCATATTTGAAGCTTTAAAAACTTACAAAACAACAGAGTGAGTCAGCATTATTGCGTCATGACGTTCCTTCTTTTTGTTCCCCCTTTCAACAATGGAAAATGAGCATCTCTCTCCCCTGGTGGCTCAGCAGTAAAGAATCCGCCTGCAATGCAGGAGACACAGGAAACGCGGCTTCGCTCCTGGGTCGGGAAGATCCCCTTGAGAAGGGAATGGCGACCCTGTCGCTGATCCTGCTCCTGATGCCAGTTGTCCTGCTGTCCTCACTGTCAGCACTGTTCACTGAAGCCAGGGCAGGCAAGGTGAGAGCTCAGAGGCTGGAAAGAGACTCGAGGTGCCCTAGGAACTGCAGATACGGTTATTCTCGCCTGTGTGATCAGCAGCCGCAGCAGTAGACAGGCTGCATTCTCTCCTCTCCGGCTGACCCGACGGACACGGCGGGAACACAGCAGTAATGCAGCAGGTTTGTTTGGGTGGAGCCCGCATGTGCCCTCAGCACAAAGCCGCTCCCGACCAAGCCAGTACCCCCTGAGCGCATGCGCAGTGCTGTAAAGGAGCTCAGCTGCTGCAAAACGTGGAGCGAGAGAGCCTGACCACGCCACCCTGGGTAAATTGCTCTCTCCCTACAGCTACCTGCTCCAGCATCCTTGCCTGGGAAATCTCATGGACAGAGGAACCTGGTGGGTGGGCCACATCCGTGGGGTCGCAAGAGTCAGACGTTACTTAGTGACCAGACCACCACCACCATCCGCGAATAAAAGCACCTTTGAGGAGTCGTGGGATTCAGCTCTATATGCCAACAGACCTGAGCAGAGTCCTTCCCACCTGTGCGTCGGATAATGGGCGTACAGATCTTGGCATGGCTGCAGAACCAACAGCCAGCCAACTGGCCCTGACCCCTCTTGGCTGTGATTGGGGAAAACTGCAAGAATGATTGGGTTGTCCAACATCCATGGATGAGAGAGACTTTGCAGAAGTCCAGCATTCCCGAGGAGAGATTTTAGTATTCCGCTGGTGTGCTGATGTGTGCTCCGCTAATGTGCTGAGTCACTTCAGTCCTGTCTGACTCTTTGCCACGCCATGGTCTGTAGCCCGCCAGGCTCCTCTGTCCTTGGGATTCTCCAAGCAAGAGTACTGGAGTGGGTTGTCGTGCCCTTCTCCAGGAGATCTTCCCGACCCAGAGATTGAATCTGAGTCTCCTGCAGCTTCTGCGTTGAAAGCAGATTCTTTACCACTGAGCCACTGGGGAACCCTGACTCCATTGGAGCAGGGACAAAAAAGACTTTGTATCCATTGGAAGAAGCAGGACCTTCCCACCCATCCAACAAGGCAACAGAGCACAGAGCTGAACTAGCTGGCAAGAGCGTCTCCCAGGAAGCAGAGGGATTGTACATCTGTAGAATTCTGTAGAGGAATGTGTTTCTCTGTCACAGCACCCAAAGTCCTAAAGCAGGATCTTCATGACTGGGGGAGGGAAGAGATAGGGAAAGAGGAAGATAAGATATCATTAAAAGGATTTGTTCTCTGCTGTTTTCATGACTCCTGCAGGAAGCCCAACCACGACTGTGAGAACTTCATCTAAGGATACTCACATCTGGTCTGAAGTGAACTCAAAGCCCCAAGTTCTAACACACGTGTTCCCCAACTGCATCAGCTCATTATGCACATTCTCAGGTGTGACAGGAGAATGAACTTTGTGTGCAGTCTGTGTGTGAAGTTGCTCAGTCGTGTCCGACTCTTTGCAACCCCGTGGGCTGTTGCCCACCAGGTTCCTCTGTCCATGGGATTCTCCAGGCAAGAATACTGGAGTGGGGTGCCATTTCCTTCTCCAGGGGATCTTCCAAACCCAGGGATAGAACCCGGGTCTCCTGCATTGCTCAGGCTTTATCCTCTGAGCCACCAGGGAAGCCTTTGGTAAACAACAAACACACTCAGAAAACTGGACCATGCTCTAGGGACAAGGGAAAAACCACAACTTGAGCTATATTGCCACACTGCAAAATGAAAGAAAGGTTGTCAGTAGCCAAGCTGGTAAGCTGCAAGAACCAGAGAAGACATACAAGCTTAAGGTATCAGTTGCGGAAGCAAGTGTGAGGAGTTGGCATAATTACACGAGGTTGGAGAAAACTCCAGACATTACAGTAAAACGCGACTGAACCTTTTGGCCAACTTAATAGTAACATGAAACATATGCAAATATATAACACAAGATAAATGGTAAGTGCTGCTCTGCTGCTAAGTCGCTTCAGTTGTGTCCGACTCTGTGCAACCCCATAGACAGCAGCCTACCAGGCTCCACTGTCCGAGATTCTCCAGGCAAGAATACTGGAGTGGGTTGCCATTTCCTTCTCCAGTGCATGAAAGTGAAAAGTGAAAGTGAAGTAGCTCAGTCGTGTCTGACTCTTTGCGACCCCATGGACTGCAGCCTACCAGGCCCCTCTGTCCCTAGGATTTTCCAGGCAAGACTATTGGAGTGGGGTGCTATAGTCAGAATTACAACAGTGTAATCTGAAGGATGAAGGAAGAAGTAAACTTGTCATTAATTGCAGATGATATAATTCCACCCAGAAAAAATCTTGAAGACTCCTCCCAAAAACTGGCATAAGTAATCAATAAATTCAGTAAACATACAAGATATAAAATTGATGTACAGAAATTGGTTGCATTTCCATGCACTAACATCTAACAGAGTTCTGTCTCCTAAGGAAGTCATCATGGCCCCTTAAGAACAGACTCTTACATCAATGCTTCAAAAAAACCTATATATATATGATGCTGGGAAAGATTGAGGGCAGGAGGACAAAGGAGCAACAAAGAATGAGATGGTGGGATGACATCACCAACTCAATGAACAAGAGTCTGAGTAAACTCTGGGAGATCGTGAAGGACAGGGAAGCCTGGCATGCTGCAGTGCATGGGGTTGCAAAGAGTCAGGCACGACTTAGCAACTAAACAGCAACCACAAATACCTGCATGGGAGGGCAAAACATCCTTTATTCATATTACAGGTTCCTTATCATAGGATAAGCCCCACCCACCAGAGTTTCAACAACCCCTCCTTTCTAAATCTTAGACATGTGTAAACTCATGGAAGATTTGGCAAAGACTTCAAATACATCTGCATTTACAGTCCTTAATTAAACAGAATAGTTCGTGCAGCTCATTGAAAATGAGACCTCCCAAACATT
The DNA here is from genome assembly GCF_014754425.2 of Oryx dammah. Classification (NCBI taxonomy): domain Eukaryota; kingdom Metazoa; phylum Chordata; class Mammalia; order Artiodactyla; family Bovidae; genus Oryx; species Oryx dammah. Next base: position 79,260,704 of record NW_024070201.1, read on the forward strand.
CATTAAGAGCCCAGTGAATCTCCAAGGGTAATATGTAAATGTAAATGACATCTGGTTTATATCAGTTTGTTCAAGTTTCAAATCAATAGTGAATGCTGCTACACCTGTTGTTCCTCTCTTGAACGAGACCTCAATGACCAAAATCTTTATATCTTTCTTCAACAATGAAACTGATGGAACCCTGCCCATCCCACTATTTTGTCTCCTGGCCCTTGAGAATTTCTGGGAATAAACAGCATTAAGCCACACTATCAATTCTACTGCAACCAACATATCACCCCGTGCAGCCATAAATCTCTAGGAGATAAAACACGGCACACACACGGGAGGAAAAGACGTATACCAATTTCCATATTTGTTTTCACTCCCTGCAATATTGAATATTCAGTAGTGCTATTATTACAATAATTTCCCACACAAGTCTCCTCACATCAAATTTTAATAGATCCTTTTGAGGTCAGAAATAATTGGGTGATCCGATCCCACTGGCTATGTCAAACAGAGTAATTTTCCAGGCTAAGGAGGGTGGAAGAGGAAGAAAAGTTTGAGTCCCACAGTGGCAGAAATTGCTATTGTCTGTGACATGAATTTTGAATATCATCTCCCATCAGAAATCCCCACTGGATACCAGTTGCAAGAAATTACATCATCAGACTCATGAGTAAATGGCACTGAAGGGACCACGTGCGTCATTCCATTCCATTTCAAATCACCTCCTGCTTCCTTAGATTACAGCTGGTGGAAAATAGGATGTAATCAAAATTTTATTAGATCTTAAGCCCCCAAAGAGGCTTTGCACAACCATAAGCTATCTCAGACTGATCTTCCCAGGAGGCACAACTAAGCCAATTGTATACTTGTTTCTGTCCAAAGACACATTTCTCCTCTGTGTTCCATTTCATTCTTGTCGGACGCCCAGAGTGGACATCAGTGAGCACCACGTCTGGATTATGCTCCATCCAAATGTTTGAGGGACAAGGTTTCCTCAGCCCAGGGGACTCTGTCAGATCTCTCCTTCAGGGTCAGAAGCATGAGATGGAGCAGGGCCCCCTCTCAGAAGCAAAAAAGAGTAGCAAGGTTCTAAGCCTTAATGTCTCACAAATACTTACATATATATTAATAAATGTGGAGGCCACTCCTCATGTAGGATGAAAACTATGAACCTCCAAGATGTAAAGATATTGTGTTCATGTGGCAACAAGTCAGCTGTTGGTCCATATTGGCATGTTGCATATCAAATTAAGCCCTCTTTGTCAAAAGCACCATGAATTTTATAGTCCATTCATAGGAATATAATTGAGGGTTAAGATGATTCTAAAAAGACAAATCTGTCAAAAATCTCAACTTATGACTTTAGCAACACCCTCTCTTCTTTTGCAACCTCTTCAAGGCATCTTTGATTTCTTTGTTTCTCAAACTGTAAATCAAAGGATTCAACATGGGAATCATCACAGTGTAGAAGACTGACGCAAATCTGTCAAAGCTGGAGGGACCACCAGAGCTGGAACTCAAATAGACAAACATACCTGAGGTATAGAAGAGAGTGACTGCTGTCAGGTGGGAGGCACAGGTGCTGAAAGCCTTGGACCTGCTGCTTGCTGTCGTGATCTTCATGATGGAGATGACAATGGAGACATAGGATATCATGATAATGGAAACATTTATTACCCCAAAGATCATTGTTGATAAAGCAGTAAAGAGTTGTACAGAGAAAGTGTCAGTGCAGGATAGAACTAACAGCTGGGGCAGGTCACAGAAGAAGTGGTTGATGACATTAGGCCCACAGAAGTGGAGCTGGAGCATGAAAAACAATTGGAATATAGAAGAAGAGAGTCCAGCCATGTAGGATCCCAGCACCATCCGACCACAGAGAGCGGGCGACATGACTGACGAATACAGGAGCGGGTTACAAATGGCGGCATATCGGTCATAAGCCATGGCGGTCATGAGGCAAGACTCACTCAGCCCCATGGTGGAGAACACGAAGTACTGAACAGCACAACCCACTAAGGTGATAGTTTGCCGCTCCTGGAAGAAGTCGTAGAGCATCTTGGGGGCTGTGGAGGTCACGTAGCAGATGTCCATGAAGGACAGGTTACTGAGAAAGAAGTACATGGGGGTGTGGAGGTGGGAGTCCATTCTTATTAAGATGAGGAGCGACAGGTTCCAAGTCAGGGTCAAAGTGTATATCACCAGGAACATGACAAAGAGCACTACTATGATTCTGGGAAAATCTGAGAATCCCAAGAGGATAAAATCAGTGATCTCTGTGATATTTCCTCCTCCAGTCATTGGCCTGATGCTCCTAAAATCAGAAAAGAGACAAGAGAATACATTGCCTACTCATGAAATGATAGCATACAAGTCTCACATGCACCACATTTTCCCCCACTGAGCACCGGAAAAGTGGAAATGCTCCACTGTCTTAGGGACAGACCCCAGCTTTCCATCTTGAATTGTCAAGAAGTGCCTTCTCAATGTTCCATGGAATACAGAGTCCATGGAGTTCTCCAGGCCAGAATACTGAAGTGGGTAGCCTTTCCCTTCTCCAGGGGGTCTTCCCAACCCATGGATCGAACCCAGGTCTCCCACATTGCAGGCAGATTTTTTACCAGCTGAGCCACAAGGGAAGGCAATTTATTTTATGAGGTCTCACAAAAATTAAAAGGCTATTTTTTAAATTGACTGAAACTTTGAAATAAAGCAAAGTCTATCTCTGTCAAAGCAATTGAAATTCTGTGCTTGTGTATAATGAAGAGACCCTTGGTTAAAAGAACAGGGATTTTAAAGACCTCTGATGATTTAATATATGTGACTGTTGCTTTACAATAATAAAAGGATAAGCAGCATCATTTCAGGATAAATTTGAAGTAGCCCTTCTTCCCATGATGGTCACCCAGATGGGTTTTCAAAAATTTCTTCTTTCCCCATAAAAAATTACACTGTTTATCGAACTGGTGCAGCCTCTGGAATTGGGGGAGGCATCCAAGGGTGCCCCAGATGGAGACCCGATGGTCGTCTGATTTCCTGGAACCCAAATGCAGAGGGGCTAGTGGGCTGTGCAGAGGCAACCTAGATGTTTTATCAATGGTACAGTATAGATGGAGAAGTCTTGAGGCTACTGTAAAAATAAGACTGAAAACCAGAAGCAGGAGGCTTAAGTCCAAATCCTGAGAAAACCAGAGAACTCCTGACCCCAGGGAACATTAATTGACAGGAGCTCATCAAACACCTTCATACCTACACTGAAACCAGGCACCTCCCAAGGGCCAACATGTTCCAGAGCAAGACATACCATGCAAATTCTCCAGCAACACAGGAACACAGCCCTGAGCTTCAATATACAGGCTGCCCAAAGTCACTCCAAACCCATTGACATCTCATAGCTCATTACTGGACACCTCATTGCTCTCCAGAGAGAAGAAATCCAGCTTCACCCACCAGAACACCAACACAAGCTTCCCTAACCAGGAAACCTTGACAAGCCACCCATACAACCCCACCCACAGCAAGGAAACTCCACAATAAAGAGAACTCCACAAACTGCCAGAATACAGAAAGGCCACCCCAAACACAGCAATATAAACAAGATGAAGAGACAGAGGAATACCCAGAAGGTAAAGGAACAGGATAAATGCCCACCAAACCGAACAAAAGAGAAAGAGATAGGGAATCTACCTGGTAAAGAATTCAGAATAATGATAGTGAAAATGATTCCAAAACTTGAAAACAAAATGGAATCACAGATAAATATCCTGGAGACAAGGATTGAGAAGATGGAAGAAAGGTTTAACAAGGACCTAGAAAAAATGAAAAAGAGTCAATATATAATGAATAAAGCAATAAATGAGATCAAAGACACTCTGGAGGGAACAAATAGTAGAATAATGGAGGCAGATGATAGAATTAGTGAGGTAAAAAAAATAGAATGGTAGAAATAAATGAATCAGAGAGGAAAAAAGAAATGAGGACAATCTCAGAGACCTCCAGGACAATATGAAATGCCCCAACATTTGAACCATAGGAGTCCCGGAAGAAGAAGACAAAAAGAAAGACCATGAGAAAATATTTGAGGAGATAATAGTTGAAAACTTCCCTAAAATGGGGAAGGAAATAATCACCCAAGTCCAATAAACCCAGAGAGTCCCAAACAGGATAACCTCAAGGCGAAACACCCCAAGACACATATTAATCAAATTAACAAAGATCAAACACAAAGAACAAATATCAAAAGCAGCAAGGGAAAAATAACACACAAGGGGATTCCCATAAGGATAACAGCTGATCTTTCAATAGAAACTCTTCAGGCCAGGAGGGAATGGCAGGACATACTTAAAGTGATGAAAGAAAATAAACTACAGCCCAGATTACTGTACCCAGCAAGAATCTCATTCAAATATGAAGGAGAAATCAAAAGCTTTCCAGACAAGCAAAAGTTGAGAGAATCAGCACCACAAAACCAGCTCTCCAACAAATGCTAAAGGATCTTCTCTAGACAGGAAACACAAAAAGGGTGTATAAACTCGAACCCAAAACAATAAAGTAAATGGCAATGGGATCATACTTATCAATAATTACCTTAAACATAAATGGGTTCAATGCCCCAACCAAAAGACAAAGACTGGCTGAATGGATACAGAAACAAGAACCCTATATATGCTGCCTAAAGAGACCCACCTCAAAACAAGGGACACATACAGAGTGGAAGTGAAGGGCTGGAAAAAGTTATTTCACACAAATAGAGACCAAAAGAAAGCAGGAGTGGCAATACTCATATCAGATAAAATAGACTTTAAAACAAAGGCTGTGAAAAGAGACAAAGAAGGACACTACATAATGATCAAAGGATCAATCCAAGAAGAAGATATGACATAAATATATATGCACCCAACATAGGAGTACCACAATATGTAAGACAAATACTAACAAGTATGAAAGGGGAAATTAACAATAACACGATAATAGTGGGAGACTTTAATACTGCACTCACATCTATGGATAGATCAACTAAACAGAAAATTAACAAGGAAAAACAAACTTTAAATAATACAATAGACCAGTTAGACCTAATTGATATCTACAGGACATTTCACCCTAAAACAATGAATTTCACCTTTTTCTCAAGTAAATATGCTGCTGACTAACCAACAAATCACAGAAGAAATCAAAAAAGAAATCAAAATATGCATAGAAACGAATGAAAATGAAAACACAACAACCCAAAACCTGTGGGACACTGTAAAAGCAGTGCTAAGGGGAAAGTTCATAGCAATACATGGCATACCTCAATAAACAATAAAAAAGTCAAATAAATAACCTAACTCTACTCCTAAAGCAACTAGAAAAGGAAGAAATGGAGAACCCCAGGGTTAGTAGAAGGAAAGAAATCTTAAAAATTAGGGCAGAAATAAATGCAAAAGAAACAAAAGAGACCATAGCAAAAATCCACAAAGCCAAAAGCTGGTTCTTTGAGAAGATAAATAAAATTGACAAACCATTAGCCAGACTCATCAAGAAACAAAGAGAAAAATAAAATCAATAAAATTAGAAATGAAAATGGAGAGATCACAACAGACAACACAGAAATACAAAGAATCATAAGAGACTATTATCAGCAATTATATGCCAATAAAATGCACAACGTGGAAGAAATGGACAAATTCTTAGGAAAGTACAACTTTCCAAAACTGAACCAGGAAGAAATAGAAAATCTTAACAGACCCATCACAAGCATGGAAATTGAAACTGTAATCAGAAATCTTCCAGCAAACAAAAGCCCAGGTGAATTCTACCAAAAATTTCGAGAAGAGCTAACACCTAGCCTACTCAAACTCTTCCAGAAACGTACAGAGGAAGGTAAACTTCCAAACTCATTCTATGAGGCCACCATCACCCTAATACCAAAACATGACAAAGATGCCACAAAAAAAGAAAACCACAGGCCAATATCACTGATGAACATATATGCAAAAATCCTTAACAAAATTCTAGCAATCAGAATCCAACAACACATTAAAAAGGTCATACACCATGACCAAGTGGGCTTTATCCTAGGGATGCAAGGATTCTTCAATATCCGCAAATCAATCAATGTAATACTTAACATTAACAAATTGAAAAATACAAGCCATATGATTATCTCAATAGATGCAGAGAAAGCCTTTGACAAAATTCAACATCCATTTATGATAGGAACATACCTTAACATAATAAAAGCTATATATGACAAACCAACACCAAACATTATCCTCAATGGTGAAAAATTGAAAGCATTTCCCCTAAAGTCAGGAACAAGACAAGGGTGCCCACTTTCACCACTACTATCCAACATAGTTCTGGAAGCTTTGGCCACAGCAATCAGCAGAAAAAGAAATAAAAGGAATCCAAATTGGAAAAGAAGAAGTAAAACTCTCACTGTTTGCAGATGACATGATCCTCTACATAGAAAACCCTAAAGACAACACCAGAAAATTACTAGAGCTAATCAATGCATATAGTAAACTTGTAGGATATAAAATCAACACACAAATCCCTTGCATTCCTATACACTAATACTGGGAAAATAGAAACATAAATTAAGGAAACAATTCCATTCACCATTGCAACCAAAAGAATAAAATACTTAAGAATAAATCTAAATCTACCTAAAGAAACAAAAGACCTACATATAGAAAACTATAAAACACTGGTGAAACAAATCAAAGAGGACACAAATAAATGGAGAAATATACCATGTTCATGGATTGGAAGAATCAATATAGTGAAAATGAGTATACTGCCCAAAGCAATCTATAGATTCAATGCAATCCCTATCAAGCTACCAATGGTATTTTTCACAGAGCTAGAACAAATAATTTCACAATTTGTATGGAAATACAGAAAACTTCGAATAACCAAAGCAATCTTGAGAAAGAAGAATGTAACTGGAGGAATCAACCTGCCTGACTTCAGGCTCTACTACAAAGCCACAGTCATCAAGAAAGTATGGTACTGGCACAAAGAGAAAAACATAGATCAACTAAACAAAACAGAACATTCTGACAGAATGTGGTCCACTGGGGAAGGGAATGACAAACCACTTCAGTATTCTTGCCTTGAGAACCCCATGAACAGTATGAAAAGGCAAAATGATAGGATACCAAAAGAGGAACTCCCCAGGTCGGTAGGTGCCCAATATGCTACTGGAGATCAGTGGGAAAAAAAACTCTAGAAAGAATGAGGGGATGGAGCCCAAGCAAAAACAATGCCCAGTTGTGGATGTGACTGGTGATAGAAGCAAGGTCCGATGCTGTAAAGAGCAATACTGCATAGGAACCTGGAATGTCAGGTCCATGAATCAAGGCAAATTGGAAGTGGTCAAACAAGAGATGGCAAGGGTGAACATCGACATTCTAGGAATCAGTGAACTAAAATAGACTGGAATGGGTGAATTTAACTCAGATGACCATTATATCTACTACTGAGGGCAGGAATCCCTCTGAAGAAATGGAGTAGCCATCATGGTCAACAAAAGAGTCCCAAATGCAGTACTTGGATGCAATCTTAAAAACGACAGAATGATCTCTGTTCATTTCCAAGGCAAACCATTCAATATCACAGTTATCCAAGTCTATGCCCCAACCAGTAATGCTGAAGAAGCTGATGTTGAACGGTTTTATGAAGACCTACAAGACCTTTTAGAACTAACACCCCCAAAAGATGTCCTTTTCATTATAATGGACTGGAATGCAAAAGTAGGAAGTCAGGAAACACCTGAAGCAACAGGCAAATTTGGCCTTGGAATGCGGAATGAAGTAGGGCAAAGACTAATAGAGTTTTGCCAAGAAAATGCACTGGTCATAGCAAACGCCCTCTTCCAACAACACAAGAGAAGACTCTACACATGGACATCACCAGATGGTCAGCACCGAAATCAGATTGATTATATTCTTTGCAGCCAAAGATGGAGAAGCTCTATATAGTCAACCAAAATAAGACCAGGAGCTGACTGTGGCTCAGATCATGAACTCCTTATTAGCAAATTCAGACTCAAATTGAAGAAAGTAGGGAAAACCGCTAGACCATTCAGGTATGACCTAAATCAAATCGCTTTTGATTATACAGTGGAAGTGAGAAATAGATGTAAGGGCCTAGATCTGATAGGTAGAGTGCCTGATGAACTATGGAATGAGGTTCGTGACATTGTACAGGAGATAGGGATCAAGACCATCCCCACAGAAAAGAAATGCAAAAAAGCAAAATGGCTGTCTGGGGAGGCCTTACAAATAGCTGTGAAAAGAAGAGAGGCAAAAAGCAAAGGAGAAAAAGAAGATATAAGCATCTGAATTCAGAGTTCCAAAGAATAGCAAGAAGAGATAAGAAAGCCTTCTTCAGTGATCAATGCAAAGAAATAAAGGAAAACAAAACAATGGGAAAGACTAGAGATTTCTTCAAGAAAATTAGAGATACCAAGGGAACACTTCATGCAAAGATGGGCTCAATAAAGGACAGAAATGGTCTGGACCTAACAGAAGCAGAAGATATTAAGAAGAGGTGGCAAGAATACACAGAAGAACTGTACAAGAAAGACCTTCATGACCCAGATAATCATGATGATGTGATCACTCATCTAGAGCCAGACATCATGGAATGTGAAGTTAAGTGGGCCTTGGAAAGCATCACTACGAACAAAGCTAGTGGAGGTGATGGAATTCCAGTGGAGCTGTTTCAAATCCTGAAAGATGATGCTGTGAAAGTGCTGCACTCAATATGCCAGCAAATTTGGAAAACTCAGCAGTGGCTACAGGACTGGAAAAAGTCAGTGTTCATTCCAATCTCAAAGAAAGGCAATGCCAAAGAATGCTCAAACTACCGCACAATTGCACTCATCTCACAAACTAGTAAAGTAATGCTCAAAATTCTCCTAGCCAGGCTTCAGCAAAATGTGAACCGTGAATTCCCTGATGTTCAAGTTGGTTTTAGAAAAGGCAGAGCAACCAGAGATCAAATTGCCAACATCTGCTGGATCATGTAAAAAGCAAGAGAGTTCCAGAAAAACATCTATTTCTGCTTTATTGACTATGCCAAAGCCTTTGACTGTGTGGATCACAATCAACTGTGTAAAAATTCTGAGAGAAATGGAATACCAGACCTCCTGACCTGCCTCTTGAGAAATCTGTATGCAGGCCAGGAAGCAACACTTAGAACTGGACATGGAACAACAGACTGGTTCCAAATAGGAAAATGAGCACGTCAAGGCTGTATATTGTCACCCTGCTTATTTAACTTAAATGCAGAGTACATCATGATAAACGCTGGACTGGAAGAAACACAAGCTGGAATCAAGACTGCTGGGAGAAATATCAATAACTGCTGATATGTAGATGACACCAGAAAGTGAAGAGGAACTAAGAAGCCTCTTGATGAAAGTGAAAGAGGAGAGTGAAAAAGTTGGCTTAAAGCTCAACATTCAGAAAACGAAGATCATGGCATCTGGTCCCATCACTTCATGGGAAATAGATGGGAAACAGTGGAAATAGTGTCAGACTTTATTTTGGGGGCTCTACCTGCAAATGGTGATTGCAGCCATGAAATGAAAAGACGCTTAGTCCTTGGAAGGAAAGTTTTGACCAACCTAGATAGCATATTCAAAAGCAGAGACATTACTTTGCCAACAAAGGTCCATCTAGTTAAGGCTATGGTTTTTCCAGTGGTCATGTATGGATGTGAAAGTTGGACTGTGAAGAAAGCTGAGGACCAAAGAATTTATGCTTTTGAACTGTGGTGTTGGAAAAGACTCTTGAGAGTCCCATGGACTGCAAGGAGATCCAACGTGTCCATCCTAAAGGAGATCAGTCCTGGGTGTTCTTTGGAAGGACTGATGCTGAAGGTGAAACTCCAATATTTTGGCCACGTCATGTGAAGAGTTGACTCATTGGAAAAACTCTGATTCTGGGAGGGATTGGGGGCAGGAGGAGAAGGGGATGACAGAGGATAAGATGGCTGGATGACATCATCGACTCGATGAACATGAGTTTGGGTGAACTCTGAGAGCTGGTGATGAACAGGGAGGCCTGGCGTGCTGCAATTCATGGGGTCACAAAGAGTCGGACACGACTGAATGTCGAACTGAACTGATGGCCACCTTATCTTTGACAAAGGAGGAAAGGATATACATTAGAGAAAAGACAGTCTCTTTAAAAACCGGTGCTGTGAAAACTGATCAACCACTTGTAAAAGAACGAAACTAGAACACTTTATAACACCATACACAAAAATAAACTCAAAATGGATTAAAGGTCTAAACATAAGACCAGAAACTATACAACTCCTAGAGGAGAACATAGGCAAAACATTCTCTGACATAAACCACAGCAGGATCCTCTTGACCCACATCACAGAATATTGGAAATAAAAGCAAAAATAAACAAATGGGACCTAATTAAAATTAAAAGCTTCTGCACAACAAAGGAAACTATAAACAAGGTGAAAAGACAGATTTCAGAATGGGAGAATATAATAGCAAATGAAGCAACTGACCAAGAATTAATCTCAAAAATATACAAGCAACTCCTGCAGCTCAATTCCAGAAAAATAAAAGACCCAATCAAAAAATGGGCCTAAGAGCTAAACAGACATTTCTCCAAAGAAGACATACAGATGGCTAATAAACACATGAAAAGATGCTCAATACCACTCATTACCAGAGAAATTCAAATCAAAACCACAATGAGCACCATTTCACACCAGTCAGAATGGTTGCGACCCAAAATTCTACAAGCAATAAATACTGGAGAGAGTGTGGAGAAAAGGGAACCCTTTTACACTGTTGGTGGGAATGCAAACTAGTACAGACAGCTATTATGGAGAACAGTGTGGAGATTCATTTAAAAACTGGAAATAGAACTGCAACACAACTCAGCAATCCCACTGCTGGGCATACACACCGAGGAAACCAGAATTGAAAGAGACACGTGTACCCCAATGTTCATTGCAGCACTGTTTATAATAGCCAGGACATGGAAGCAACCTAGATGTCCATCAGCAGATGAATGGATAAGAAAGCTGTGGTACATATACACAATGGAGTATTACTCAGCCATTAAAAAGAATACATGTGAGTCCCTTCTAATGAGGTGGATGAAACTGGAGCTGATTATACAGAGTGAAGTAAGCCAGAAAGAAAAACACCAATGCAGTATGCTAACACACATATATGGAATTTAGAAAGATGGTAATGATGACCCTGTATGCAAGACAGCAAAAGAGACACAGATGTACAGAACAGTCTGTTGGACTCTGCGGGAGAGGGTGCTATGATCTGGGAGAATGGCATCGAAATATGTATAATATCATATGTGAAACAAATAGCCAGTCCAGGTTCGATGCATGATACAGTATGCTTGGGGCTGGTGCACTGGGATAACCCAGAGGGATGGTATGGGGAGGCAGATGGGAGGGGGATTCAGGATGGGGGACACGTGTACACCCATGGCAGATCCTTGTTGATGTATGGTAAAACCACTACAATACTGTAAAGTAATTAGCCTCCAATTAAAATAAATAAATTTATATTAAAAATAGTTATTGGATATATAAAAAAACTACCCTGTTTATAATAACATCTCAATATTTTACATATATATTCAACACATTATTTCCAAAATAATCTGGAAATTTATCTCAATTTATATTCCTGATATAATTTGGTAGAGCAAAGCACGTGTGCCCAATAGTTACAAAATCAGTCTTCTTAGGGAAGCCTTGTACAAACTGTTCTAAAAGGAGCCCAGTACAACTCACTACTGGCCCCAATTATTGTCCTAATAGTCGAATATTCTGCATGTTAGGCACCATCAATTCAATGAACATGAGCCTGAGCAAATGACAGGAGACAGTGAAGGACAGGGAGGCCTGGGGTGCTGCAGTCCATGGGGTTGCAAAGAGTCAGACACGACTGAGCGACTGAAAAACAACAAGGAAACAAAAAGTTCCAACTCAGAGATTTAGTTCTCGGTGACATAATCAAGATGACAATATAGGTCATTCCTGACTTCAGCTCCCCTCACCAGAAAAAAGAAAAGTGAAAGTCGCTCAGCCATGTCTGACTCTCTATGACCCCCTGGACTGTAGCCTGCCAGGCTCCTCTATCCGTGGAATTCTCCGGGCCAGAATACTGGAGTGGGTAGCCTATCTCTTCTCCAGAGGAACTTCCTGTCCCAGGAATCGAAACAGGGTCTCCTGCATTGCAGGTGGATTCTTTCCCAGCTGAGCTACCAGGGAAGCCCCAACAGAAAAATAATTAACAGTTATTTATAGGCACGATACCAACAAAAAAATCCTAAAGGACAGGAATGAGGCTGAACTAGAGAGTGGGAGAAAACCCACATTAGAAGGATAGAGGAACAGATACATTTGATTGCATTGCCCCTCCCCTAGCTACACCAAGAGGACCCTTCTCGGGCTATAGTTTCTTTATAGAAAAGAGAGAGAGCCCAGTATGGACCTCCAGCTCCTCCGGCATTATGGGTCACTCCTTAGGAAGACCCACTCTGGTCTCATGTCCTAGAAACCATGCAGGAATCTGTGGGGTGTGACCACTGAGAATCACACTGTGACAGAGAAGGGAGACAGGCCTTGGAACAGTCAGGGCTTGGATCTTGGCAGACTGAGTTCCAGCAGTTTGGCCTGATTTGGGACCCTGAAAGATGAGCCTTGCCATCCTGGGAGCCTCTTCCCCTGCATCTATGATTCATAACCCCATCTACTACTGAGGTTACTCAAGCATGGCTAGAACACTCAGAAAATTCCATCACCCAGGAGCACTTGAGTCGTGTCCAGGCAGGAGCTCTGCCCATTTGCATGGCTCCATCTGGCCAGAGAACTTTGTGTGCAGTTCTTCCTAATTTGTTTCCCAAACAAGGAGCCTTGCCAGTCTTGGGCCTGTTCTTTGGTCATGTCCAGGCAAGAAGCATAATTGTGTAGCCCTAACCACTGCTGAACACAACCTTCAGCCCCACCGTCCAGGAGAACTAACCTAAGCACGTGGGAAACTGCGTAGCCCATCCCTCAGCCCTGCTTACAGTAGTGTGTGAGCAGAGAGCCTGACCTCTCTGCAGAGCAAAGCCACGCCCCCACATGACCAAAGCACTCGGTGTGCAGTTCTTCTGATTTGGGTCCCCAGTTAGTGGGTCACGACAGCCTTGGCATCTGCAGCCCTGTCCAGGTTGTGAAGTTAAGTCCCAGCCCTGCCTCCTGCTGGATAGAGTACTCAGTCCTGCTCAGCTCAGAAGCCTGGCCTGAGAATCCAGGAAAGAAGAGAAGCCGTCCTAATGCTACTCTTGGCCAAGAAACCAAGGCAGCAATTGTATCAACTCCTCCCGGCCAGCAGCATCTGCACCCCAGCCTCAGAGCTTGGGCAATGTCCTCACCCCAAAATAGACCTTGATCAGTAGCAGTATCAGTTCAGCTGCACGGGCTTATCCGACTCTTTGTGACCCCACGGATTGCAGCGGCCAGGCTTCCCTATTACCAACTCCCGGAGTTTGCGCAAATTCATGTCCATCGAGTCGGTGATGCCATCTAATCATCTCATCCTCCATCACCCCCTTCTCCTGCTGCCTTCAATCTTTCCCAGCATCAGAGTCTTTTCAAATAAGTCAGCTCTTCACATCAGGTGGCCAAAGGATTGGTGTTTCAGCTTCAACATCAGTCCTTCCACTGAATATTCAGGACTGATTTCCTTTAGGATGGACTGGTTGGATCTCCTTGCTGTCCAAGGAACTCTCAAGAGTCTTCACCAACACCACAGTTCAAAAGCATCAATTCTTCAGCACTCAGCTTTCTCTATAGTCCAACTCTCACATCCATACATGGCTACTGGAAAATCCATGGCTTTGACTCGAGGGACCTTTGCTGGCAAAGTAATGTCTCTGCTTTTTAATATGCTGTCTATGTTGGTCATAACTTTCCCTCCAAGGAGTAAGTGTCTTTTAATTTCATGGCTGCAATCACCATCTGCAGTGATTTTGGAGCCCCCCAAAATAAAGTCTGACACTGTTTCCACTGTTTCCCCATCTATTTGCCATGAAGTGATGGGACCGGATGCCATGATCTTAGTTTTATGAATGTTGAGTTTTAATTCAGCTTTTTCACTCTCCTCTTTCACTTTCACCAAGAGGCTCTTTAGTTCTTCTTCACTTTCTTCCATAAAGTTGGTGTCATCTGCATATCTGAGGTTATTGGTATTTCTCCCAGCAATCTTGATTTCAGCTTATGCTTCATCCAACCGAGGTTTTGACAGCTAGCCCTATTGATTAAGGTCACTGCCAGATGATCTATCTAGAACTCCAAGCTGAGCTGACTGGGGAAGGGCTGTCTCTACTAAAGCAAGCCTGGAAAATCTGGAAGTAGAGATCATTTACTCAAATGTGCAGACACTAACAAAGGAATTAAGGATCATGAAAAATTAGGTAAATATGATACCACTAAAGGAAACTTATAAAGCTTGAATAGCTTTATATGAATCTGCTGGCAAAGAATCTGCCTGCAATGTGGGAGACCTGGGTTCTATCCCTGGGTTGGGAAGATCCAGTAGAGAAGAGAAGAGCTACCCACTCCAGTATTCTGGCCTGGAGAATTCACATGACTGAGTGACTTTCACTAAAGGAATAAAGATCTATAAACGGTCTGACAAAGAACTCAGCATAATTCTCTTTTAAAAGTTTGGTGAAATATAAAACCCATAAACAGACAACAGGATGAAATTAAGAAAACAATACATTAGCAAAATGAATAAAATGTGTTTAAGAAAGAGAAACCATTAAAAAAAAAAAAAAACAGAAATCCTAGAGCTGAAGAAATCAATAGAGACTTTAACAGCATACTCAATAAAACAGGAGGGAAAACAATGAAAAAGAGTTAAGAAAGCCTAAGAGGTCTATTACGGGACAACATCACCATCAAGACAAAAAACGTGTGCGTTAGCTAATATCTCTCTCACTCATGCACATCGCGTGTGAACTAAACACAAACGGCAAAAGTAATGAACAGCATGGTTTTTATTTTCTCCTTTTCTTGTATATTGTTTTTCAACTTTCTGCAACTCCTATATTTATAATAAGAACAAGTTGCTAAGATATATGCATCTCTAATCCTTAGTAGCAAAGGGAGATAGAGAGACAGGGAGACGGAAAATGACAGAGAGAACGAGGAAGAATGTCAGAGACGATAGACTTTCCTGACTTTTACCTACTGGCTATGCAACACTTAGCTAGTTATTAACCTCCCAGTTGCCTCATCTATAAATGGGGCTAATAATCCTTTACCACCTCATTGGATTGTTGCAGGGACTGAATGACATAAAGGGCTCAAAACAGTAAGAGATGAATAAATGTTAGTGGTTGTCATTTCCATGATCATTCCTCACCATAAAGGCAAAAATAAGGCAGAACTAATCTGGAAGTAGCAAGGAGTTCTTCATAAAATTATTTCCTAAATTAAATGACTTCTAAACCTAGACTCTAGAATATTGTTAATAAGTGATTATATTTATTTCTATATTGTATTATTTCCCAATCAGCAAAATCGTAAGCTCCGATTTCTGCTTTTTATGTTCCACCAACACCAAGTAGAGTGGAACTTGTGATATTCATATAGACAGCATGCAGACTAGTGGAGAGCTTATACTACGTGCATCTCATATACTAATATTTGTGTTACTCAATAAACATATGCTGGATATGTTAAGAAACAATTCTTTTACTCATTTTTGGATATGAAAGTAAAAATACATTTGTTTCTTTTCAATTTATAGTTTTATGAACTTTAAAATCTTTCTGTTTACTCTTATAATAGAGTACTGCCAACCTATTTCTCAGCCATTTTCTCCAAGATGTGTAGGATTCCATGAAAATATTTTGAAAGTATAAACTCTCACCCACATTCCCAGTATGTCAACACAATTAATCAGTTCAGTGAAAGTAAGTCCAACTTTTGACCAATCACTCGCAGTGAAATCTTTCATCTTCTCAATACATTCTAGAAACAGACTCAGCCTCAACCAAAGCTATCTATGTAACCCATCACTGCCAGAAAAGAATGATGAGCTGTGCATGGTTTCACTTATCCCTGATACAGTTTATCCTAAAAATTTATGTTGTTAAAATTTGGTAAACTGCAGGAAAAGCACATATATTGTGAATATAGTCACTCTCTTCGAATGAATCTTCTGTATGTGCTCACCAGCTTTCAAGATGGTTTGTACCAGAAAAGGTGACTGATGTAAATATTGGTTGCAGATTTTCACTAGGGAGATACAGCCTATTAAAACTTTTTCCAAATCTTATCTGCTAAGGACATGGTCATTTGCCAGGTTGTGCAGAGTACAAAGTCAGGTTAAGAAAGCCAGGAATGTTGCTGGATAAAGAAGGACAATGTAAGGAAGAAAAGACTAACAGTGACATTTAAGCCAACACTACTTGTACTTGCAGTGGGGAGTCTCTGATGCCTGTTCCATCAAAGCTCTGGTCTCCAAATCCCCAAATTAGTCAAAATAATAGTGGACAGCTACTTAAGGTATTTCAAAAGCCCAGTGGAGTGGTACTTGAGTACTTTTCCATATCATTATGGCATGACCAGCTGGACTTTTGTTACACAGAAATAATGAATCGAAGCTGTATATTGAAGTGGAATTCAAATTCATTATTATTTTTTACAACCATTCTCAGCAAGGATAAATTTGAAGGGTCCTTGGGATGGATAAAGTTGGAAAACACAGGCAAGCATTTCTGAGCTTAGAAAATTCCCCTGAATTCAGTAAATTATTAGTTAAATTCAGCACTCAGTTAACTTGTACAACGTGTTGGGCTTCACAGGCATCATTTCATTTGAGTCTCAATGATCTTATTACCCCTATTTTACCAGTGAAAAAGAGAAGGTAACAGAGTTCAAGATTATATCCTTGGGAAATTGCAGAACTAGATCTCAACAGCTGTCTCTCACTACAGAGTGAAACCTGAAATTTTAAGTTAGAGATTATCCTTGTCACTGAAAGTCAGAGAATTTGGGTGAGGAGAAAGGGAACCTAAGGACGAGCTTAGGAGGAGGTCATGGACCTGCGGGAGAGGGAAGAGTTGAAGAAAGAAAGAAACAGGACTAAAAACCGTTCTCTCTGAAGAATCACATAGCTATAGAGATAGCACAAAATCCACTCTTCTCTATAAATCTTGCCTTCTCACCTTGACTCAGATCCTCCAGAATGATAGAGTTCTTGCCAAAGATTGAAATCGTCTATTTGTATCTCCCCAAAATTTTCAGATGGGGCCTATTGCAGTCAAAGATGGAACCTTTTGTCCATGAGCTGGCTGTTCACTCACAGCCAGAGAGGATGCCACATGGGGGATACTTTTAAAAGTGTTAATAATGGCAGAAGTGAAACGGAAAGGACAATTAGGGAAAGAAAACTCTCCAGCTACTTGTTCTCTGGAGTCATGGTTGTCACGGAGTCTTTGTCCCTGCTAATTTCATGCTCGATTTTACTCTGTCCCTTCTGGATCCATTCCCTGCTTCCCCATAGTCCAATCATGATCATTTGATTATAACTTTTCTTTTAATGAACTTGGAGTCATTAGAGCTGGAGATCCCTGGACCTAGGGATTATCTAGTTCAAGGCATTCAGTTTCCAGGTGAGGCCCTGAAGCCAGTGTAGCTAAGGGATTTGCTCAAGATAACATAACCCATTGGTAAATTGTGTGAAAACAAACAAACAAACAAACAAACAAACAAACACGTGTCCTTTCTGTTTATAAAGCACTTTATTTTAGATATATGAATGCATATATTTTTTCAATTGCCTTAACTGAATCAATCATCATAGCAGCCCCATGAGGCAGTCAAGATGTCATTTTCTATGCATAAGTGAGGAAATCAAGGCAATAAGGAACACAAAAAATTAATAGATGACAAGGCCACGAATTATTGTGATTACAACCATGAGCATTGGTAGCAGCAAATCTGAGTTCATATCATCTCTTCCACTTGAGGATTTCATAATCTTTGGCAAATTAACCTCCCTAAGCCTCTGAATTGTCACCTCAGTGTTATTATGGAGCTGACGATAGTAGCTATTTCATAGAGTAGCTCTTCATGTTTGTGTATGTGTGCTTAATCACACAGGATTTTTTTTAAAGCAAGATAAATGATATAAACATAAGAAAAGCAATAGAAAAATTAATAAAATCAAAGATAATTTTCGGAGGGATAACAAAGTGACAAAGCTTTAGACAGACTGAGAAAATGAGAGAAATTAACCCTCACCTTAAGCCTAAATGAACCTATGAGCCATGTCATGTGGGGCCACCCAAGACGGGCGGGTCACGGTGGAGAGGTCTGGGAGAAGGTAGTCCACTGGAAAAGAGAATGGCAAACCAAACTTCAGTATTCTTGCCTTGAGAACCCCATGAACAATGTGAAAAAAGACAGGACACTGAAAGAGGAACTCCCCAGGTCAGTAGGTGCCCAATATGCTACTGGAGGTCAGTGGAGAAGTAACTCCAGAAAGAATGAAGAGATGGAGCCAAAGCAAAAACAGCATCTAGTTGTGGATGTGAGTTGTGATGGAAGCAAAGTCCAATGCTATAAAGAACAATATTGCATAGGAACCTGGGATGTTAGGTCCATGAATCAAGGCAAATTAGAAGTGATCAAACAGGAGATGGCAAGAGTGAACATTGACATTTTAGGAATCAACGAACTAAAATGGACCAGAATGGGTGAATTTAACTCAGATGACCATTGTATCAACTACTGTGGCCAAGAATCCCTTAGTAGAAAAGGAGTAGCCATCATGGTCAACAAAAGAGTCAGAAATGCAGTACTTGGATGCAATCTCAAAATGACAGAATGATCTCTGTTCGTCTCCAAGGCAAAACATTCAACATCATGGTAATTCAAGTCTATGCCCCAACCAGTAACGCTGAAGAAGCTGAAGTTGAACAGTTCTATGCAGACCTACAAGACCTTCTGGAACTAACACCCCAAAAAGATGTCCTTTTCATTATAGGGGACTGGAATGCAAAAATAAAAAGTCAAGAAACCCCTGAGTAACAGGCAAATTTGACCTTGGAGTACAGAATGAAGCAGGGCAAAGACTAATAAGAGTGTTGCCAAGAGAATGCCCTGGTCATGGCAAACACCCTCTTCCAGCAACACAAGAGAAGACTCTACACATGGACATCACCAGATGGTCGACACTGAAATCAGATTGATTATATTCTTTCTAGCCAAAGATGGAGAAGCTCTTTACAGTCAGCAAAAACAAGACTGGGAGCTGACTGTGGCTCAGATCATGAACTCCTTATTGCCAAATTCAGACTTAAATTGAAAAAGTAGAAAAACCCATTAAACTATTCAGGTATGACCTAAATCAAATCCTTTATGACTATACAGTGGAAGTGACAAATAGATTCAAGGGATTAGATATGGTAGACAGAATGCCTGAAAAACTGTGGATGGAGGTTCATGACATTGTACAGGAGGCAGTGATCAAGACCATCTCTAAGAAAAAGAAAGGCAAAATGGTTTTCTGAGGAGCCATTTCAAATACCTGAGAATAGAAGAGATGTGAAAGGCAAAGGAGAAAAGCAAAGATATACCCCCTTGACTGCAGAGTTTCAAAGAACAGCAAGGAGAGATAAGAAAGCCTTCCTCAGTGATCAGTGCAAAGAAATAGAGGAAAACAATAGATTGGGAAATACTAGAGATCTCTTCAAGAAAATTAGAGATACCAAGGGAACATTTCATGCAAAGATGGGCACAATTAAGGACAGAATTGGTATGGACCTAACAGAAGCAGAAGATATTAAGAAGAGGTGACAAGAATACACAGAAGAACTGTACAAAAAAGATCTTCATGACCCAGATAATTACGATGGTGTGATCACTGACTTAGAGCCAAACATCCTGGAATGCAAAGTCAAGTGGGCCTTAGAAAGCATCACTACGAACAAAGCTAGTGGAGGTGATGGAATTCCAGTTGAGCTGTTTCAAATCCTGAAAGATGATGCTGTGAAAGTGCTGCACTCAATATGCCAGCAAATTTGGAAAACTCAGCAGTGGCCACAGGCCTGGAAAAGGTCAGTTTTCATTCCAATCCCAAAGAAAGGCAATGCCAAAGAATGCTCAAACTACCACACAATTGCACTCATCTCACACACTAGTAAAGTAATGCTCAAAATTCTCCAAGCCAGGCTTCAACAGTACATGAACCATGAACTTCCAGTTTTAAAAAAGGCAGAGGAAGCAGAGATCAAATTGTCAACAGCCATTGGATTATCAAAAAAGCAAAAGTTTCCAGAAAAAACATCTACTTCTGCTTTATTGACTATGCCAAAGCCTTTGACTGTGTGGATCACAACAAACTGTGGAACATTCTTCAAGTGATGGGAATACCAGACCACCTGACCTGCCTTGAGAAATCTGTATGCAAGTCAAGAAGTAACAGTTAGAACCAGACATGGAACAGACTGGTTCCAAATTGGGAAAAGAGTATGTCAAGGCTGTATGTTGTCACTCTGCTTATTTAACTTATATACAGAACACATCATGAGAAATGCTGGGCTGGATGAAGCACAATATGGAATCAAGATTGCTGGGAGAAATATCAGTAATGTCACATATACAGATGATACCACCCTTATGGCAGAAAGTGAAGAAGAACTAAAGAGCCTCTTGATGAAAGTGAAAGAGGAGAGTCAAAAGTTGGCTCAAAGCTCAACATTCAGAAAACGAAGATCATGGCATCTGGTGCCATCACTTCATGGCAAATAGATGGGGAAACAGTGACAGACTTTATTTTGGGGGGCTCCAATATTACTGCAGATGGTGACTGCAGCCATGAAATCAAAAGGCGCTTGCTCCTTGGAAGAAAGGTTATGACCAACCTGGACAGTGTATTAAAAAGCAGAGACATTGCTTTGCCAACAAAGGTCTGTCTAGTCAAAGCTATGGTTTTTCCAGTGGTCATGTATGGATGTGAGATTTGGACTATAAAGAAAGCTGAGCGCTGAAGGATTGATGCTTTTGAACTGTGGTGTTGGAGGAGACTCTTGAGAGTCCCTTGGACTGCAAGGAGATCCAACCAGTCCATCCTAATGGAAGTCAGTCCTGAATATTCATTGGAAGCTGAAGCTCCAAATACTTTGGCCACCTAAAGTGAAGAGCTGACATTAGAAAAGACCCTGACACTGGGAAAGATTGAAGGTGGGAGGAGAAGGGGACGACAGTGGATGAGGTGATTGGATGGCATCACTGACTCAACGGACATGAGTCTGAGGACACTCTGGGAGTTGATGATGGACAGGGAAGCCTCATGTGCTGCAGTCAGTCAGACACGACTGAGCAACTGAACTGAACTGAAATGATAAATTTGTCAAAACTCACTGAATTGTAACTTTATTTATTTTTTAGAAATGTATGTATTTGGCTCTTCTAGATCTTTGTTGCTGCACTCGGGTTCTTTCTAGTTGCCATGAGTGGGGGCTACTCCACAGATAAAAATTGGCCACAGTTAAGAACCCTGCCTATCTTAAATCTGTTTCCTCTTTTTCACCTTAAGGTTTCCTGGCAAATATCAGCATTAAAGTAACTCTAACCATTCTACTCCAACCATTATATCACACCATACAACCACAAGTTTCCGGGACATAAAATGTTGAACACAGATAAAAGAAAAGAATTTATACCAGGTTTTCATATTTGTTCTTGGTCTACAGTATGAAATATTTAGTAACTTTATTATGGCCATGAATTCTCACACAATTCTCATCACATCAAACATGTTCAGATCTTGAAACAGCAGAAATTATTCGGTAGTGTGATCACACTGTCTGTGTCCAACAAGGGTGTGCTCAGTTGTGTCTGACTCTGCAGTCCACGCCCTGTAGCCCACCAGGCTCCTCTGCTCGTGTGATCTTTCCAGGCAAGTGTACTGGAGTGGGTTGCCATTTCCTACTCCAAGGGACCTTGCATTGGCAGATCGAACCTTTATCACTAGCACCACCTGGGAAGCCTGCCATCTAGGGTGAATTTTCCACATTTAATGGGAGAGAGAGATTTCAGCCCTACAATATCAGAAATCTCTATTGACTGTGACATAGATTTTTAATATCATCCCTGTGAGAACTGCCCATTGTACACTACAGGCAAGAAGTGACATCATGGAACTCATGAGTAAATGGCACTGAAGGGAATACATGCTTCTTTCCTTTCCTCTGTATGATTCCTGTCACCTCTGCCTTCTGCAGATTACAGTGGTGGAGCCTAGGATATACTCCCAAACTATTAGGTAATTGTCCCTGAGAAGGACTTACATAAACATAAGCTATGTCATACTGGTCTTTCCAGGAGCCACAATCAGGCCAATGAAGTGAAGTGAAAGTCACTCAGTCGTGTCCGACTCTTTGCGACCCCATGGATTACAGTCCATGGACTTCTCCAGGCCAGGATACTGGAGTGGGTAGCCTTTCCCTTCTCCAGTGGATCTTCCCAATCCAGGGATTGAACCTAGGTTTCCCACATTGTAGGCAGACTCTTTACCAGCTGAGCCACCAGGGAAGCCCAATCAGGCCCATAGGACACCTTGTTTCTGCCCAAAGGTATGTTCCCTCTCTGCACACATTCTCATCAGAAACACAGGACAAACATTGGCCACCACCACGTCTGGATTATGTTGCGTCAGAATATCTGGGAGACAAGGTTTACACACTCCTGAGGCCTCTGTCAGCTGTCTCTCCTTCAGGGCCATAAGCGCGAGATGGAACAGGGCTCCCTCTCAGAAGCTAAAAAGAAGCAACAAGGCACTAAACTCCAGTGTTTCACAAATACTTGTGGATGTCTTGATAGATGATGAGGCCTCTCTTCATGTAGGCTGAAAGTAATGAGCCCCTAGGATATAAAAATACTGTGTTTGTGTAGCGTGATCCAACTGTTGATCCATTTGGGGATATTATGTGTCAAATTAAGCTTTCTTGGTCCAAAAGCAGTATGACTTTTGTTATACTTCATTCATAAGAATGTTATTGTGTAAGGTGATTCTGACAGGAAAAATCCATCAGAAATCTCAGAATCTGTGGCCTCAGCAATACCTGCTCTTCTTCTGCAACCTTCTCAAGGCATCTTTGATTTCTTTGTTCCTCAGACTGTATATCAAGGGATTCAACATGGGAATCATCACAGTGTAGAAGAATGATGCAAATCTGTCAAAGCTGGAAGAACCACCAGAGCTGAAACTCAAATAGACAAACATACCTGAGGTATAGAAAAGAGTGACTGCTGTTAGATGGGAGGCACAGGTGTTGAAAGCCTTGGACCTGCCACTTGCTGTCGTGATCTTCATGATGGAGATGACAATGTAGATATAGGATATCATGATAACTGAAACATTTATTATCCCAAAGATCATTGTTAGGATAACAGTTAAGAGATGTAAAAAGAACGTGTCAGTGCAGGATAGAACTAACAGCTGGGGCAGGTCACAG
>NW_024070201.1:79304216-79327317 GCF_014754425.2 Oryx dammah
TTCTTATTAAGCCGAGCATCGACAGGTTCCAAGTCAGGGTCAAAATGTATATCACCAGGAATACGACAAAGAGCACTACTATGATTCTGGGGAAATCTGAGAATCCCAAAAGGATAAATTCAGTGATCTCTGTGATATTTCCTCCTCCAGTCATTGGCC
Source organism: Oryx dammah (assembly GCF_014754425.2). Lineage (NCBI taxonomy): Eukaryota > Metazoa > Chordata > Mammalia > Artiodactyla > Bovidae > Oryx > Oryx dammah. The sequence continues at coordinate 79,304,376 of NW_024070201.1, forward strand.
TGATGCTGCTAAAATCAGAAAAGAGACAAGAGAATACATTGCCTACTCATGAAATGATAGCATACAAGTCTCACATGCACCACATTTTCCCCCACTGAGCACTGGAAAAGTGGAAATGCTCCACTGTCTTAGGGACAGACCCCAGCTTTCCATCTTGAATTGTCAAGAAGTGCCTTCTCAATGTTCCATGGAATACAGAGTCCATGGAGTTCTCCAGGCGAGAATACTGAAGTGGGTAGCCTTTCCCTTCTCTAGAGGGTCTTCCCAACCCATGGATCGAGGTCTCCCACATTGCAAGCAGATTCTTTACCAGCTGAGCCACCAGGGAAGCCCAAGAAGACTGGATTAGGTCGCCTATCATTTCTCCAGCAGATCTTCCCAACCCAGGAAATCAAGGGGTGTCTCTGCAGTTGCAGAATTGCAGGCAGATTCTTTACCAGCTGAGCCACAAGGGAAGGCAATTTATTTTATCAGGTCTCACAAAAATTAAAAGGCTATTTTTTAAATTGACTGAAACTTTGAAATAAAGCAAAGTCTATCTGTCAAAGCAATTGAAATTCTGTGCTCGTGTATAACGAAGAGACCCTTGGTTAAAAGAACAGGGATTTTAAAGACCTCTGATGATTTAATATACGTGACTGTTGCTTTACAATAATAAAAGGATAAGCAGCATCATTTCGGGATAAATTTGAAGTAGCCCTTCTTCCCATGACAGTCACGGTTTTCAAAAATTTCTTCTTTCCCCATAAAAAATTACACTGTTTATGGAGCTGGTGCAGCCCCCAGAATTGGGGGAGGCATGCCAAGGGTGCCCCAGACGGAGACCCGACAGTCGTCTGATTTCCTGGAACCCGAATGCAGAGGGGCTAGTGGGCTGTGCAGAGGCAACCTAGATGTTTTATCAATGGTACAGTATAGATGGAGAAGTCTTGAGGCTACTGTAAAAATAAGACTGAAAACCAGAAGCAGGAGGCTTAAGTCCAAATCCTGAGAACACCACAGAACTCCTGACCCCAGGGAACATTAATTGACAGAAGCTCATCAAACACCTCCATACCTACACTGAAACCAGGCACCTCCCAAGGGCCAACAAGTTCCAGAGCAAGACATACCATGCAAATTCTCCAGCAACACAGGAACACAGCACCGAGCTTCAATATACAGGCTGCCCAAAGTCACTCCAAACCAATTGACATCTCATAGCTCATTACTGGACACCTCATTGCTCTCCAGAGAGAAGAAATCCAGCTCCAGCATCCACCAGAACACCAACACAAGCTTCCCTAACCAGGAAACCTTGATAAGCCATCCATACAACCCTACCCACAGCGAGGAAACTCCACAATAAAGAGAAGTCCACAAACTGCCAGAATACAGAAAGGCCACCCCAAACACAGCAATATAAACAAGATGAAGAGACAGAGGAATACCCAGAAGGTAAAGGAACAGGAGAAATGCCCACCAAACCAAACAAAAGAGAAAGAGATAGGGAATCTACCTGATAAAGAATTACGAATAAGGATAGTGAAAATGATCCCAAATCTTGAAATCAAAATGGAATCACAGATAAATAGCCTGGAGACAAAGATTGAGAAGATGCAAGAAACGTTTAACAAAGATCTAGAAAAAATAAAAAAGAGTCACCATATAATGAATAATGCAATAAATGAGATCAAAGACAACCTGGAGGGAACAAATAGTAGAATAACGGAGGCAGAAGATAGGATCAGTGAAGTAGAAGACAGAATGGTAGAAATCAATGATTCAGAGAGGAAAAAAGAAAAACATATTAAAAGAAATGAGGACAATCTCAGAGACCTCTGGGACAATATTAAATGCCCAACATTCGAATTATAGGAGTCCCAGAAGAAGAAGACAAAAAGAAAGACCATTAGAAAATATTTGAGGAGATAATAGTTGAAAACTTCCCTAAAATGGGGAAGGAAATAATCTTGCAAGTCCAAGAAACCCAGAGAGTCCCAAACAGAATAAACCGAAGGCAAAACACCCCAAGACACATATTAATCAAATTAACAGAGATCAAACACAAAGAACAAATATTAAAAGCAGCAAGGGAAAAACAACAAATGACACACAAGGGGATTTCCATAAGGATAACAGCTGATTTTTCAACAGAAACTCTTCAGGCCAGGAGGGAATGGCAAGACATACTTAAAGTGATGAAAGAAAATAACCTACAGCCCAGATTACTGTGCCCAGCAAGGATCTCATTCAAATATGAAGGAGAAATCAAAAGCTTTACAGACAAGCAAAAGTTGAGAGAATTCAGCACCACCAAACCAGCTCTCCAACAAATGCTAAAGGATCGTCTCTAGACAGGAAACACAAAACGAGTGTATAAACTCGAACCCAAAACAATAAAGTAAATGGCAACGGGATCATCATTATCAATAATTACATTAAATGTAAATGGGTTCAATGCCCCAAACAAAAGACAAGACTGCCCGAATGGATGCAAAAACAAGACCCTTATATTGTTGTCTACAAGAGACCCACCTCAAAACAAGGGACAAATACGGAGTGAAAGCAAAGGGCTGGAAAAAGATATTCCATGCAAATAGAGACCAAAAGAAAGCAGGAATAGCAATACTCATATCAGATAAAATAGACTTTAAAACAAAGGCTGTGAAAAGAGACAAAGATGGACACTACATAATGATCAAAGGATCAATCCAAAAAGAAGATATAACAATTATAAATATATATGCACCCAACAGAGGAGCACTCCAGTATGTAAGACAAATGCTAACAAGTATGAAAGCGGAAATTAACAATAACACAATAATAGTGGGAGACTTTAATACCCCACTCACACCTATGGATAGATCAACTAAACAGAAAATTAACAAGAACACACAAACTTTAAATGATACAATAGAACAGTTTAGTTCAGTTCAGTTCAGTCGCTCAGTTGTGTCCAACTCTCTGCAAGCACATGAATCGCAGCACGCCAGGCCTCCCTGTCCATCACCAACTCCCGGAGTTCACTCACACTCACGTCCATCGAGTCCGTGATGCCATCCAGCCATCTCTCCCTCGGTCGTCCCCTTCTCCTCCTGCCCCTAATCCCTCCCAGCATCAGAGTCTTTTCCAATGAGTCAACTCTTCGCATGAGGTGGCCAAAGTACTGGAGTTTCAGCTAAAGCATCATTCCTTCCAAAGAACATCCAGGGCGGATCTCCTTCAGAATGGACTGGTTAGATCTCCTTGCAGTCCAAGGGACTCTCAAGAGTCTTCTCCAACACCACACTTCAAAACCATCAATTCTTCAGCACTAAGGTTCTTCACAGTCCAACTCTCACATCCATACATGACTACTGGAAAAACCATAGCCTTGACTAGATGGACCTTAGTCGGCAAAGTAATGTCTCTGCTTTTGAATATGCTATCTAGGTTGGTCATAACTTTCCTTCCAAGGAGTAAGCGTCTTTTAATTTCATGGCTGCAGTCACCATCTGCAGTGATTTTGGAGCCCAGAAAAATAAAGTCTGACACTGTTTCCACTGTTTCCCCATCTATTTCCCATGAAGTGATGGGACCAGATGCCTTGATCTTCATTTTCTGAATGTTGAGCTTTAAGCCAACTTTTTCACTCTCCTCTTTCACTTTCATCAAGAGGCTTTTTAGTTCCTCTTCACTTTCTGCCATAAGGGTGGTGTCATCTGCATATCTGAGGTTATTGATATTTCTCCCAGCAATCTTGATTCCAGCCTGTGTTATCTATAGGACATTTCACTCCAAAACAATGAATTTCACCTTTTTCTCAAGCTCACATGGAACCTTCTCCAGGATAGATCACATCCTGGGCCATAAACCTAGCCTTGGTAAATTCAAAAAACTGAAATCATTCCAACCATCTTTTCTGACCACAATGCAGTAAGATTAGATCTCAATTACAGGAGAAAAACTATTAAAAATTCCAACATATGGAGGCTGAACAACACGCTGCTGAATAACCAACAAATCACAGAAGAAATCAAAAAAGAAATCAAAATATGCATAGAAACGAATGAAAATGAAAACACAACAACCCAAAACCTGTGGGACACTATAAAAGCAGTGCTAAGGGGAAAGTTCATAGCAATACATGCATACCTCAAGAAACAAGAAAAAGTCAAATAAATAACCTAACTGTAAACCTAAAGCAACTAGAAAAGGAGGAAATGAAGAACCCCAGGGTTAGTAGAAGGAAAGAAATCTTAAAAATTAGGGCAGAAATAAATGCAAAAGAAACAAAAGAGACCATAGCAAAAATCCACATAGCCAAAAGCTGGTTCTTTGAGAGGATAAATAAAACTGACAAACCATTAGCCAGACTCATCAAGAAACAAAAGGAGAAAAATCAAATCAATAAAATTAGAAATGAAAATGGAGAGATCACAACAGACAACACAGAAATACAAAGGATCATAAGAGACTACTATCAGCAATTATAGGCCAATAAAATGGACAACGTGGAAGAAATGGAAGATTCTTAGAAAAGTAAACTTTCCAAAACTGAATCAAGAATAGAAAATCTTAACAGACCCATCACAAGCATGGAAATTGAAACTGTAATCAGAAATATTCCAGCAAACAAAAGCCAAGTCCAGACGGCTTCACAGCTGAATTCTACCAAAAATTCAGAGAAGAGCCACCACCTATCCTACTCAAACTCTTCCAGAAAATTTCAGAGGAAGATAAACTTCTAAACTCATTCTATCAGGCCACCTCACCCTAATACCAAACCTGAGAAAGATGGCACAAAAAAAGAAAACTAAAGGCCAATATCACTGATGAACATAGATGCAAAAATCCTTAACAAAATTCTAGCAATCAGAATCCAACACACATTAAAAAGATCATATATCATATCAAGTGGGCTTTATCCTAGAGATGCAAAGATTCTTCAATATCTGTGAATCAATCAATGTAATACACCACATTTACAAATTGAAAAATAAAACCACATGATTATCTCAATAGATGCAGAGAAAGCCTTTGACAAAATTCATAATCCATTTATGATAAAAAAAAAAAAACCCTCCAGAAAGCAGGAATAGAAGGAACATCAATTCAATTCAGTTGAGTCACTCAGTCGTGTCTGACTCTTTGCGACCCCATGAATTGCAGCACACCAGGCCTCCCTGTCCATCACCAATTCTCGGAGTTCACACAGATTCACGTACATCGAGTCCATGATGCCATCCAGCCATCTCATCCTCGGTCGTCCCCTTCTCCTCCTGCCCCCAATCTCTCCCAGCTTCACAGTCTTTTCCAATGAGTCAACTGTTCGCATGAGGTGGCCAAAGTACGGGAGCTTCAGCTTCAGCATCATTCCTTCCAAAGAAATCCCAGGGTTGATCTCCTTCAGAATGGACTGGTTGGATCTCCTTGCAGTCCAAGGGACTCTCAAGAGTTTTCTCCAACACCACAGTTCAAAAGCATCAATTCTTTGGTCCTCAGCTTTCTTCACAATTCAACTCTCACATCCATACATGACCACTGGAAAAACCATGGCCTTGACTAGATGGACCTTAGTCGGCAAAGTAATGTCTCTGCTTTTGAATATACTATCCAGGTTGGTCATAACTTTCTTCCAAGGAGTAAGTGTCTTTTAATTTCATGGCTGCAGTCACCATCTGCCGTGATTATGGAGACCCAAAAAATAACGTCTGCCACTGTTTCCACTATTTCCCATCTATTTCCCATGAAGTGATGGGACCAGATGCCATGATCTTCGTTTTCTAAATGTTGAGCTTTAAGCCAACTTTTTCACTCTCCTCTTTCACTTTTATCAAGAGGCTTTTGAGTTCTTCTTCACTTTCTGCCATAAGGGTGGTGTCATCTGCATATCTGAGGTTATTGATATTTCTCCTGGCAATCTTGATTCCAGCTTGTGCTTCTTCAGGTCCAGCATTACTCATGATGTACTCTGCATATAAGTTAAATAAGCAGGGTGAAAATATACAGCCTTGACGTACTCCTTTTGGTATTTGGAACCAGTCTGTTGTTCAATGTCCAGTTCTAACTGTTGCTTCCTGACCTGCATACAGATTTCTCAAGAGGCAGGTCAGGTGGGCTGGTATGCCCGTGTCTTTCAGAATTTTCCACAGTTTATTGTGATCCACACAGTCAAAGGCTTTGGCATAGTCCATAAAGCAGAAATAGATGTTTTTCTGGAACTCTCTTGCTTTTTCCATGACCAGCGGATCACACAGCAATTTGATCGCTGGTTCCTCTGCCTTTTCTAAAACCAGCTTGAATATCAGGGAGTTCGTGGTTCACGTATTTCTGAAGTCTGGCTTGGAGAATTTTGAGAATTACTTTACTAGCATGTGAGATGAGTGCAATTGTGCAGTAGTTTGAGCATTCTTTGGCATTGCCTTTGTTTAGGATTGGAATGAAAACTGCCCTTTTCTAGTCCTGTGGCCACTGCTGAGTTTTCCAAATTTGCTGGCATATTGAGGGCAGCACTTTCACAGCATCATCTTTCAGGATTTGAAACAGCTCAACTGGAATTCCATCACCTCCACTAGCTTTGTTCATAATGATGCTTTCTAAGGCCCACTTGACTTCACTTTCCAAGATGTCTGGCTCTAGATTAGTGATCACATCACCATGATTATCTGGGTCGTGAAGGTCTTTTTTTGTACAGTTCTTCCGTGTATTCTTGCCATCTCTTCTTAATATCTTCTGCTTCTGTTAGGTCCAGACCATTTCTGTCCTTTATCAATCCCATCTTTGCATGAAATGTTCCCTTGGTATCTCTAATTTTCTGGAAGAGATCTCTAGTCTTTCCCATTCGGTTCTTTTCCTCTATTTCTTTGCATTGATCGCTGAAGAAGGCTTTCTTATCTCTCCTTGCTATTCTTTGGAACTCTGCATTCAGATGTTTATATCTTTCCTTTTCTCCTTTGCTTTTCACCTCTCTTCTTTTCACAGCTATTTGTAAGGCCTCCCCAGACAGCCATTTTTCTTTTTGCATTTCTTTTCCATGGGGATGGTCTTGATCCCTGTCTCCTGTACAATGTCACGAACCTCATTCCATAGTTCATCAGGCACTCTATCTATCAGATCTAGGCCCTTAAATCTATTTCTCACTTCCACTGTATAATCATAAGGGATTTGATTTAGATCATACCTGAATGGTCCAGCGGTTTTCCCTTCTTTCTTCAATTTGAGTCTGAATTTGGCAATAAGGAATTCATGATCTGAGCCACAGTCACCTCCTGGTCTTGTTTTTGTTAACTGTATAGAGCTTCTCCATCTTTGGCTGCAAAGAATATAATCAATCTGATTTCAGTGTTGACCAACTGGTGATGTCCATGTGTAGAGTCTTCTCTTGTTTTGTTTGAAGAGGGTGTTTGCTATGGCCAGTGCGTTCTCTTGGCAAAACTCTATTAGCCTTTGCCCTGCTTCATTCTGCATTCCAAGACCAAATTTGCTTGTTACTCCAGGTGTTACTTGACTTCCAACTTTTGCATTCCAGTCCCCTATAATGAAATGGACATCTTTTTGGGGGTGTTAGTTCTAAAAGGTCTTGTAGGTCTTCATAAAACCGTTCAACTTCAGCTTCTTCAGTGCTACTGGTTGGGGCATAGACTTGGATAACTGTGATATTGAATGGTTGCCTTGGAGATGAACAGAGATCATTCTGTCGTTTTTGAGATTGCATCCAAGTACTGCATTTGGGACTCTTTTGTTGACCATGATGGCTACTCCATTTCTTCTGAGGGATTCCTGCCTGCAGTAGTAGATATAATGGTTATCTGAGTTAAATTCACCCATTCCAGTCCATTTTAGTTCGATGATTCCTAGAATGTTGACATTCACCTTTGCCATCTCCTATTTGACCACTCCAATTTGCCTTGATTCATGGACCTGACATTCCAGGTTCCTATGCAATATTGCTCTTTACAGCATTCGATCCTGCTTCTATCACCAGTCACATCCACATCTGGGTATTGTTTTTGCTTTGGCTCCATCCCTTCATTCTTTCTGGAGTTATTTCTCCACTGATCTCCAGTTGGATATTGGGCACCTACTGACCTGGGGAGTTCCTCTTTTGATATCCTATCATTTTGCATTTTCATACTGTTCATGGGGTTCTCAAGGCAAGAATACTGAAGTGGCTTGCCATTCCCTTCTCCAGTGGACCACATTCTGTCAGACCTCTCCACCATGACCTGCCTGACTTGGCTTGCCCAACAGGCAGGGCTTGGTTTCATTGAGTTAGACAAGGCTGTGGTCCTAGTGTGATTAGATTGACTAGTTTTCTGTGAGTATGGTTTCAGTGTGTCTGCCCTCTGATGCCCTCTTGCAACACCTACCATCTTACTTGGGTTTCTCTTACCTTGGGCGTGGGGTATCTCTTCACGGCTGTTCCAGCAAAACGCAGCCGCTGTTCCTTACCTTGAATGAGGGGTATCTTCTCACCACTGCAGTTCCTGACCTTCAACGTGGAATGGCTCCTCTAGGCCTTCCTGTGCCTGCGCAGCCACTGCTCCTTGGGTTACTCCTCCCAGCCACCATCCCTGTCCTCAGGCATGAGTGGCTCCTCCCAGCTGCTGCCCCTGGCCTCGGGCTCCAGGTGGCTCCTCAGGGTCACTGCCCCTGACCTCGGACATGAGGTGTCTCCTCCCAGCCACCACTAATCTTGAATGCGGGTAGCTCTTGTCGGCTGCTGCCCCTGACTTCGGACGCAGGGTGTCTCCTCCCAGCCACTGCCCCTGACCTCGGATGTGGGGTAGCTCCTCCCAGCCAGCAGTGACCTCGGACACAGGGTAGCTCCTCTCGGCCGTTCCTGCACCGTCACAGCCTGGCACTCTAGGCCACTGCCCCTGACCTCGAACGTGGGGTAGCTCCTCTTGGTCGCGCTTAGTGCGCCTGCTTGTAGCTGCCTGCACTTAATAAAAGTTATATATGACAAACCCACACCAAACATTATCCTCAATGGTAAAAAATTAAAAGCATTTCCCCTAAACTCAGGAACAAGACAAGCCTGCCCACTTTCACCAGTACTATTCAACATAATTTTGGAAGTTTTGGCCACAGCAATCAGAGCAGAAAAAGAAATAAAAGGAATCCAGATTAGAAAAGAAGAAGTAAAACTCTCACTGTTCGCAGATTACACAATCCTCTACATAGAAAACCCTAAAAATTCCACCACAAAATTACTAGAGCAAATCAATATATATAGTAAAGTTTCAGGATATAAAATCAACACACAGAAAACCCTTGCATTCCTATAAACTAATAATGAAAAAATAGAAAAATAAGGAAACAATTCCATTCACTATTGCAATCAAAAGAATAAAATACTTAGGAATATATCTACCTAAAAAACAAAAGACCTATATATAGAAAACTATAAAACACCAGTGAAAGAAATCAAAGAAGACACTAATAGATGGAGAAATATACCGTGTTCATGGATTGGAAGAATCAATATAGTGAAACTGAGTGTACTACCCAAAGCAATCTATAGCTTCAATGCAATCCCTATCAAGATACCAACAGTATTTCTCACAGAGCTAGAACACATAATTTCACAATTTGTATGGAAATACAAAAAACCTCGAATAGCCAAAGCAATCTTGAGAAAGAAGAATGAAACTCAAGGAATCAACCTGCCTGACTTCAGGCTCTACTATAAAACCACAGTCATTAAGACACTATGTTACTGACACAAAGACAGAAATATAGATCAATGGAACAAAATAGAAAGCCCAGAGATAAATCCATGCACCTATGGACACCTAGGCAAACCATTCAATATCACAGTAATCCAAGTCTATGCCCCAACCAGTAATGCTGTAAAAGCTGAAATTGAACGGTTCTATGAAGGCCTACAAGACCTTTTAGAACTAAGACCAAAAAAAGATGTCCTTTTCATTATAGGGGACTAGAATGCAAAAATAGGAAGTCAAGAAACACGTGGGCTAACAGGAAAATCTGGCCTTGGAATACAGATTGAAGCATGGCAAAGGCTAATAGAGTTTTGCCAAGAGAATGCACTGGTCATAGCAAACACCCTCTTCCAACAACACAAGAGAAGACTCTACACATGGACATCACCAGATGGTCAACACCAAAATCAGATTGATTATATTCTTTGCAGCCAAAGATGGAGAAGCTCTATACAGTTAACAAAAACAATACCAGGAGCTGACTGTGGCCCAGATTATGAACTCCTTATTGCCAAATTCAGATTTAAATTGAATAAAGTAAGGAAAACCACTAACATTCAGGTATGACCTAAATAAAATTCCTTATGATTATACAGTGGAAGTGGGAAATAGATTTAAGGGTCTAGATCTGATAGATAGAGTGCCTGATGAACTATGGAATGAGGTTCATGACATTCTACAGGAGACAGGGATCAAGATCATCCCCATGAAAAGAAATGCAAAAAGCAAAATGGCTGTCTGAGGAGGCCTTACAAATAGCTGTGAAATGAAGAGAAGCAAAAAGCAAAGGAGAAAAGGAAAGATACAAGCATCTGAATGCAGAGTTCCAAAGAATAGCAAGGAGAGATAAGAAAGCCTTCTTCAGCGATCAATGCAAAGAAATAGAGGAAAAGAACTGAATGGGAAAGACTAGAGATCTCTTCCAGAAAATTAGAGATACCAAGGGAACATTTCATGCAAAGATGGGCTCGATAAAGGACAGAAATGGTCTGGACCTAACAGAAGCAGAAGATACTAAGAAGAGGTGGCAAGAATACAGAGACGAACTGTACAAACAAAGATCTTCACGACCAAGATAATCATGATGGTGTGATCACTCACCTAGAGCCAGACATCCTGGAATGTGAAGTCAAGTGGGCCTTAGAAAGCATCACTACGAACAAAGCTAGTGGAGGTGATGGAATTCCAGTTGAGCTGTTTCAAATCCTGAAAGATGATGCTGTGAAAGTGCTACAGTCAATATGTCAGCAAATTTGGAAAACTCAGCAGTGGCCACAGAACTGGAAAAGGTCAGTTTTCATTCCAATCCCAAAGAAAGACAATGCCAAAGAATGCTCAAACTACCACATAATTGCACTCATCTCACATGCTAGTAAAGTAATGCTCAAAATTTTCCAAGTCAGGCTTCAGCAGTACCTGAACCGTGAACTTGCAGATGTTCAAGCTGGTTTTAGAAAAGGCAGAGGAACCAGTGATCAAATTGCCAACATCCCCTGGATCATGGAAAAAGCAACAGAGTTCCAGAAAAACATCTATTTCTGTTTTGTTGACTATTCCCAAGCCTTTAACTGTGTGGATCACAATAAACTGTGGAAAATTCTGAAAGAGTGGGAATATCAGACCACATGACTTGCCTCTTGAGAAACCTATATGCAGGTCAAGAAGCAACAGTTAGAACTGGACATTGAACAACAGACTGGTTCCAAATAGGAAAAGGAGTACATCAAGGCTCTGTGTTGTCACCCTGCTTATGTAACTTATATGAAGAGTACCTCATGAGAAATGCTGGGCTGGAAGAAGCATCACTGGAATCAAGTTTGCTGGGAGAAATATCATAACCTCAGATATGCAGATGACACCACCCTTATGGCAGAAAATGAAGAGGAACTCAAAAGCCACTTGAAAGTGAAAGAGGAGAGTGAAAAAGTTGGCTTAAAGCTCAACATTCAGAAAACGAAGATCATGGCATCTGGTCCCATCACTTCATGGGAATTATAGGGATACAGTGGAAACAGTGTCAGACTTTATTTTGGGGCTCCAAAATCACTGCAGATGGTGATTGCAGCCATGAAATTAAAAGACACTTACTCCTTGGAAGGAAAGTTATGACCAAACTTGATAGCATATTCAAAAGCAGAGACATTACTTTGCCGACTAAGGTCCATCTAGTCAAGGCTATGTTTTTTCCTGTGGTCATGTATGGATGTGAACGTTGGACTGTGAAGAAAGCTGAGCACCAAAGAATTGATGCTTTTGAACTGTGGTGTTGGAGAAAACTCTTGAGAGTCCCTTGGACTGAAAAGAGATACAACCAGTCCATCCTAAAGAAGATCAGTCCTGGGTGTAACTTTGGAAGGACTGATGTTGAAGCTGAAACTCCAATACTTTGGCCACCTCATGGGAAGAATTGACTCATTGGAAAAGACTCTGATGCTGGGAGGGATTGGGGGCCAGAGGAGAAGAGAGGACAACAGAAGATGAGATGGCTTGAAGGCATCATTGACTTGATCGACATGAGTTTGGGTGAACTCCGAGAGCTGGTGATGGACAGGGAGGCCTGGCGTGCTGCAACTCATGGGGTCACAAAGAGTCGGACACGACTGAATGACTGAACTGAACTGATGGCCACCTTATCTTTGACAAAGGAGGCAAGAATATACGTTGGAGAAAAGACAATCTCTTTAACAAGTGGTGCTGGGAAAACTGGTCAACCACTTGTAAAAGAATGAAACTAGAACACTTTATAACACCATACACAAAAATAAACTCAAAATGGATTAAAGGTCTAAACCAAAGACCGGAAACTATACAACTCCTAGAGGAGAACATAGGCAAAACACTCTCTGACATAAACCACAGCAGGATCCTGTATGGCCCACCTCCCAGAATAATGGAAATAAAAGCAAAAATAAACAAATGGGACCTAATTAAAATTAAAAGCTTCTGCACAACAAAGGAAACTATAAGCAAGGTGAAAAGACAGCCTTCAGAATGGGAGAAAATAATAGCAAATGATGCAACTGACAAAGAATTAATCTCAAAAATATACAAGTAACTCCTGTAGCTCAATTCCAGAAAAATAAAAGACCCAATCAAAAAATGGGCCAAAGAGCTAAATAGACATTTCTCCAAAGAAGACATACAGATGGCTAACAAACACATGGAAAGATACTCAACATCACTCATTATCAGAGAAATGCAAATCAAAACCACAATGAAGTACCATTTCACACCCGTCAGAATGGCTGTGATCCAAAATTCTACAAGCAATAAATGCTGGAGAGAGTGTGGAGAAAAGGGAACCCTCTTACACTGTTGGTGGGAATGCAAACTAGTACAGACAGCTACTATGGAGAACAGTGTGGAGATTCATTAAAAAAACTGGAAATAGAACTGCAATACAACCCAGCAATCCCACTGCTGGGCATACACACTGAGAAAACCAGAACTGAAAGAGACATGTGTACCCCAATGTTCATCGCAACACTGTTTATAATAGTCAGGACATGGAAGGAACCTCGATGTCCATCAGCAGATGAATGGATAAGAAAGCTGTTATACATATACACAATGGAGTATTACTCAGCCATTAAAAAGAATATATTTGAATCCATTCTAATGAGGTGGATGAAACTGGAGCCGATTATACAGAGTGAAGTAAGCCAGAAAGAAAAACACCAATACAGTATACTAACGCATATATATGGAATTTAGAAAGATGGTAACGATAACCCTGTCGGAGAAGGCAATGGCACCCCACTCCAGTACTCTTGCCTGGAAAATCCCATGGATGGAGGAGCCTGGTAGGCTGCAGTCCATGGGGTCTCTAATAGTCAGACACGACTGAGCGACTTCACTTTCACTTTTCACTTTCATGCATTGGAGAAGGAAATGGCAACCCACTCCAGTGTTCTTGCCTGGAGAATCCCAGGGATGGGGGAGCCTAGTGGGCTTCCGTCTATGGGGTTGCACAGAGTCAGACACGACTGAAATGACTTAGCAGCAGCAGCAGTAACGATAACCCTGTATGCAAAACAGCAAAAGAGACACAGATATATAGAACAGTGCCAGGGGCCAGCGTAAGGAACTCCCCCCATGGCAAAGGTCATGAGGAAGGAGGCTTGGCATACACAAAGGTGAGATTCAAGCCTCAAGAAACCCCCTGTTCCCAAGCATCTAACCCCAAAACTAGAGTCTGTTTTATGCTCTCACCTACACCTCTGACTTTACAGGGAGCTCTCCCCCATAACCGTTTCTCTCGGAAGAGTAAACATGCAGTTCCAAGGCAATACAGATTCCTGGGCGTGACAAGAGTGTTTCAGCTTATGGACTCCTCGGAAGGTTATCTAGCCCAACTGTATAGGTTTGTCCAGCCACATGTGATTGTTTACAGCCTGCAAATCTGAGAGGCACAAGATGTTTTAGACTTACTGAAGGCAAATTTTCCTGGGGAGTTGGAAATTATTAGTATAGTGTGTTGGTTAAAGAATTATATTGGTGAAGGGTTTTTTCATTTGTTGTGTCAGTAATTGCTGCTAATTCCCGCCCATGGGTGGGACAAGGATGTTTCAGGTCAAACCTCTCTGCTGACAGACTAGCTTGTGTGACAGGATTATCCATACTCCTGCCACTAGGCACATGATTGTTTCCTACCTCTCAACCATAAACAGCACAGAGAGTTTTGGAGTATTTTGAGAGTCTTAATTAGCATAGGGCTTTTTCTCATTGTTGAGTCAATGATTGCCACCAGGCCTCCATATCCTTAGGCACCTGGGAATATATTAATTAATGTATTTGGAATATAGAAAAGGAAATACAGTAGTTTTTGATGTTAGCAATTCTAGACTTTTTGAGTTAATGGATTTTCTCTTTTGTAATAGATCACTGTGCTTTGTTATAAATCACTGTGTCCTTGCTACATAAAAATGTAACTTTATCACTATCTTAAGACTAAATAGATCTTAAGGGGAACATTGGTGAAATGATTTTCATTTGTTGGGCTGATGTTTGCTGCTAAATCTCCATATTCCCTGCCCTTATAATGAATATAACTAGCATATAGGAGAAATAAGCATTACCCTTTAAGCATATAGGAGAAATAAGTATTAACCTTTAAGATTAATCATGTTAACCTTGGGTTAAATAAATTCCTTTCTTGATTGTAACTCACTACACCTTCATCCTATAGGAATGTAACTTTGTTTGGAGGGTGGTGCCTGGTTTAAGAAAAAACACCCTTGGAAGAAATAAGTTTTTTGGTTATCAGAAAGAAAGGATCATAAAATGTCAGCAGGTCTCAGTCATGGCCAGAAGATGATGTAATATCCCTAAGACCTTTTTTATATACATTTATGTGAAGCACCTGATTTTGATAAAGGTCAGGACTGCTGACCCCCGTGTGACTCTGTATTCATCTCTATGTGTAACAAAAGGTATGTAAGCAAACCCAAAAATAAAGAAATCGGATCAGTTTCCAGAAAGACTGATTCCACTATGTCGCTTCTTTCTTGCTCCCTGTTTTTTCTGGCTGAATTCCCATCTGGAGCATGGATGCTATTCCACGTAGACCAAGTTATTCAGCCTCTTTTTCTCCACTAATCTTCCTAGTACACTATCCATTTCTAATTTCTCTATATATCTGTAATTAAATATGTATTTTTCCAAGGATGCCGACGCCGTCCCCACCTTCGAATTCCCTGGATCCACCGGGGCTGGACCCCAGCAAGTGGTGCCCGAACAGGCTATTTGAAGGTAAGTTCCCCCAGCAATTGGGTCATCAGCCCTATTGCCACCCCCTTGGAGCAAGTAGGGTCATCAGCTCTACTGCTCTGGACAACTAGGGTCATCAGCCCTGTTGTTCCCCTAGTATGGAGCAAGTAGGGTCATCAGCCCTATTGCTCAGAACAACCAGGGTCATCAACCCTGTTGTTCCCACAGTGTTGAGTGTTCAGGGATGGATAGGACCCCACTTAGGGTGCCGCGGACCCCCCTGTAGGATAGACAGGGTGAGTAGGAGTGGGAAGTGTTGAAGGGTTTAAGAGAAACCTGATTTTGTAGAGGTTGAAAGAAACCTGCTTTCTTAGGGTTGAAAAGAAAACCCCCCTTGCAAAGGTAAAACCTTTGTTGAGGCAGACTTTTCTATGAATCTTAATTTTCTGACATGGGTAACAGTGAGTCAAAAGAAAGACAGCTTTTTATAAGAGTAATTTTGCAGTCATTAAGTAAGAGAGGAATTAAAGTTAAGAAATCCAATATTCAGTCATTTTTCATTTGTACCAGACCAGTGTCCTTGGTTTCCGGAAGAAGGACACTGTGAACTTAGATACTTGGGTGAAGCTAAGGAAACAACTAAAAACTTATTATACTTTACATGGGCCTGTAAATGCTTTTGCTCTGTGGAGTATGATTAGAAATGTTCTGGATCCCCATCATGAGGCTTTTAGACTATGGGAGAGGCTATAGCGGTGGATGGTAGTGGGTCTCCACCTTCTACGCAGATCATATTTTCTGCCACTGGCGAACAAAAGGAGGGACACTATACCTCCTGAGGAAGGAGAGGACTTACAGGACGCTGCGGCTGGGCGCCCTGGTGAGCCCTCTCCCCCTCTATGCAAACCTTTAAAAATTTATCCAACATTTTCTGATTTAAGGCGACCACCCTACCTCCGCATACGCCTCCCAGATCAGTTCAGTTCAGTTCAGCTCAGTTCAAAAGCCTCCCAGAACATTGCCTAAGGTTGAAAAAGATAGGGAATATTTTTTAAAACAAAGGAGGTTTAAAGCAGAGCCTGCTCCTTGCAGAAAACCCCCTCGGGGGGGCCTCACCCAAGCAAAAAAAAAAAAAAAAGAGAGAGAGAGAGAAAAAACGAAAAAAAAAAAAAGAGAGAGAGAGAGAGAGAGAAAAGGGAAAAAGAAAAGTAATCGTAACAAAAAGGATTAAGTGTTTCTCTTGTGGCCAAATGAGGCACTTTGTCGGCAGTGTCCTGCTAAACAGAGACAACAAGCCGTGCCAATCAACCCCAGGTAGCTCAGGCCTAGACCTCAGTTCCACCACCTCCAACGAGCGTGGCTAGTCCCCTGCCTGAGGACATTCTGGACTTGTGCTAGGGTGTAGCTCGATTTCTTTTTAAAGAATTTCGACCTGGTGTAGTAGATTCTGATTATACTGGGAAAATTAAAGTTTTGATCTCGCCGCCTACTAAAACTGTGCAAATTAATAAAGGCAAAAAAAAAAAAAATAGCACAGCTTTTGCTTTCGGATAGGAAAAACCTTGACTTCTCAAGCTAGGAGCCCCAGAGGACTTGGATCTACTGATTTAGCTTTTGGGGTGCAAGAAATTACCGCTTTAACAGATCTTTACTGGCCCAGCTCCTGGCCCACCCATACTACTGAAAATGAGTTGATGGGATTAAAAAAAGATGGTATGCAGAGTGGGAATGCTGCAGAGGAAGGTGAGGGAGAGTTTAAAACCTTGGAGAGTAGTGAGTTCCCATTGCTGGAGATATTCAATCAAAGATTAGATGGTTGCTTGTCATCTAAAAAGCTATAGACCAGATTTAGATTATAAAAGGATAACTGGAGAAGCTTATAAAGATATTGTGCAACACCTCTTTACTTGCTTCTCATATTTAGGTCTGCCAAAAAAAAAAATTTAAAAACTGATAATGCCCCTTTAAAGCTGCAGAGAGGTTGTTTACTAACTTTAAATGATTTCCAAAAATCATTAGGGGATATTAATTGGTTACACCCACATTTAAAACTGACTACTACAGATTTAAAGCTTTTGTTTGATTGTTTAAAAAGCGATCCTAATCCCAGTTCTAAGGGAAAGTTGACTAGTGAGACAGATAGGCTCTTGTTAAAGTAGATGAGGCTTTAAATGATCAGTTAATATTATTTAATATAATATTTAATATTATATAGTTAATAATATTTAAATATCAGTTAATAGGATTAATATTACCAAAAGATGAGATTCAATTAGTCTTGCCACAAAGCATACACATACAGGATGCTTGTGACAAGAAGGCCCATTGGTTCCATCTACCAGTGACCCCAAGAAAAATAGTTTTATCTTATCCCAGCTTGGTGGCACAAAAAAAAAAAAAAAAGAAGAAGAAGAAGAAAAGAAAAGAAAAAAAGTGTGGAAATTTTTAAAAAGAAGTAACAAATATAGTAATTCCATTCAATAAGGATCAACTGTAAATCTTTTACAAAAGAGTGATGATTGACAAGTTGCCCTGATAGATTTCAGGAGTCAAATTTTGTTTCATTTGCCCTCAAGCCCCCGGCAAAACAGTCTTTTGGACTCTGTGGGAGAGGGTGGGATGATCTGGGAGAATGGCATTGAAACATGTATAATATCATATGTGAAACAAATAGCAAGTCCAGGTTCGATGCATGATACAGGATACTTGGGGCTGGTGCACTGGGCAGACCCAGAGGGATGGTATGGGGAGGGAGGTGGGAGCAGGGTTCAGGATGGAGAACACATGTACACCCATGGCAGATTCATGTTGATGTATGGCAAAACCACTACAATATTGTAAAGTAATTAGCCTCCAATTAAATTTATATTAAAAGTAGATATTGGATACATAAAAAATTACCCTGTTTATAATAACATCTCAATTTTTTACATATATATTCAACACATCATCTACAAAATAATCTGTAAATTTATCTTAATTTATATTCCTGTTATAATTTGGTAGAGCAAAGCATGTGTGCCCAATAGTTGCAAAATCATTCTTCTTAGGGAAGCCTTGTACAAACTGTTCTAAAGGGAGCCTAGTCCCCAATTATTGTCCTAATTGTCGAATATTCTGCATGTTAGGCACCATCAGTTCAATGGACATGAGCCTGAGCAAATGACAGGAGACAGTGAAGGACAGGGAGGCCTGGGGTGCTGCAGTCCGTGGGGTTGCAAAGAGTCAGACACGACTGAGCGACTGAACAACAACAAGGAAACAAAAAGTTCCAACTCAGAGATTTAGTTCTCGGTGACATAATCAAGATGACAATATAGGTCATTCCTGACTTCACTTCCCCTCACCAGAAAAAAAGAAAAGTGAAAGTCGCTCAGCCATGTCTGACTCTCTGTGACCCCCTGGACTGTAGCCTGCCAGGCTCCTCTATCCGTGGAATTCTCCAGGCCAGAATACTGGAGTGGGTAGCCTATCCCTTCTCCAGAGGAACTTCCTGTCCCAGTTATCGAAACAGGGTCTCCTGCATTGCAGGTGGAGTCTTTCCCAGCTGAGCTACCAGGGAAGCCCCAACAGAAAAATAATTAACAGTTATTTATAGGCACGGTACCAACAAAATAATCCTAAAGGACAGAAATGAGGCTGAACTAGAGAGATGAAGAAAAACCACATTAGAAGGATAGAGGAACAGATACATTTGATTGCATTGCCCCTCCCCTAGCTACACCAAGAGGACCCTTCTCGGGCTATAGTTTCTTTATGGAAAAGAGAGAGAGCCCAGTGTGGACCTCCAGCTCCTCCGGCATTATGGGTCACTCCTTAGGAAGACCCACTCTGGTCTCATGTCCTAGAAACCATGCAGGAATCTGTGGGGTGTGACCACTGAGAATCACACTGCGACAGAGAAGGGAGACAGGCCTTGGAACAGTCAGGGCTTGGATCTTGGCAGACTGAGTTCCAGCAGTTTGGCCTGATTTGGGACCCCGAAGAATGAGCCTTGCCATCCTGGGAGCCTCTTCCCCTGCATCTATGATTCATAACCCCATCTACTACTGAGGTTACTCAACATGGCTAGAACACTCAGAAAATTCCATCACCCAGGAGCACTTGAGTTGTGTCCAGGCAGGAGCTCTGCCCATTTGCATGGCTCCATCTGGCCAGAGAACTTTGTGTGCAGTCCTTCCTAATTTGTTTCCCAAACAAGGAGCCTTGCCAGTCTTGCACTTGTTCTGTGGTTGTGCCCAGGCAAGAAGGATAATGTGTAGCCCTAACCACTGCTGAACACAACCTTCAGCCCCACCGTCCAGGAGAACTAACCTAAGCACGTGGGAAACTGCGTAGCCCATCCCTCAGCCCTGCTTACAGTAGTGTGTGAGCAGAGAGCCTGATCTCTCTACAGAGCAAAGCCGCACCCCCACATGACCAAAGCACTCGGTGTGCAGTTCTTCTGATTTGGGTCCCCAGTTAGTGGGTCACGACAGCCTTGGCATCTGCAGCCCTGTCCAGGTTGTGAAGTTAAGTCCCAGCCCTGCCTCCTGCTGGATAGAGTACTCTGTCCTGCTCAGCTCAGAAGCCTGGCCTGAGAATCCAGGAAAGAAGAGAAGCCATCCTAATGCTGCTCTTGGCCAAGAAACCTAGGCAGCAATCGTATTAACTCCTCCCGGCCAGCAGCATCTGCACCCCAGCCTCAGAGCCTGGGCAATGTCCTCACCCCAAAATAGACCTTGATCAGTATCAGTATCAGTTCAGCTGCTCGGGCGTATCCGACTCTTTGTGACCCCATGGATTGCAATGGCCAGGGTTCCCTGTCCATCACCAACTCCCAGAGTTTGCTCAAACTCATGTCCATTGAGTCAGTGATGCCATCCAACCATGTCATCCTCTGTCATCCCCTTCTCCTGCCTTCAATCTTTCCCAGCATCAGGGTCTTTTCAAATGAGTCAGCTCTTCACATCAGGTGGCCAAAGGATTGGAGTTTCAGCTTCAACATCAGTCCTTCCAATGAATATTCAGGACTGATTTCCTTTCAGATGGACTGGTTGGATCTCCTTGCTGTCCAAGGGACTCTCAAGAGTCTTCGCCAACACCACAGTTCAAAAGCATCAATTCTTCAGCACTCAGTTTTCTCTATAGTCCAACTATCACATCCATACATGGCTACTGGAGAAACGATGGCTTTGACTAGATGGACCTTTGCTGGCAAAGTAATGTTTCTGCTTTTTAATATGCTGTCTATGTTGGTCATAACTTTCCCTCCAAGGAATAAGTGTCTGAATTTCATGGCTTCACTCACCATCTGCAGTGATTTTGGAGCCCCCAAGATAAAGTCTGTCACTGTTTCCACTGTTGCCCCATCTATTTGCTATGAAGTGATGGGACCGGATGCTACGATCTTAGTTTTCTGAATGTTGAGTTTTAATCCAGCTTTTTCACTCTCCTCTTTCACTTTCACCAAGAGGCTCTTTAGTTCTTCTTCACTTTCTTCCATAAAGTTGGTGTCATCTGCATATCTGAGGTTATTGATATTTCTCCTGGCAATCTTGATTTCAGCTTGTGCTTCATCCAACCCAGGCTTTGATAGCTAGCCAGATTGATCAAGGTCATTGCCAGATGATCTATCTAGAGCTCCAAGCTGAGTTGATGGGGAAGGGCTGTCTCTCCTAAAGCAAGGCTGGGAACCTGGGAGTAGAGATCGTGTACTCAGACGTGCAGACTCTGACAAAGGCCTCAAGGACCATGAAGAATTAGGTGAATATGACACCACTAAAGGAAACTTATAAAGCTTGAATATCTTTATAAGAATCTGCTGGCAAAGAATCCGCCTGCAATGTGGGAGACCTGGGTTCGATCCCTGGGTTGGGAAGATCCAGTGGAGAAGAGAAGAGCTACCCACTCCAGTATTCTGGCCTGGAGAATTCCATGGACTTTTCATGGGGTTGGAAAGAGTCAGACATGACTGAATGACTGTCACTAAAGGGATAAAGATCTCTAAATGGTCTGACAAAGAACTTAGCATAATTCTCTCTTAAAAGTTTGGTGAAATATAAAACCCATAAACAGACAACAGGATGAAATTAAGAAAACAATACATCAGCAAAATGAATAAAATGTGTTAACAAAGAAAACCATTAAAACAAAACAAACAAACAAACAAAAAAACACAGAAATCCTAGAGCTGAAAAAATCAATAGAGACTTTAACAGCATACTCAATAAAGCAGGAGGGAAAACAATGAAAAAGAGCTAAGAAAGCCTAAGAGGTCTATTACGGGACAACATCACCATCAAGACAAAAGACCTGGGCGTTAGCTAATATCTCTCTCGCTCATGCACATCGCGTGTGAACTAAACACAAACGGCAAAAGTAATGAACGGCATGGTTTTTATTTTCTCCTTTTCTTGTATATTGTTTTTCAACTTTCTGCAACTCCTATATTTAGAATAAGAACAAGTTGCTAAGATATATGCATCTCTAATCCTTAGTAGCAAAGGGAGATAGAGAGACAGGGAGACGGAAAATGACAGAGAGAACGAGGAAGAATGTCAGAGACGATAGACTTTCCTGACTTTTACCTACTGGCTATGCAACACTTAGCTAGTTATTAACCTCCCAGTTGCCTCATCTATAAATGGGGCTAATAATCCTTTACCACCTCATTGGATTGTTGCAGGGACTGAATGACATAAAGGGCTCAAAACAGTAAGAGATGAATAAATGTTAGTGGTTGTCATTTCCATGATCATTCCTCACCATAAAGGCAAAAATAAGGCAGAACTAATCTGGAAGTAGCAAGGAGTTCTTCATAAAATTATTTCCTAAATTAAATGACTTCTAAACCTAGACTCTAGAATATTGTTAATAAGTGATTATATTTATTTCTATATTGTATTATTTCCCAATCAGCAAAATCGTAAGCTCCGATTTCTGCTTTTTATGTTCCACCAACACCAAGTAGAGTGGAACTTGTGATATTCACTATAGACAGCCTGCAGACTAGTGGAGAGCTTATACTACGTGCATCTCATATACTAATATTTGTGTTACTCAATAAACATATGCTGGATATGTTAAGAAACAATTCTTTTACTCATTTTTGGATATGAAAGTAAAAATATATTTGTTTCATTTCAATTTATAGTTTTATGAACTTTAAAATCGGTTTACTCTTATAATAGAGAACTAACAACATATTTCTCAGCCATTTTGTCCAAGATGTGTAGGATTCTATGAAAATATTTTGAAAGTATAAACTCTCACCCACATTCCCAGTATGTCAACACAATTAATCAGTTCAGTGAAAGTAAGTCCAACTTTTGACCAATCACTCGCAGTGAAATCTTTCATCTTCTCAATACATTCTAGAAACAGACTCAGCCTCAACCAAAGCTATCTATGTAACCCATCACTGCCAGAAAAGAATGATGAGCTGTGCATGGTTTCACTTATCCCTGATACAGTTTATCCTAAAAATTTATGTTGTTAAAATTTGGTAAACTGCAGGAAAAGCACATATATTGTGAATATAGTCACTCTCTTCGAATGAA
>NW_024070201.1:79327817-79349133 GCF_014754425.2 Oryx dammah
AGCTTTTTCACTAGAATGTTTCAGCCCAAAGGCAGTGGCACTATATACTCAAAGTGCTGAAAAAAAAAACTTCCCAACCAACAGTGGTCTATCTGGATAAGTTGTCCTTCAGGATTGAAGGAATGATAGGTAGTTTTCCAGGAAAACGAATCTGATGATTTTACACTAGATTGACTTTACAACAAATGTTAAAGGGACTTTTTCAAGCAGAAACTAAAGGTCACTAATTAGCAATGCAAAACATTCAGGGGTCTTACTGGATTTCTGACTTTCTGCCCACATCCAGCTGGTGATCACCCACACAATTTTATGTCTTTATCATGCCACGTATTATCTCTTTCTTTGAATTATGCATATATGGACATGTTTCTCGGAGAAGGAAATGGCAACCCACTCCAGTATTCTTGCCTGGAGAATCCCGTGGACAGAGGAGCCTGGTGGGCAGCTGTCCATACGGTCACACAGAGTTGGATATGACTGAAGTGACTTAGCATGCATGTATGCATTAGAGAAGGAAATGGCGACCCACTCCAGTGTTCTTGCCTGGAGAATCCCAGGGACAGGGGAGCCTAGTGGGCTGCCGTCTATGGGGTCACATAGAGTCGGACACGACTGACGTGACTTAGCAGCAGCAGCGGCAGCAGCAGGACATGTTTCTCATCTCTTTTCCTGAGCTCTATATTCCTTACTGGATCATTTCCAGAGGTCCCTAACCTCCAGAATCTAATGTCTGATGATCTCACGTGGAGCTGATGTAATAATAATAGAAATAAAGTGCACAATAAATGTAATGTGCTTGAATTATCCTGAAACCATGCCCCCACCCCCTGTCTGTGGAAAAAATTGTCTTCCATGAAACTGGTCCCTGGTGCCAAAAAGGTTGGGGACCCACTGATTACATCATTCAAACCACCAAGCATAGTGTTTTGCACTTTGTGAAAAAGTAAAACTGTTAGTCACTCAGTCGTGTCCAACTCTTTGAGACCCCATGGACTGTGACCCACCAGGCTCCTCTGTCCATGGACTTCTCCAGGCAAGAATACTGGAGTGGGTAGCCATTCCCTTCTCCAGGGGGATCTTCCTGACACAAGAATTGAAGCCAGGTCTCCTGCACTGTGGGCAGAGTCTTCACCATCTGAGCTACAGGGACGCTACTTTGCTAGGGTCCAGCCCCGGTGGATCCAGGGTAATTCGAAGCAGGGACGGAGTCAGTGTCCTAGGAAAGAACTTATTTAATTACACATATAAAGAGAGATTAGAAAAGAATAGTGTAGTGGGAAATTAGTGGAGAAAAATATGCTGAATAACTTGGTTTATGTGGAAAACCAATAAAACTCCAAGACAAGGAGTTTGCACCACCTACGTAGGCCACTGGTGCCCGCTTGAATAGCGGAGGGTGCCCCGCCTTGGGCTCCCTCTCGTGTGGGTTTTAGAAGCCAGGACAAGTAAGTAGACATGGCGAGCCTCCACACTCCAGATGGGAATTCAGCCAGAAAAGAAGAGAATGAGAAAAGACCACATGGGGGAAACCAGTCTTTCCAGGAACTGGTCTGTTTCTTTATTTTCCAGGTCCACTTTAAAACTTTTAGTTGTACATAGAGATAAATGTGTTCTCAGCATATCTTTGTTCTTACAAGGGTCTTACATTTGTTTTACAATATCTTCTGGTCTGGAGACCGATTAACATTTTATGGCCCCACCTTTCTTTCTGTTGATAAAGGTTAATTGATCAGAAAACTTGTTTCCCCTTAAGATCTATTTAGTCTTAAGAGAGTGATAAAGTTACATTCTTACACAGCAAGGACACAGTGATTTATAACAAAGAAAGAGGAGTACAGTGATCTATAACAAAAGAGAAAATTCATCAACTCAAAAGTCTAGTATTGCTAACATCAAAACTACTATATTTCTTTTTCTACATTCCAATTACATTGATTAACATACTCCCAGGCGCCTAAGGATATGGAGGCCTGGCGGCAATCATTAACTCAGCAATGAAACCCTGCACCAACATGATTTCTAACTAACTCACTAATACTATGCTAATAATTTTCTAACTTCTCAAAAGAATCTGTTTTTAGAAAGTTTAAAGCATCTCGTGCCTCTCACGTTGGGAGGCTGTAAACAATCACATGTGGCCGGATAATCCTGTCAGGCAGGCTAGAGAGCCATCAGAGGAGTTTTTGGACTGAAACACCCTTGCCACACCCAGGAGATTTATTAACTGGAGTCCTAAGTTAACTCCTTTTCAGAGAGAGGTGGGGGGGATAGCCCCCTGTAATGTCAGAAGTATAGGTGAAAGCATAATGCAGTAAGGCAGGCAGACTCTGGTTTTGGGGGCAGATGCGCGAGCAGATCCAGCGAGGCTCCCTTAAGGCAGGACTCGCCTTTGCCTGTCTTGCCCCTTAACCTCATGACCTCTGCCACGGTGGGGACTCCTCCTGCTGGCTCCGGGCACTACTTGCTCTTGAATTGTTTAGAAATAAGATTAGTGCAGCAGATAGCATCATTTCACTGAGCAGATGAGAGCAGGCTTTAAGACGTGTCTTTGGAGTTAGATTAAGTGGATTTGAATCCCAGTTCTGCCCTTCATAGGCGTCCCTGGTGGCTCAGGTGGTGAAGAATCCGCCTGCAATGCAGGAGACGTGGGTTCGGTCCCTGGGCCAGGAAGATTCCCTGGAGAAGGGAATGGCTACCCACTCCAGTATTCTTGCCCGGAGAAGTCCATGGACAGAGGAGCCTGGCGGGCCACAGTCCGTGGGATTGCAAAGAACGGGACATGACTGAGCAGCCAACACTTCTGCCCTTCACAGGCTGGGTGACCTTGGGCTGCTTAGTGCTGTGACCTGTGGTCTCCTCACTTGTAAGAAGGGAATGGTAGGAGTACAGCTCTCATCATCTTGCTGGATAAGTTAAGATGAGATAAAACTTGCAAGGGTTGCTGTATCGGTATTTCTGTATCACGTCTCTGGTAATATTATGGGCAACATGTTCAGAGAATCAATAGTGCTGAATAAAAGCTTTTTTTTTTTTTTCTTTTTGGCTGAGGCACTCAGAAAGCAAATAAATTTCTCAACATACAGAAATAAGAAAAAGCATAAGCCTCAGAGGATGGTTTGCTAGGGCCAGCATTTCCCCAGGAGGAGACACCTACCCCTGGTAGCCTATGTCCTGAGGTTTAATTGGCATGTATATGAAGGCTAGGGAAAAAATACAGCATGTGTTGTGGTTGGATTAGAGGTGACAGCCCTTCCGAAGCCACTAAAAACAGGGACTTCAGTTTGGAAGGAAGAGAAAAACTGAATTTTTACAAACTTTATTTTTATATAGGTAAATTTGACATATGCCATTTTATAAGTTTAAGGTGTTAATGTGTTGATTTGACATATTTATGTATTGTAATATGCTTACCACTATGGCATTAGCTAACAGACCTATCCTATCACATAATTATCATTTCCTTTTTCATGTGGGAACAATTGAGATCTAGTCTCTTAGGAACTTTGAAGTTTATAGTAGTGTATTGCTGTCTATAGTCACTATGCTGTGCATTAGATCTCTAGGACTTGTCTAGTAATTACATGTTGTACCCTTTATAACATATCTCCAGTTCCCTTAGCCCTCAGCCTGTGGTCGTTGTGGCCCCATAGCTGTTTTATCCACCTGGTTTTTTTAGAATGCACATACGAGTGGCCTCTCGTTGTCTTTCTCCGCCTGACTTTTAGTGTAATTTCCTCTAGGTCCATCCATGTTATCACAAATAGGTGGATTCCTTTTTTCTCACAGTTGAATACTATTCCATCGTTTATAGGCGCACACACATACACACTGGGTCGTCACCATCCATTCCTCCATGGCAGACGCTTGGATTATGTCTTGGCTGTCGTGACTAACACTGGATAAACCCAGGAGTGCAGACCTTTTCCCGTATCTTGTTACCCTTCCCTGTGCATATATACTCAGAGGTGGAATTGCCAGTTCAGACAGAAGTTCTTTTTTAGACGTTTTGAGGACACTCCATACTGTTTTCATAGTGGTTAGACCAAGTTACATTCTCACCAACAGTGTACGTACCCTCACCATCCCTTGCTGTTCCTCGCTGTGTTGATCATAGCCACTCTAACAGGTATGAGGTGGTATTTCTATGTGGTTTTGATTTGCATTCCCCTGAGGATTAATGCTGAGCATCTTTTTATGAACCTGTTGGCCATTGCATACCTTCTTTGGAAAAATGTCTACTTGGTCCCTCTGCCCATTTTTAAATCATATTATTTGGTTTTTGTTATTGAGTTGTATGAATTCTTAATATATACTGGACAGTAATCCCTTACTGGAACTCTGCATTCAGATGCTTATATCTTTCCTTTTCTCCTTTGCTTTTTGCCTCTCTTCTTTTCACAGCTATTTGTAAGGCCTCCCCAGACAGCCATTTTTCTTTTTTGCATTTCTTTTCCATGGGGATGGTCTTGATCCCTGTCTCCTGTACAATGTCACGAACCTCATTCCATAGTTCATCAGGCACTCTATCTATCAGATCTAGGCCCTTAAATCTATTTCTCACTTCCACTGTATAATCATAAGGGATTTGATTTAGGTCATACCTGAATGGTCTAGCAGTTTCCCCTGCTGCTGCTGCTGCTGCATCGCTTCAGTCGTGTCCAACTCTGTGCGACCCCAGAGATGGCAGCCCACCAGGCTCCCCCATCCCTAGAATTCTCCTGGCAAGAAAACTGGAGTGGGTTGCCATTTCCTTCTCCAATGCATCAAAGTGAAAAGTGAAAATGAAGTTGCTCAGTCTTGTCTCACTCCTAGCAACCCCATGGACTGTATAGCCCACCAGGCTCCTCTGTCCATTGGATTTTCCAGGCAAGAGTACTGGAGTGGCTTGCCATTGCCTCCCTACTTTCTTCAATTTGAGTCTGAATTTGGTAATAAGGAGTTCATGATCTGAGCCACAGTCAGCTCCTTGTCTTGTTTTTGTTGACAGTATAGAGTGTCTCCATCTTTGGCTGCAAAGAATATAATCAATCTGATTTTGGTGTTGACCATCTGGTGATGTCCATGTGTAGAGTCTTCTCTTGTGTTGTTGGAAGAGGGTGTTTGCTATGACCAGTGCATTTTCTTGGCAAAACTCTATTAGTCTTTGCCCTGCTTCATTCCACATTCCAAGGCCAAATTTGTCTTTACTCCAGGTGTTTCTTGACTTCCTACTTTTGCATTCCAGTCCCCTATAATGAAAAGGACATCTTTTTTGGGTGTTAGTTCTAAAAGGTCTTGTAGGTCTTCATAAAACTGTTCAACTTCAGCTTCTTCAGCATTACTGGTTGGGGCATAGACTTGGATAACTGTGATATTGAATGGTTTGCCTTGGCAATGAACAGAGATCATTCTGTCGTTTTTGAGATTGCATGCAAGTACTGCATTTCAGGCTCTTTTGTTGACCATGATGGCTACTCCATTTCTTCTGAGGGATTCCTGCCTGCAGTAGTAGATATAATGGTCATCTGAGTTAAATTCACCCATTCCAGTCCATTTTAGTTCGCTGATTCCTAGAATGTCAATGCTCACTCTTGCCATCTCTTGTTTGACCACTTCCAATTTGCCTTGATTCATGGACCTGACATTCCAGGTTCCTATGCAATATTGCTCTTCACAGCATCGGACCTTGCTTCTATCACCAGTCACATTCACAGCTGGGTATTGTTTTTGCTTGGGCTCCATCCCTTCATTCTTTCTGGAGTTATTTCTCCACTGATCTCCAGTAGCATATTGGGCACCTACTGACCTGGGGAGTTCTTCTTTCAGTATCCTATCATTTTGCCTTTTCATACTGTTCATGGGGTTCTCAAGGCAAGAATACTGAAGTGGTTTGCCATTCCCTTCTCCAATGTGGTCTCAATGGACCACATTCTGTCAGACCTCTCCGCCATGACCCGCCCGTCTTGGGTTGCCCCGCGGGTATGGCTTGGTTTCATTTAGTTAGACAAGGCTGTGGTCCTAGTGTGATTAGATTGACTAGTTTTCTGTGAGTATGGTTTCAGTGTGTCTGCCCTCTGATGCCCTCTTGCAACACCTCCCACCTTACTTGGGTTTCTCTTACCTTGGGCGTGGGGTATCTCTTCATAGCTCGTCCTGCAAAGCACAGCCGCTGCTCCTTACCTTGGATGAGGGGTATCTCCTTACCGCTGCCCTTCCTGACCTTCAACGTGGGATGGCTCCTCTAGGCCCTCTTGCGCTGGTGCAGCCACTGCTCCTTGGGTTGCTCCTCCCGGCCGTCACCTACCTCAGATGCGGGGTAGCTCCTCCCGGCCGCCGCCCCTGACCTCGGACTTGGGTAGCTCCTTTCAGCCGTTCCTGCGCCATCACAGCCTGGCACTCTTGGCTGCTGCCCCTGACGTCGGACGTGGGGTAACTCCTCTCGGCTGCACTCAGTGAGCTGGGTCGCAGCCGCTCACGCTCAGTGCACCAACTGTGAAGAAGCCTGAGCGCTGAAGAATTGATGGTTTTGAACTGTGCTGTTGGAGAAGACTCTTGAGAGTCCCTTGGACTGCAAGGAGATCCAACCAGTCCATTCTGAAGGAGATCAGCCCTGGGATTTCTTTGGAAGGAATGATGCTAAAGCTGACGCTCCAGTACTTTGGCTACCTCATGCGAAGAGTTGACTCATTGGAAAAGACTCTGATGCTGGGAGGGGTTGGGGCTGGAGGATAAGGGGATGACAGAGGATGAGATGGCTGGATGGCATCACTGACTTGATGGACGTGAGTCTGAGTGAACTCCGGGAGTTGATGATGGACAGGGAGGCCTGGCGTGCTGCAGTTCATGGGATTGCAAAGAATCAGACACGACTGAGCAACTGAACTGAACTGAACTGAACTGAACTGAATCCCTTACTGACATGTGGTTTGGAAATAATTTCTCCCATTCTGTAGCTTGCCTTTTCATTTTGTTAAGTGTTTCTATGGATGTGTGGAAGCTTTTTAATTTGATGTCGTACAACTTGTTGATTTTTGCTTTTGTCACTTGTTCTTTGGTGTCATATCCAAAACGTTACTGGAAGAATTTCTGTTTGGCTCTTTTTTATAATTTCTGTCTCTTTGGTAACTGTCTCATTTGGTTCACAGGTACTTTTTCTGATCTCATTGAATCATGTTTCTGTGCTTTCTTGTAGATTAACTTTCTTTGAAACAGCTACTTTCGATTTTTTATTAGCTAAGTCACAAAGTTCTATGCCTTTGGGCTCAATTATGGGAGAATAGTTATCTTTAGGTGATGAGATGTTTCTCTTCTTCATGTTTCTTGAAGCTCTGTGTTGCTGCTCTTGTATTTGAAATAGCAGGTGGTTGGTGGTGGTTTAATCACTAAGTCCTGCAACCCCATGAATTGCAGCCTGTCAGGCTCCTTGGTCCATGGGATTCCACAGCAGGAATATTAGAACGGATTGCCATTTCCTTTTCTGGAGGATCTTCCTGACCCACGGATCAAACCTGGGTCTTCTGCACTGCAGGCGGGCGGGTCCTTTACTGACTGAGGCACCAGAGAAGCCCTTGAGGCAGCAGACACCCTGTGAACCCTTACCTGCCGCCTTCAGATGCAGCGGGCTGTCTTTGGTGGGCTCTCTGGGGTTTGCTCAGCTTTTGATGGATGGGCACACCTGCTCCATTCTTTACCCCCTCTTGTGGCAGAATCCTTAAGCTCCTTTGTCTTCTCTGGTTCTTTTAACACATACCAGACTAGTTCAGTTCAGTTCAGTCACTCAGTCGTGTCCGACTCTTTGTGACCGCATGGGCTGCAGCACGCCAGGCCTCCCTGTCCATCACCAACTCCCAGAGTTTACTCAAACTCATGTCCATTGAGTCGGTGATGCCATCCAACCATCTCATCCTCTGTCATCAATCTTCTGCCCTCACTCTTTCCCAGCATCAGGGGCTTTTCCATTGAGTCCACTCTTCACATCAGGTGGCCAAAGTATTGGAGTTTCAGCTTCAACATCAGTCCTTCCAATGAGTATTCAGGACTGATCTCCTTTAGGATGGACTGGTTGGATCTCTTTGCAGTCCAAGGGACTCTCAAGAGTCTTCTCCAACACCACAGTTCAAAAGCATCAATCCTTCAGCGCTCACTTTTCTTTATAGTCCAACTCTCACCTCCATACATGACTACTGTAAAAACCATAGCCTTGACTGGACCTTTGTTGGCAAAGTAATGTCTCTGCTTTTTAATATGCTGTCTAATGGCACCCCACTCTAGTACTCTTGCCTGGAGAATCCCAGGGACGGGGGAGCCTGGTGGGCTGCCATCTGTGGGGTCGCACAGAGTTGGACACGACTGAAGCAACTTAGCAGCAGCAGCAGCATGTTGGTCATAGCTTTTCTTCCAAGGAGTAAGCGTCTTTTAATTTCATGGCTGCAGTCACCATCTGCAGTGATTTTGAAGCCCAAGAAAATAAAGTTTCTCACTGTTTCTGCTGGCTGGTTGCTGGAAACTATTCCCCAGAAAGTGGCCCTGTATCTTGTGTTTATAGCTTTTCTCTCTGCTCACTTACCCAGGTCTGCTTTTCTGAGAGCACTTGGTTTACAGACTTGCTCTTACTACCGCACTTGGGAAATAGGCACACAGAGCCTGTTGCAGAGAGGGGAGTGTGTGTTTAGCCCTGGGGGGTTGGGAGCTCACCTGATCTGAGGACCAGGCTGGAGAGATTATCTAGGGAGGGTCTCCTGGAGGCTCATAGTGGACATCCTGCTGACTTCCGAGAGTAGTCAGGAGTAGATGTGCTCCGCTAATGCCCTTTGATTTTTCCAGTGGTCATGTATGGATGTGAGAGTTGGACTATAAAGAAAGCTGAGTACTGGAGGATTGATGCACTTGAACTGTGGTGTTGGAGAAGACGCTTGAGAGTCCCTTGGACTGCAAGGAGATCCAACCAGTCCATCCTGAATATTCCTGAATACAAAGGAAATGAGTCCTGAATATTCATTGGAAGGACTGATGCTGAAGCTGAAACTCCAATACTTTGGCCACCTCTTGTGAAGAACCGACTCACTGGAAAAGACCTTGATGCTGGGAAAGATTGAGGGCAGGAGGAGAAGAGGACAACAGAAAATGAGATGGTTGGATGGCATCACTGACTCTATGGACACGAGTCTGAGTAAACTCTGGGAGATAGTGACAGACAGGGAGGCCTGGTGTGCTGCAGTCCTTAGTGTCACAGAGTCCTACACGACTGAGTGACTGAACTGACTGACTGAGCCCCAATGTAAAAAAGACAAAAACCAAAAAAAGTTTATGGGGATGGTTTTAATTAGATATTTTAAATGAAGGATTAGTAATACAGCTTAATATATTGGAAAGAACTCCAATTCAGAATACAAAACTTACACCTGGTAATAACAGAAGGCAAGGTATGAATTACATACTCTTATAATAAATGAAAATGAAAGTAAAACTGTTAGTTCCTCAGTCGCGTCTGATTCTTTGTGACACCATGTATTGTAGCCCTCCAGGCTCCTCCTTCGATGGAATTCTCCGGCAGGAATACTGGAGTGGGTAGCCATTTCCTTCTCCAGGGGATCTACCCCATTCAGGGATGGAACTTGGGTCTCCTGCATTGCAGGCAAAACTCTTTACTGTCTGAGCCACCAGGGAAGCCCACAATAGCTTAATAAGTGTTCTCAAATTCAGTTCTATTTTCAGTCCTATTTTATAGGTGATAATACTTAGAGGCTTAGGGAAGTTAATTTGCTCAAGATCACAGAACATTCAAGTGAAAGAGATGGTATTCACTCCAGATTTGCTGATACCAATGCCCACAGTTACAACCACAATAATTTCTGGACATCTCATGAATAGTTTTTTTGTATTCCTTATTGGCTTGATTTCCCCCACTTAATGCATAGGAAATAATACCATATCTGCGTCACAGGCCTGCAGTGATGATTGGTTCAGGTCAGGGATTCAGGAGGATGTGTGCACATATGTCTTCCCTGGTGGCTTCCCCGGTGGCTCAGATGGTGAAGCGTCTGCCTGTGATGCGGGAGACCCGGGTTCCATCCCTGGGTTGGGAAAATCCCCTGGAGAAGGAAATGGCGACCCACTCCAGTACTCTTGCCTGGAAAATTCCATGGATTGAGGAGCCTGGTAGGATACAGTCCATGGGGTCACAAAGAGTCGGACACGACTGAGTGACTTCTTTGTGCATATATATATATATATATATATATATATGAAAGTGAAAGTGAAAGTGAAAGTTTCTCAGTTGTGTCTGACTCTTTGTGACCCCATGGACTTTACAATGCATGAAATTCTCCAGGCCAGAATACTGGAGTAGGTAGCCTTTCCCTTCTCCAGGGGATATTCCCAACCCAGGAATCGAACCCAGGTCTCCTGTATTGCAGGCAGATTCTTTACCAACTTTACCCTTTACTCTTTGTCCCTTTACCAACTGAGCTCTCAGGGAAGCCCGTATAAAAACACACACATATATAAAATAGCTTTTCCTTTAGAAAACTTGGATTCATGTGAGCTGGAAGAAACATGGTGACCATCTAGTCTGGTAACTTCAATCTGAAGCCAGTTTAGCTAAGAGATTTGCCCAAGATGGCACAGCTAACTGGTAATAGCTTCCATACAATAAATTTGATATGTAGACACACCCTGTTTACAAAGCACATTCATTTTTGATAGGTATACAAACTGTGCCACTTTGGGCAAGTCTCTGAGCTCCACTGGCTTCAGATCTTAGCTGGGAAACTGAAGTTACTGGACTAGATAGTCGCCATGTCTCTTCCAGCTCACATGAAGCCAAGTTTGTTAAGGGAAAAGCTATGATTATGAGATCATCAGGAATATGGGGAAGAGGGGGAATTGAACCTGCAGGGACATGGCAAAGTGGTGCATGAAATTAGCAGGGACAAAGCTCCATGACAACCTTGACTCCAGAGAGAAAGTACCTGGAGATTGCTCACCGCCTAGTGGTCTTTTTCCTTTCACTTCTGCCCTTAAAAACACATTTAAGAGGCTCCCCAGTGAGGCCATCTCTCTGACTGCCAGTGGACAGCCAATTCCATGGCCCAAATTTTCTGTCCTGAAGTGCAATAGGAAAATTTCTTGGCAAAAGAAAAACACAGTTTCAACCTTTCTCAAGAACTCTGTCTTCCTGGATACTGTGTCAAGGTGAGAGGGCATGATTTATAAGAACAATGAATTCTGTGTTGTCTCTTTGGCCATGTGATTCTTCCAGCTGGACTTCTTTGGAGCACGGTTTGTAATCTGTAACCTAAAATTTCAGGTATTACTCTGCAGTGAGGGATGAATGTTGAATTCTACTCCTGCAATTTTTAAAGGATACTGTCTTAAACTCTGTTGTCTTCTGGTTTTTCACCTGTAAAATTGTGGCAAATTATCATTTAGAATCAAATGACATGTCTGTAAAGTTTCACATACTGCAAAAGTTCAATGCTCCAGGAGTTGGTGATGGACAGGGAACCCTGGAGTGCTGCAGTCCATGGGGTCACAGAGAGTCAGACACGACTGAGCGACTGGAATGAACTGAAAAGTTAAATGAATGCTGAATTAAGGTAATATTTTCCTGAATTTCAGGGGAATAAGGAATGATCAAATGTGCTTGTCTATGTTTACCATCTTTCTTTCTTTTCTTCTTCACAAAGACTCTTTTAATTTAATTTATTCCCTTGAGGATCTGCTTTTATATAATAACAATTGGATTTCCATTTCAATATATAGTTTTGAGTCATAATTTCTGAAGAGTAAAGCCAGGTTGGTTACTAAAAATGATTCAAATAAATACTCGTGTACAGTTCTACTGGTCTTTTATTTATTTATTTTTAATGTTTTTTTTATTAGTTTTTATTTTTTTACTTTATAATACTGTATTGGTTTTGCCATACATCAACATGAATCCACCACGGGTGTACATAAGTTCCCACTCCTGAACTCCCCTCCCACCTCCCTCCCCATACCATCCCTCTGGGTTATCCCAGTGTACCAGCCCTAAGCATCCTGTATCCTGCATTGAACCTAGACTGGTGATTCTTTTCTTATATGATATTATACACGTTTCAATGCCATTCTCCCAAATCATCCCACCCTCTCCCTCTCCCACAGAGTCAAAAAGTCCGTTCTGTACATCTGCGTCTCTTTTGCTGTCTTGCATACAGGATTATCATTACCATCTTTCTAAATTCCATATATATGTGTTAGTATACTGTATTGGTGTTTTTCTTTCTGGCTTACTTCACTCTGTATAATCAGCTCCAGTTTCATACACCTCGTTAGAACTGATTCAAATGTATTCTTTTTAATGGCTGAGTAATACTCCATTGTGTATATGTACCACAGCTTTCTTATCCATTCATCTGCTGATGGACATCTAGGTTGTTTTCATGTCCTGGCTATCATAAACAGTGCTGCGATGAACATTGGGGTACATGTGTCTCTTTCAATTCTGGTTTCTTCGGTGTGTATGCCCAGCAGGGGGATTGCTGGGTCATAAGGCAGTTCTGTTTCCAGTTTTTTAAGGAATCTCCACACTGTTCTCCATAGTGGCTGTACTAGTTTGCATTCCCACTAACAGTGTAAGAGGGTTCTCTTTTCTCCACACCCTCTCCAGCATTAACCAAAGCAATCTTGAGAAAGAAGAATGGAACTGGAGGAATCAACCTGCCTGACTCTACTACAAAGCCACAGTCATCAAGACAGTATGGTACTGGCACAAAGACAGAAATATAGATCAATGGAACAAAATAGAAAGCCCAGAGATAAACCCACACACCTATGGACACCTTATCTTCGACAAAGGAGGCAAGAATATACAATGGATTAAAGACAGTCTCTTTAACAAGTGGTGCTAGGAAAACTGGTCAACCACTTGTAAAAGAATGAAACTAGAACACTTTCTAACACCATACACAAAAATAAACTCAAAATGGATTAAAGATCTAAACGTAAGACCAGAAACTATAAATCTCCTGCTGCTGTTGCTGCTAAGTCACTTCAGTCGTGTTTGACTCCGTGTGACCCCATAGATGGCAGCCCACCAGGCTCCCCCGTCCCTGGGAGTCTCCAGGCAAGAACACTGGAGTGGGTTGCCATTTCCTTCTCCAATGCATGAAAGTGAAAAGTGAAAGTGAAGTCGCTCAGTTGTGTCCGACCCTCAGCGACCCCATGGACTGCAGTCTTCCAGGTTCCTCTGTCCATGGGATTTTCCAGGCAAGAGTACTGGAGTGGGGTGCCATTTCCTTCTCTGGTGAAAGGGAAAACACTCTCCGACATACATCACAGCAGGATCCTCTATGACCCACCTCTCAGAATATTGGAAATAAAAGCAAAAATAAATGGGACTTAATTAAAATTAAAAGCTTCTGCACAACAAAGGAAACTATAAGCAAGGTGAAAAGACAGCCTTCTGAATGGGAGAAAATAATAGTAAATGAAGCAACTGATAAACAATAATCTCAAAAATATGCAAGCAACTCATGCAGCTCAATTCCAGAAAAATAAACGTCCCAATCAAAAAATGGGCCAAAGAACTAAATAGACATTTCTCCACTTGTCTTTTTTAAAAATTATGTATTTTAAATTAAGGATAATTGCTTTACAGTGTCGCTTTGGCTTCTGCCATACGTCAACAGGAATTAGCCATAGGTACACGTGTGTGACCCCCTCCCCTCTCCCACCCTCTCACTGCCCAGCAGGTTGGTACAGATCCTCGGTTTGAGTTCCCTGATTGATGCCGCGAATCCCCACTGGCTATTTTACATGTGGTGGTGTCTATGCTTCCGTGCCACTCTCTCCATCCACCTCACCCCTCCTTCCTGCGCCCCTTGCCTGCATCCATGAGTTTGTCCTCTATGCCTGCATCTCCATTGCTGTGCTGCAAATTCATCAGCACCATCTTTCTAGATTCCATACATATGTGTTACTATGCGATATTTGTTTTTCTCTTTCTGATTCCACTGGTCTTTTGAAATATGTCAAGTAGATCTCCAGCATCATCCTTGGAGACCCTGGGGGACTGGAGACTCTAGGGTAGGTGACATAGATATCAGAGAGGCCCCCCATTCGAAGCACGGGGAGGGTGGACATAACTATCCGTCTTAAGCTTGTTCTTCTTCATCCAGCAACTTCCTTCATCTTCTTCATTCCTGCCTTTCTTCCCTGATTTTGTGCCCTGTACCACTCTCCCAAATGACCATGTCCTTAGTAGATCACACTTGGACAAGGTTTTAATAAGCTCTTTATGTCATTCAGTCTCTGCAACAGACTTGTGAAGTGGTAAGTATTACTAATCCCATTATAAATGAGGGAACTGAGACACAGAAATGTTAATAACTTGGCAGGGGTCACACAGCTAGGCGGTATTAATAAAAGGAAACTCTGAAAGTCTATTCTCTGTCATTCTCTTATTGTAATTCTCTGTCATTTTCCCTCTTCCTCTCTCTATTCTAACAATAAAGGATTAGAGAATTGCATAACTTTATAAGTTGTTCTTATAAATATGAGCTGTAGAAAGTTGAAAACCAGCAGATAAGTATAAAGAAGAAAATACGAATGGTATCACTCATTACTTTTGGCATTTGTAATTGGAACACATGTTGTGTGCATGTGTGTAAGAGAGAAGTTGAGAGAGAGCAGTTATATGATTTTTTTATATATATCATTTCCAGAATGATAGAATTATTTTGTGTACTCATCAGCACTACGTAT
The DNA here is from genome assembly GCF_014754425.2 of Oryx dammah. Taxonomy (NCBI): domain Eukaryota; kingdom Metazoa; phylum Chordata; class Mammalia; order Artiodactyla; family Bovidae; genus Oryx; species Oryx dammah. The sequence goes on from NW_024070201.1 coordinate 79,342,542, forward strand.
GGGTGCCCATCTCTTAGTCACATACTCTTTGTATTCACATTAAAGGTGTTGCCATGTTGTCCTTCTGTATACTTTTGGATTATGTTTCCCATTTCATTGTGTATTTCAAAATTATATAAGTGGGTTTTTCAACCATAAACAAGTTCCAAATTGTTATATCATATTTTTCCTCTTAAAGTTTCTGGTTTGTTGTTATATTTCAGAAATTTGTTTTTCATTCCAAGATTATACAAAAGTGTATCTATTCATTTCCCTAATGCCTTTTACTTCCAAGAAGCCAGGATGGACAGAACACTCAGGAAGGACTTTTCTATCAATTTAAAACTACTAACTTTGTCATATATTAAATTCTTATCCATATTTGAATTTATTCTTAAACTTCTATTTATTCTTTTGACATATGCTCATTTCTGTAAGAATAATGAAATATTAGTGTTTATAAGACTTCTAAATAACTGAAATTTCAAGTCTTTTTTAATTACTTTTTTCTAAATTTTCTTTTTGTTTGCTATTATTAATTTCCTCTTTTATCACAAGGGAAGGCAGTTTGTAGCATGGCAAAACTGCAAAGTTTGATTGCAAAACTTCCACATGACTGAGGGAAGCAGAGACTCTTGGAGGGCACAAACAAAGCTTGTGTGCACCAGGACCCTGTGACCCCCAGATGAGACTGAGCCAAATCTGCCTGTGAGTCTTGGGGGTCTCCTGTGGAGGGCAGCCAGCAGGGTCCTGCTCTGGGGACAGAGGGGCCGGCAGCCACAGTCCTGGGAGGCGGGTATGTTGGCATAAGTCTTCTTGAGGAGGTCTCCATTAGCCATACCAGAGAGCCTGTGGACTCAAGGGCTGGGCTGCCTCAGGCTGAACAGCTGACAGAGAGGGCACACAGCCCCAGCTGTCTGCAGGCAATTCGATTCACGTCTTACAGAGCATGGCTCTGCCCACCACAGCAAGACCTAGTTTCCCCCACGGCCAGTCCCTCCCGTCAGGAAGTTTGCACAAGTCTCTTATCCTCATCCACCAGAGGGCAGACAGAAGAAGCAAGAACTATGATCCCACAGCCTCCAGGATGAAAACCACAAGCAGAGGAAGCTAACCAAAACCATCACATGGACCGCAGCCTTGTGTAACTCAACGAAGCTAGGAGCCATGCTGCGCAGGGCCGCCCAAGATGGACAGGTCATGGTGTGAGTTCTGACAAAACGTGGGTCACTGGAGACGGGAATGGCAAACCCCGCTGGTATTCTTGCTGTGAGAATCCCATGAACAACATGATAAGACAAGAAGACAGGACACCGCAAGATGAACTCTCCAGGTTGGCAGGTGTCCAATACGCTACTGGAAAGAGCAGAGAAATAGTTCCAGAAAGAATGAAGAGGCTGGGCCAAAGTGCAAACAACTGCCAGTTGTGGCTGTGTCTGCATGTGAAAGTAAACTCCAGTGCTACAAAGAACAATATTGCACAGGAACCCGGAAGGTGAGGTCCATGAATCAAGGTAAATTGGATGCGGTCAAGCAGAAGACAGCAAGAGTGAACATTGACATTTTAGGAATCAGTGAATAAACTGGATGGCCAAGGGCACATTTAATTCAGATGACCATTATATCCACCACTGCAGGCAAGAATCCCTTAGAAGAAATGGGGTAGCCCTCATAATCGACAAAAGAACCTGAAATGCAGCACTTGGGTGCAATCTCAAAAACGACAGAATGACCTTGGTTCCTTTCCAAGGCAAATCATTCAACACCACAGTAATCCAAGCCTATGCCCCAACCACTACTGCTGAAGAAGCTGAATTGGAATGGTTCTATGAAGAACTACAAGACCTTCTAGAACTAACACCAAAAGATGTCCTTTTCATCATAGGGGATTGGAATTTCAATGTAGGAAGTCAAGAGATACCTGGAGTAAGACAAGTTTGGCCTTGGAGTACAAAAGGAAGCAGGGCAAAGGCTAACAGAGTTTTGTCAAGAAAACATACTAGTAATAGCAAACATCCTCTTCCAACAATGCAAGAGATGACTCTACTCATAGACATCAACAGATGGTCAACACCAAAATCAGATGGACTGTATTCTTTGCAGCCAAAGATGGAGAAGCTCCATACAGTCAGCACAAACAAGACTGGGAGCTGACTCTGGCTCAGATCATCAGCTCTTTATTGCAAAATTCAGGCTTAACTGAAGAAAGTAGGGAAACCCACAAGGCCATTCAGGTAAGACCTAAATCAATTCCCTTATAGCTATACAGTGGAGGTGAAAAATGGATTCAAGGGATTAGATCTGGTAGCAAGAGTGCCTGAAAAACTATGGACAGAGGTTCATAACATTGTACAGGAAGCAGTGACCAAAACCACCCCCCCCCCCAAAAAAAAGAAATGTAGGAAGGCAAAATGGTTTTCTGAGGAGGCCTTACAGATAGCAGAGAAAACAAGAGAAGTGAAAGGCAAAGGAGAAAAGGAAAGGTATACCCAAGTGAATGCAGAGTTCCAGAGAAGAGCAAGGAGAGATAAGAAAGCCTTCTTAAGTGAACAGTGCAAAGAAATAGAGGAAAACGATAGAATTGGAAAGACTAGCAATCTCTTCAAGAAAATTAGAGATGCCAAGGGCACATTTCATGCAAAGATGGGCTCAATAAAGGACAGAAATGGTCTGGACCTGACAGAAGAAGAAGAGATTGAGAAGTGGTGGCAAGAATACACAGAAGAACTGTACAGAAACGCTCTTAATGACCAGTTAAGCACGATGATGTGGTCACTCATCTAGAGCCAGACATCCTGGAATGGGAAGTCAAGTGGGCCTTAGGAAGCATCCCTACGAACAAAGCTAGAGGAGGTGATGGAATTACATCTGAGCTAGTTCAAATCCTGAAAGATGATGCTGTGAAAGTGCTGCACTCAATATGCCAGTAGATTTGGAAAACTCAGCAGTGGCCACAGGACTGGAAAAGGTCAGTTTTCATTCCAGTCCTGAAGAAAGGCAATGCCAAAGAACATCCAAACTGTCTTACAGCTTCACTCATCTCAGAGACCAGCAAGGTCATGCTCAAAATTCTCCAAGCTAGGCTTCAGCTGAATGCAAATTGAGAACTTCCGGATGTACAGGCTGGATTTAGAAAAGCCAGAGGAACCAGAGATCAAATTGCCAACATCTATTGAAGCATAAAAAAGCAAGGGAATTCCAGAAAAACATCTACTTCTACTTCATTGACTGTGCTAAAGGCTTTGGTTGTGTGGATCACAACAATCTGTGGAAAATTCTTAAAGAGGTGAGAACACCAGGCCACCTTACTTGTGTCCCGAGAAACCTGTATGCAGGTCAAGAAGCAACAGTTAGAACCAGACTTGAAGCAATAGACTGGTTCAAAATTGAGGTAGGAGTACGTCAAGGCTGTATACTGTCATCCAGCTCATTTAACATATATGCAGAGTACATCACATGAATGTTGGGCTGGATGAATCACAAGCTGGAATTGAGATTGCTGGGAGAAATATCAGCAACCTCAGAGATGTAGATGATATCACTTTAATGGCAGAAAGAGAAAAGAAACTTTATGAAGAATATCTTGATATGGGTGAAAAAGGAGAGTGAAAATGCTGCCTTAAAACTCAACATTCAAAAAATGAAGATCATGGCATCCAGTCCCATTACTTCATGGCAAATAGATGGGGAAAAGTGGGAACAGACAGTGGCTGCAGCCATGAATTTAAAAGACGTTTGCTTCTCAGAAGAAAAAACTATGACATAGCTGTACAGTATTATAAAAAGCAGAGACGTCTCTTTGCTGACCGGGGTCTGTATAGTCAGTGCTATGGTTTTTCCAGTAGTCATGTACAGATGTGACAGTTGGACCATAAAGAAGGCCAAGCGCTGAAGAATTGATGCACTTTAACTGTGGTTTCGGAGAAGACTCTTGGGAGTCCCTTGGACTACAAAGAGATCCAACCAGTCCATCCTAAAGGAAATCAACCCTAAATATTCATTGGAAGAACTGATGCTGAGGCTGAAACTCCAATACATTGGCCACCTCATGTGAAGAGCTGACTCATTAGAAAAGACCCTGATGCTGGGAAAGATTGAGGGCAGGAGAAGAGGGTGACAGAGGATGAGTCAGTTGGATGGCATCACTGACCTAAAGAGCATGAGTTTGAGCAAACTCCGGGAGACAGTGAAGGACAGAGGAGTTTGGTCTGCTACTATCCCAAAGAATCAGATGGGATTACCGAACAACAGCAGCAAGGCACACACACAGTGATTTGATGCATGTGTATACTGCCCAATGATTACCATGATAAGACAGTTAGCATCCATCCCTTTTCATCTGCATAATGTTATTCCTTATTATGAGATCTTTTGAGGCCTATTTTCTTAGAAACTTTCAAATATACAATACAGTATTATTAACTGATGTCATCATGTTGTACATTGTATCCCCAGAACTTACCTTCTAACTGGCAGTTTATACCTTCTGATCATTTTTAACCAGTTCCTCCATCTTCTACTCCTGCCTCTGTCGATCATAATCTGATTTTTTTTAATGAGATTTATTTTTAGATTCTACATAAAGGGAGATTATACAGTATTTGTTTTTCTCTCTGTGACTGATCTCACTTAGCAGAATGCCCTTGAGATCTATCCAAGCTGTTGCAAATGCCAAGATTTTCTTTTTCATGTCTGAATATTTCATATATATGCATATATGTGTATATATATGTGTGTGTGTGTGTGTAATTTTTGTTTTATTCATTCACTTTTCAGACAAGATTGGACACAGTCAGGGTAGTATGGCCATAGTCTCCATTCACCTTTCAGTGGACATCTAAGTTGTTTCAATGTTTCAGCTATTGTAATAATTGTAAATAACTCTGGAGTGAGCATGAGTTCCTTATGTATTTTGGACGCTAACTCCTTACTAGATGTGTTTCTGCAAATATGTTCTCCCAATTCGTGGATTGCCTTTTCCTTTTGTTTATTTCTTTTGCTTTTTAGTTTGATATAGTCTCACTTGTTTTTAAACTATAGCTCTGTAATGCAGTTTGAAATCAGGAAGCCTAATGTCTCCAGCTTTGGTCTCTTTCTCAGGATTGCTTCATCTGTTCAGGGTGTTTGTGGTGCCATGCCAATTTTAGGATTGTTGTTCTACTTCTGTGAAAAATATCTTTGGAATTTTGATAGGTATTGCATTGAATCTATCAATGGCTTTGGGCATTATGGACAATTTAACAATATCCATTCTTTCAATCCATGAATATGGAAGATCTTTCTATTTACTTGTGTCTTTTCCTTTTCTTTTGTCAATGTCTTACAGTGAATGTTCATTTTGAAGATCTTTCATTCATCTCCTCAGTTAATTCATTCCTGAGTGTTATGTTTTTGATACTACTGTAAATGTAATTGTTTTCTTTATTTCTTTTTTTCAGATAATTTGTTCTAGGTAATAGAAATGGAACTGATTTCTGTCTGTTGATTTGGTATACTGCAGTTAACTAAACTTGTTCATAAGATCTTACCATTTTGCAGTGGAATCTTTAGGATTTTCTGTATTAAAAATCATGTTGTCAAAAAAATTCATGTTGTCTATAAACAGAAACAGTTTCAATTATTTCCAATTCTCATGCCATTTAATGATTTATTTATCTTTCGTGCCTTATTGACCTGGCTTGGATTTCTAGAGCTATGTTGAGTAGGAATGGTAAGTTACTTGTCTTACTCCTAATCTTAGGAGAGACACTTTCAGTCACTCACCACTGAGTATGTTAGATGAAGGCATGTTACTATGTGCTTTATTATGTTGAAATGAAGTCCTTCGATACTTGACTTGTGAATTTTTGTCATGTTTGGATGTTGAATTTGTTAAATGCTTTTTGTGCATTTATTGAGAGGATTTTGTGATTTTTACATTTCATTATATTAAAGCAGTGTATCACATTGATTGATCGACCCATTCTTGCATCTCAAGAATGAACCCTACCAGATCATGGTGTATGATCCTTTCTATGTGCTGCTGAATTTTATTTGCTAGTATTTTGTTGAGAGTTTTAAAATCTCCATTTACCAAGGGTAATGACCTGTGATTTTATTTTCTTGTAATTTCCCTGTCTCATTTTGGTATCAAAGTATTATATTTGCTTTGCAAAATGAGTTTGGAAATGTTATTTTTTTCTTTAGCTTTCTGGAAGACTTTGGGAATGATCGGCATTAATCGCCTTTAAACGTTTGATAGAATCCATCATGAAGCCTTCTGCTCCTGGGCTTTTCTTTGCTGGGAGGTTTTTAATTACTGATTCAATCTCCGTAGTCATTCTTGGCCTGCTTAGTCTTTGTGTTTCCCCTTGATTCAGTTTTCCTAAGTTGTATATTTCTAGAAATTTGTTCATTTTTTCTAGGTTGTCCAGTTTGGCAGGAAAACCATAGACCAAGAGGAGCCCTCTTGGCTTGACCCTGAACCAGCAGTGGGGAAGGGCAAGGCTGTGAGAGAGGAGCTTCTCTACTCCCCTAATGTGGCTCTTCTTGGTCAGTGTGGTCCAGAGGGGTGCTTCACATTCATCTCTGCATTTTGGGATTTTCACACTGGTATTCTTCCTGTGAATGGTTG
>NW_024070201.1:79352133-79360239 GCF_014754425.2 Oryx dammah
TCTAATCTCTCTTTATATGTGTAATTAAATAAGTTCTTTCCTAGGACGCCAACTCCGTCCCCGCTTCGAATTACCCTGGATCCACCGGGGCTGGACCCCGGCAAAGTAGCGTCCCTGTAGCTCAGATGGTGAAGACTCTGCCCACAGTGCAGGAGACCCGGCTTCAATTCTTGTGTCAGGAAGATCCCCCTGGAGAAGAGAATGGCTACCCACTCCAGTATTCTTGCCTGGAGAAGTCCATGGACAGAGGAGCCTGGTGGGTCACAGTCCATGGGGTCTCAAAGAGTTGGACACGACTGAGTGACTAACAGTTTTACTTTTTCATAAAGTGCAAAGCACTACGCTTGGTGGTTTGAATGACGTAATCAGTGGATCCCCAACCTTTTTGGCACCAGGGACCAGTTTCATGGAAGACAATTTTTTCACAGACAGGGGGTGGGGGCATGGTTTCAGGATAATTCAAGCACTTTACATTTATTGTGCACTTTATTTCTATTATTATTACATCAGCTCCACGTGAGATCATCAGACATTAGATTCTGGAGGTTAGGGACCTCTGGAAATGATCCAGTAAGGAATATAGAGCTCAGGAAAAGAGATGAGAAACATGTCCTGCTGCTGCTGCTAAGTCACGTCAGTCATGTCTGACTCTATGTGACCCCATAGACGGCAGCCCACTAGGCTCCCTGGTCCCTGGGATTCTCCAGGCAAGAATACTGGAGTGGGTTGCCACTTCCTTCTCTAATGCATACATGCATGCTAAGTCACTTCAGTCATATCCAACTCTGTGCGACCGTATGGACAGCTGCCCACCAGGCTCCTCTGTCCACGGGATTCTCCAGGCAAGAATACTGGGGTAGGTTGCCATTTCCTTCTCTGAGAAACATGTCCACATACGCATAATTCAAAGCAAGAGATAATACATGGCATGATAAAGACATAAAATTTTGTGGGTGATCACCAGCTGGATGTGGGCAGAAAGTCAGAAATCCAGTAGGACCCCTGAATGTTCTTTGCAGGAATCTCTCACAAAAGATCTCTAGAAAGGCAGAGACTATTTCAGATGCATTCTTGTACAAATGAACAGGGCAACATCAAGGTAATTGGACATGCTGTCAATAACATGAACACAGCATCTTTTCACATAGATATCCTCTCAGGAAATGAATAGCAATGATGTAACGCTGACACCTTGCCAAGTAAGCGATGGCAACCCACTCCAGGACTCTTGCCTGGAAAATCCCACGAATGGAAGAGCTTGGTAGGCTACAGCCCGTGGGGCTGCAAAGAGTCAGACACGACTGAGCGACTTCACCTCACCTTGTCTTCTTTCAGGAGGAAGATATACAGAGAGAAGCATTCAATCATTTTGCTGGCATAACTGAACGAGAGAGAATCTCAGGCTTCAGATGGCAACCACTGCAAAGCTTGTGTCCACAGATGCCTAAGAGATAAAATTACCCCCAGGAAACCCCACTGTGCACAGAGAACAGGCAAGCCCGCAATGCTGTTATCAATCTCAGCACACCTTGTGATTACCATGTCCTTTTCTTCTCAGCCACCACCCCAGGGTCCATCACTTCTAATCAAACCTTAGTTTTAGTTGTCTCTTATCTATCAAGGACACCTCAGCTATCTTTTGACTTGGATAAAATTCACTAAAGATAATGTTTTGTCATCTCTCTTCCTTCAGCTTTTTCTAACACCAATTTTTTTCTTTTTTTCACCATTCTTGATTACATGTTGTATATCCCCTTCCGCATACTTCTCTCCACTTGACTCTGCTTACCGAATTAAAAAAAAAAAAAAAAAGAACAAATGGCAAGAGGACATGAAAGAGTGGTCCCTTTCAGATCTTCCTATAAGATGCTTCATCAATAGCCCTTCCTACTATTTACTTGGTTAATTTTTTAAAAGTCCAACATATTTGCCGGCCAAGAAACAAACTCTGAACAGCTTTGTTTATCAAAAACAGTTTGGACAGAATTACTCTCCAAAGACCAAATATTAATTTATTTTTGAATAGAGTCCCTCACTTCCTCTAGGTCCTGACTTGCTCATCAAAGCTGCATTGGATTCGTTCAGTTCAGGAATACTGCCCTCCACAGTCTGCTGTAAACTACTTAAATCTGACCTTATAAACATAGCAAATCAGGTAATACACGCTCCTCAGGAATAACTCACAACTCTTCCTCTGGGCTTCCCTGGTGGCTCAGAGGGTAAAGCATCTGCCTCCAATGCAGGAGACCCAGGTTCGATCCCTGGGTCAGGAAGATCCCCTGGAGAAGGAAATGGCAATCCACTCCAGTATTCTTGCCTGGAGAATCCCATGGACAGAGAAGCCTAGTAGGTTACAGTCCATGGGGTCGCAAAGAGTCGGACACAACCGAGCGACTCCACCTTCACCTTCACCTTCTTCCTCTGGGTCTGGGTTTTCTCATTTGCACACTGATCAGGTGAGTCACAGATTTTCCCATCCTCCACTACTTTATGCTAAAGTGTATGGACGCACCTGCATGTTTAAATCATCACTCAACAACTTTGCTTTTCAAGTTGAATGAAATGCCACTGAAAAGGACCGCTTATGAAACTTAGCCCTCCAGGACCATGACACCGAGCTATTTGTAAGCCTTTGAAATTCTCCCTACGTCCTAGGCCATTGAGATACATTAGAGCAGAGCCCCTAGAGACTCACCTAACACTTAGGAAAAGCTTTATTCCTCTGTCATCCTTTTGCTCCGTGGTGTACCCAGGTATTCAGAAATGGTCAAAAGATGTTTTACCTCCAGCTTCTGAGATTATCCTACTCATCCATACTCTGTTTCTGTTAGCAGTGTTTGACTTACTTCAGAAATGGTCCGGCTGTTAAACAAGAGGGCCCTAAATGCTTACGTGCCTTCTCCATCACAGTGAAGTGAGGACTTGCAAGCACAACCCACAGTGAAGAAGGAGCAATTGAAACCAAGCAAGCTGTACATCAGCTCTCTCCTGGGTAGTGGATGGAGACCAACCCTTTTCATTTGTCCCCTGCTTGGGTTCCAAGACCTCCCTTCATGGCGTTAATCTTTTGAGACATTTTGACAGCAAGGAAACTTCCTCTTTCTTTGCAAGAACCATGGGACTAGTATAGAGGTCCCTTTCATCCTGTGATCTATAAAATAAATTACACCACTAAAGCATAAGAACAATCATCAGAGACCTCTAACTGGCAAAAATAAACACCAGGACTTAGGAAACCTCTAGAAATGCTGAGTCTGACTGTGTACTGCTGAGGGAGTCTCAACTCTCTAATGTCATATTTGGAACCAGTTTTGTTTTTTTTTCCCCCCCTCTAGATGGGACTCCTTAGATGGAGCACATTCAGAAAGACCTTCCAGAGACTTGGAATTGGGAAGAAGAAAGAGAAACAGTTCTCTTTCCTCTCCTATGGCTCTATCTGTTTGGTTTCAAGGAATAAAAGAAAAGGAAAGGGAAAATGAGAGGAAAGAGAAAATGATCATATGAAGAAGGGCAGAGAAAAGGAGGCAAGGAGGGATAACTGGGCACAGTGTGCTGGAAAGTTGGCAAAGGTAAACGAACCAATCTCCCCAAAATATTCACTAAGACGCAACTCCTCCTCCTTTCACCCCACTCGCTGTCACCTGTCTCCAAATGTACTAGCAGAGAAGCAATTCTGGTTTTGTAGCCAAGACACTAGGGTGGAATAAGCCCTGTCCTTTGGCCCTCAAAGTCTGGCTTTTCTGTCCCCAGACACTTCCTGGGAAGGATGTCTTAGAGGGGACAGAAGAGGCCCGGGTTATTTCTAATATATTAGCTGTGATATTTTAGAATTAATGTCTGGTCTTGCTTCTACAAGTCTTTAATCTCTTCTTTTATCCCCATCCAACCCTCTTTTTAAATTTTTCACTTAGCTGTATGTGACAGCTTAAAAATAGTATTTTTGAAATATTATTCAAGCTTTTACCTAATATATTCTTCCCCATATATCTGCTCACTCCCTTCTTTCAAGCAGATAAGTTGTTAGTTCTTGAGCTGAAGAGAAGAGGTGTAACAGCAAAAAGAACCCAAAGACTCGCATAAGCGTCTTCAGGATGGCTTATGGACAGAGGCCTTCACCATAAAAGCACAAATTCCAAAAAGCTTAGAGACACCAAGAAGAGAGAGACCCGAACAAAAGATGGTTAGAATCTGAGTTGACAGAAAAAGTTAAAGGAATATGACTCCAATAGAATGTGGTTCCTTTACATTTATAATACTTTAAACATTAACTTATGTTAATCTAAATGACATTTTTGTTACCTGATTTTTTTACACTGTAGTGTTTATAGCTGCAGTATTTAAATAATATAGTTGACTCACTTTTAATGCGTTAGCAAAGGAATATTATTACTAACATTGGAAGTGTGTTAACGTTTTCTACGTCTGGGAGTCTATTTCTGTTTTGTATATACATCCATCTGTATTACTTTTAGATTCCACATGTAAGTGATAGCGTATAAAATTTGTTTTTTCTGACTTACTTCACTTAGTCTGATGTATTCTCTAGGTCCATCCATGTGCTGCAAATAGCGATATTTCACTGTTTCCTATGGTCCCTCTTAAACCAACCTTCCGTTGGTGGGCATTGGGTCGTTTCCATGTCTTGGCTATCGGAAATACTGCTGCTACGAAGTGCATGTATCTCTTTGAGTTAGAGTTTTTGTCTTTTCTAGATATATGCCCAGGAGTGGGATTGCTGGATACTAAGGTAACTCTATTTTTAGTTTTCTAAGGAAACTCCATACTATTTTCCATAGTGGCTGCACCAACTTACATTCCCACCAACAGTGTAGGAAGGTTCCTTTTTTCTCCACACCCTCTCCAACATTTATTATTTACAGACTTTTTGATGATGGCCATTCTGGCTGGTGTGAGATGATATTTCATGTGGTTTTGATTTGCATTTCAGATGTTTTCTAATTATCTTGAACTGGTCAGGGTTTAACCCTGAAACCCAGAGTTGGAATCAATTCCACTCCAGCAATGATGGTTGGGGATAAAAAAGTTTATTTTCCCCTCAAACTAACAAATTTTTTTTTTTCCTTCATGGTGAGTTACACCTAATTGTAATTGTTAAATAAAATTAACATAGAGGGCTAGAGTTTCCATCAAAGATGTTTAACTGGCTAACACAGGAAAGTCTCACATATGACCTTCTGTTGAAAAACTACCAGGGATGGCATGCATGATGAAAAACAATTCCAGAACCTTCTGAGATACAGAAGCCATGGACACCAAAAGTGTTAAACAGAGAAGGAATATTTGCTTTACCTTCTGGTAAAAAGAGGGACTGCAGAAGGTGTCACCCAGAGAAACTGCCGATGACACAGCAAATTATAAGCAGGGTGTGCTAGAGAACGCATGAGATGAGTGAAGGGAAGATTGGATGGCAGGGGTGCTGAGATGAAGGACTGCTCAGAACCCACCTCTCATTTATTACGTTCCAGGACACCTCAGCTGCATCTCAGTCCCAGAATGAGTCTTATCCCAGTTGTATCCTATACTGGGGGTCAAGCCCAAGAGTGAGGTGATCCCTGCCAAGCTATTTCTTTAACTTCCAGTTGTTAGAAAATGAACTATGAGTTTTACTGGGTCTGATATAAGGTCTTCCTCCCTCTGAGCTATACGGATCAATTTTGTTCCTTAAGGGTTTCTTAAGATGAAGACAGGGCTTCCCAGGTGGCACCAGTGGCAAAAAGAACCCATCTGCCAGTGCAGGAGACATAAGAGACTCGATCCCTGGGTGAGGGAGACCCCCGGAGAAGCACATGGCGACCCACTCCGGTACTCTTGCCTGGAGAGTCCTCAGGCACAGAGGAGCCTGGCGGGCTACAGTCCATAGGGTTGCAAAGAGTCAGACATGACTGATGCAACTTAGCATGCACACATGCATGCAAGATGAAAACAACCTAACCTCCCTTTGCATAGAAGAAGGTTTTATTGTAGTAACAGGAATATACCATACAATATCAGTGTGATACTTTAGACATAGTGGGTTTTCTATTTATGTTGACATTAAAGTCCAGTCTGATGTCATGATTCTATTTCAGAAAAACTTTGTTTTGAGAGAGAGGAAACCTCTGTTCTTCCTTGAGGGCTCCCTGGGTTCGAATTGCCTGTTTATTTCTAGAGTGTGGTCCCTCCATAGAGTGTGGTTTGTCTGTCTTCCAACCAGATGCTGCCAGCCATCTAGTCTGGCACCACTGATGCAAGATCCTGCCACGTCCAGTTTCTAAAAGTGCCGAGCCATGGCTACAAGAGCCTGCCATGGCTAGTTTTTAACTTGTAGAAAAGAGGGTTATCTCATTCCTGGTCAGATCCATACTCAGTATTTCACACAGGAGATCTGGGCCAGCATTAGAAAGGGGGAAGGGAGCAAGAAGAGCAAGGATGGGGAAAAGCAGCAAAGGTCAGATGCTAACAACTGGCTTTTCTTCTCCAGTTATTTGGGAGATGTTAGGGACAAGGAGACACAATAAGAATTCAGGGAAAGTAGCTGTAGGTCAAACTGATGGGAGAATTCTCGGATACGTGGTTTATCTCCTTCCATGTAAGACTCAGACTGTTCCTGTTCAACTGTAGGTCGTGCTGAGTCGCTTCAGTCGTGTCCAACTCTTTTGCGATCCCATGGACTGTAGTCCACCAAGCTCCTCTGTCCATGGGATTCTCCAGGCAAGAATACTGGATGGGTTGTCATACGCTCCTCCAGGGGATCTTCCCAACCCAGGGATCAAACCTGTGTTTCTTGTGTCTCCTGGACTGCAGGTGAGGTCTTTAACACTAGCGCCATCTGGGAAGCCCCATCAGGAAGATTCACATCAGCTCTGGACACAGGAAGGGGAATGCAAATATGAACTTATTCATGTGGGTCATCACAGAACAGGCAGGCTCATGAGACCAGTAATCTCTAGGGGGAAAAATATTTAAAATCTCATCAGAGCTCATTTAATGCATCAGTCACTAATTTGAGAGTCAGTATGTGTGTGTGTGTGTGCACGCGCGCATGCATGTGTGCGTGTGCGTGTGTCTGTGTGTGGTCATATATACCTACCAAAAATTAGAGAAATGTAGGTGATACACATGGACAGTAATCAGATTTCTGGCAATGCTAAAAATCAAAGCACAAAATAAGATCATGATAGGTAACTAAAATGTGTGAAGGAAACATTTTAGAGACAAAACATTTCTTGGGCCAAAAGAAAGAAAAGCTGTTAGTTAATGAATCTGTAAATAATATTTTGATTAAAAGGGAAGATGGTCACTTAGAAGGGAGGAAAATGAATGGGGAGGAAAACTGGTAGTACCCTAACCCAGGGTCTCAGCCTGCTTGGACCCAGTACCTGGTGTTGATAAACAGTATCCACTTGGCTTTGATTCCTTTCTCTCCAAATAGACTTTCGATTGAAATTTGCCTTTTCATGTAGTTTCTTTAACAAGACGAAGAATAGGGCCACTGTCCCAAGAACAAGCTTGGCGGCTTTGCTCTTCCCTGAAAACTAAAAATGGTCTTCCAGCTTATGCAGGCAGCTCTTCCGAACTTGGTTAACTTCAGGCCATCTGGAAAAGATTTTGGGTTGTTGCGAAAGGAGCACCACACCCTGGATTGTGGTAATTTTAGTAAAGTAGATTTATCTCCATCTGGCTAGCTGCTCCCTGGAGTCAGATGTACCTTGTCCTATTTCAAATAGCTATAAAACGCCTGATTCTCTTAGAGCCAAAAATATTCTGTTTGATGTATATCTGCATATATACTCCATAATGAATGCACTCCTTTGGGAAGTTTTATTTAACATGTGGCTTATTTACCAGACCATTTTTGCTTTATTCAAACTTTGTGCCAATTTCTGTCTTAAGAACTAGATTTTCTTTGGTCATGCCACGTGGCATGCAGGATCTTAGTTCCCCAAGCAGGGATCAAATCCACATCCCCTGCAATGGAAGCATGGAGTTTAACCTCTGGAGCACCAGGGAAATCCCTAGATTTCATTATTACTAATGAATGAGCATTACTTTCTCCTGGGTAGTTGGATCAACTGAAGAAACATCTATCTTCTCAATGAAAAAAGA
>NW_024070201.1:79363239-79491912 GCF_014754425.2 Oryx dammah
GGATGTGGATTTGATCCCTGCTTGGGGAACTAAGATCCTGTGATCAGTTAGACCTTGTTACAGGTGGATATTTCCTATAATATCATACAGCTGATACCAAGTTTAGCCACCTGCTAGGCAGTCTTCTCAGAGCAAGTCAGCCTATGATAATCCCTTCATACTATTTAAAATCTGTGTGCTCTATACTTTGCTGACAAGAAGAGAAGCAGTCTAAAAGAGGAGAGAGAGACTGGGAATCAGAAATGTGAATTTTGTTCGCAACTCTATTCCCAACTCCCTGGAGATGGTGGGAAAGTCATTTAATCTCTTTGTTTCCACATTTTCTCTGTTGAAAAATGGAAGGTTGAGTCTTGCGGCTCCTTTAGGTTTGGGTTTCTTATGGGTTTTTAGATTTTCTGACTTGACAATATCAACCCAGATTAACAATAAAGTTAGGAATTTCTTCTATTTTATGTATGTTTAGTATAAGAATCCAAAAAAGGAAGTAAATACAACTGGTTATAGTATTTTGCATGTTCCATGTTGAGGGAGGAGATTCAACTCATAATGAAAAGAATCCACTCTTTTAGGTAGCAAAATCAAAGGGAAAAGGGATTTACATACATAAACACATATATGTGCAGTATCAGTAAATGCATGCTTAGAACTAGACATTTTTTCCTAATTATATAGGCTTTTAAAATATTTATTTTTATTTATTTATTTGGCTGCCCCGAGTCTCAGTCAGGGCATGTGAGACCTTCACGTGCAGCATGTAGGGTCCAGTTCCCCAACCAGGACACAGACCCTGGCTCCCTGCACTGTGAGTGTGGAGTCTTGGGCACTGGACCACCAAGGGAGCCCCTAGAGTAAGTTTTTATACAAATCACTGCATAAAATCATAAAAAAGTTCAAAGTTTGGACTGGCTCGATCAGCATCATTATGGGATACAGGGCTATTTGCTTACCTTTGGGTGTAGAGAGGAAGAAGGAAGCAACAGCAAAGGTGACTGAAATTGGCCAAGTCATGGCGGTCAAGGAAAAGCAGAATCCAGCACTTCCTGAGCAAGAGGAGCTGGGGAAGATTCGCATATTTAAGGGTAATATTTAGGGAGAGGCAAGGGGAAATTTACCAAAGAACGGCAATGCCAAAGGATGCTCGAACTACCGCACAGTTGCACTCATCTCACACGCTAGTAAAGTAATGCTCAAAATTCTCCAAGCCAGGCTTCAGCAGTACGTGAACTGTGAACTTCCAGATGTTCAAGCTGGTTTTAGAAAAGGCAGAGGAACCAGTGATCAATATGCCAACATCTGCTGGATCATGGAAAAAACAAGAGACTTCCAGAAAAACATCTATTTCTACTTTATTGACTATGCCAAAGCCTTTGACTGTGTGGATCACAATAAACTGTGGAAAATTCTGAAAGAGATTTGAATACCAGACCACCTGACCTGCCTCTTGAGAAACCTATATGCAGGTCAGGAAGCAACAGTTAGAACTGGACATGGAACAACAGACTGGTTCCAAATAGGAAAAGGAGTACGTCAAGGCTGTATATTGTCACCCTGCTTATTTAACTTCTATGCAGAGGACATCATGAGAAACTCTGGGCTGGAAGAAGCACAAGCTGGAATCAAGATTGCCAGGAGAAATATCAATAACCTCAGATAGGCAGATGACACCACCCTTATGGCAGAAAAGTGAAGAGGAACTAAAAAGCCTCTTGATGAAAGTGAAAGAGGAGAGTGAAAAAGTTGGCTTAAAGCTCAATATTCAGAACATGAAGATCATGGCATCTGGTCCCATCACTTCATGGGAAATAGATGGGGAAACAGTGGAAACAGTGTCAGACTTTATTTTTCTGGGCTCCAAAATCACTCCAGATGGTGATTGCAGCCATGAAATTAAAAGACGCTTACTCCTTGGAAGGAAAGTTATGATCAACCTAGACTGCATATTGAAAAGCAGAGACATTACTTTGCCCACAAATATCCGTCTAGTCAAGGCTGTGGTTTTTCCAGTAGTCATGTATGGATGTGAGAGTTGGACTTTGAAGAAAGCTGAGCACCGAAGAATTGATACTTTTGAACTGTGGTATTGGAGAAGACTCTTGAGAGTCCCTTGGACTGCAAGGAGATCCAACCAGTCCATCCTAAAGGAGATCAGTCCTGGGTGTTCTTTGGAAAGACTGATGCTAAAACTGAAACTCCAATACTTTGACCACCTCATGCGAAGAGTTGACTCATTGGAAAAGACTCTGATGCTGGGAGGGATTGGGGGCAGGAGGAGAAGGGGACGACAGAGGATGAGATGGCTGGATGGCATCACCTACTTGATGGACATGAGTTTGGGTGAACTCCAGGAGATCGTGATGGACAGGGAGGCCTGGCGTGCTGCTATTCATGGGGTCACAAAGAGTCGGACATGACTGAGTGACTGAACTGAACTGAACTGAACTGAAGGGGAAATTTGGATGTCATCAGGCCAGACCAAATTATCATTTTTGAGAAATGAGGTAATCCCATAAACACTCTGCATTAAGAAATACAGGCTGGTACTAATAATAGCATCAAAGTGAAGAAATGTAAACGGATGTAAAAAGGCAGAAGTGCCCTGGGGAAGACTTGATGGTAGAGTTAAAGCTGATGTATCTTATTTTATGGAATTTGCTTGCCCAGGCATGTTTGCAACCATTGCAGCCATTGATTGAACAATGATTGTGTTCACCATTCATCATATTAAAAACTGTTTTACATGAATAGATTCTCAACATCACTAACCGTCAGGGAAATGGAAATCAAAACCACAGTGACGTACCGCCTTCCACCTTTTAGGATGGTTAATATTAACAGATGTTGGTGAGGAGGCAGAGAAGAGGGAACTTCTGCACACTACTGGCGAAAAAGCAAGTGAGTTCCGCCTCTGTGGAAGGTGGCATGGAGGCTCCTGCAAAAGTAAAGCCAGAACTTCCTCATGACCCAGCAAGTCCACATCCGGGTGTGTCTGCAAAGGAAGGGAAGTCAGTGCCTCGCAGAGACGTAATTCCAGGCTCACTGCAGCATCACTCACAATAGTCAAGATATGGAGACGACCTAAACGTCCATTGACAGATGAATGCATAAAGAAAATTTAAGATAGACAGATGGATAATGGAATACTATTCAGCCTGAAAAAAGAAGGGAAAATCTTGTCATTTGTGACAATGTAGACAAACATGGAAGACACTTTGCAAAATGAAATAAATCAACACAGGCAGGCAAATTCCACTTACGTGTGGAATCTTAAAAAGTCAAATTCATGAAAGTAAAGAGTAGACCAGTGGTTGCCATGGGCTAGGTTGGGGTGGAGGGTAGCGCAAGATGTTGGTCAAAGGGTACAAGGTTTCACTCGTACAGGATAAGCAAGTTCTGGAGGTCTAATGAACAGCATGGTGACAATAGGTAACATTCCTGAATACTTGGAAGCTTTCAAAAGGGATCAGTTCAGTTCAGTCGCTCAGTAGGGTCTGACTCTTTAACCCCGTGGACTGCAGCATGGAAGGCCTCCCTGTCCATCACCACCTCCCGGAGTTTACTAAGAGGATAGATCGTAAGTTAAATCTTCTCACACTAAACAGTCACACACACACACACGGGTAACTATGTACAGATGATAGATAAGTTATCTAGCTTGATTGTGTTGATCCTTTTATAGTGTACGCATATATATGTGTATAAACATCAAGTTGTACACTTTAATGTATGAAATTTCTTTATCATATTGTTAAAAATAAGGAAGTGCTATTCTTCGCTTTGTATTTTCTAAAAACTTTAAATCTCCCCACGATTATTCACTGAATGAACAGTCAAAACCAAGAAGACTAACTGTGATCCAGATAATCTTGCAACCGGGTCTGATTTCACCACAGAAGACTGATTGGGGCCAACTTGTGCTCTGAACACTAGACTTCTATCCCATGCCCCTTTCACTCTAGTTTGTTCTTATTATGATTATTAAGTCCCTTTCTTTAAAGACATTAATAAATGCATTGGAACTGATTTTCATATTGACAATTGCGATGTATTTACAAAGCCCTATGGTGTATAGGACTTTCATAATTATATATGGTGTATAAGATTTTCATATTTACAATTACAGTGTAAATACAAAGTCCTACTGACTTCCCTGGTGGCTCAGATGGTGAAGAATCTGCCTGCAGTGCAAGAGACCCAGGTCCAATTCCTGGATGAGGAAGATCCCCTGGAGAAGGGGATGGCTACGCACTCTAATATACTTGCCTGGAGAATCCCATGGATGGAGGAACCTGGCTGGCCACAGTCACAAAGAGTTGGTCACGACTGAGTCACTAACGCTTTCACAAAATCCTAGGCTAATAATGAATATACATTCTTCCATTAAAGAAAGATCTGGGATCCTAACTTAAAAAAAGAGCCAACAATTCTTCGCCATAATATTGATCTATTCACCATATCAAAGAGGAAATTAGATGCGTTTGGTGTTTCTTATCTTAATGAAATCTTCCCTACCGGAATGTAAGCTACTCAAAGGCAGGCAGAGAGCTGCTTTTGTTCTGTATATTCATCTATCCTGAGTCCCTGAAACAGTGTCTGGGACATAGGCTCAGTAAATATTTGCTTAATGAATGCATTTTCTTCACTGTTTATTCATAGAGTTTAGCAGAGTGTTTGTTTTATAATAAGTGCTCAATAATAGTAATATTATACGTAACTGGGGGATTCCGGAGTGGCACAGTGGTAAGGAATCTGCCTGCCAATGCAAGAGGTGGAAGAGATGCAGGTTTGACCCCAGGATTGGGAGGATGCCCCAGGGGAGGAGATGGCAACCCACTCCAGTATTCTTGCCCGGGAAATGTCAGGGACTGAAGAGCCTGGCGGTCTACAGTCCATGGGTCACAAGAGGTGGGCACGGCTGAGTGACTGACACACAACATGTAACATAAAATATAATCACAAACACTTATTAGGGCTTACTGAGTACCAGGCACTGTTATAAGGACTTGATTTATATTAAGTGGAGATGGATAGATTTACTCTGCCGCTTATACAGATAAAATATGGGAAGTGCTTAAATTTATAGTTGTCGTTTGTTAGATGAGTGAGGCGGGAGGAAGGGAGCTAAATTTACTGAGTTACATCAGAAGTGTCCTGAATTCTGAAGCCAAAGGAAGAGAATTACTGGTCGCTTTGCTCCAATAAACATCTTGTACCCATCTCAGTCCATCTGCATTCGCCACTGCTCTGTGTCTGTTTCCTCAGCTCTTCCTCCGGCCTCTGGCTCAGCCCGTTCTTTTCTACTTTGGCCTCAGGCACACGCTAGCATCTGCTTCTGGAATCCCTTCCTGGAGTATCAGGTCTTCCAGTGGCCCCTGGTGCGTCATTACGTTGATGGAGAGGGTAGCCGCACGCGGCCCCGACTTGCTGCTTTGTCACTCACTCCTGGGTCCAAAGTTAAAACCCCAGCAATCATCAGAGCTAAACAATCCTGAGCGCTGATTGTTCTCTGGGGGCGGCGGGGAGCTGGGCCAACCCCGCGTCGCCAGAGTCTCAGCACAGTCCCTCGCCTTGTTCTTGAGCTTCCCCGACCCAGGTCCAAGGAGACCTCGTGCTGTGTTGGTGGGCAGCCTTCCACGTCAAGAGACGC
This sequence comes from Oryx dammah, assembly GCF_014754425.2. Classification (NCBI taxonomy): domain Eukaryota; kingdom Metazoa; phylum Chordata; class Mammalia; order Artiodactyla; family Bovidae; genus Oryx; species Oryx dammah. The sequence continues at coordinate 79,368,884 of NW_024070201.1, forward strand.
TTCATTAGCAGGAACCCGCACACAGACCGGGGCTTGCCCTAAAGCACAGCGCTTAAAAACCAAACTCCTAACCAGGAGCGGCGGCTTCCAGTTCTGGCTCTGCCATTCCATTCGTACAGACATGTAACAAGTTTTAAATTTTTTCCAAGCAGGGTTTATTTTTTCCTTCACAAAAAAATGTTTCTATAATGGAAAGTTCCAAACACGTACGCTGATAAAGAGATTAATATAATTAACCTCTAGGTACCCCTTGGTTAGCAATATCTTGTTTCATCTTTATCCTCTGGCAGCCCTTTCCTGATGGATTATTTTGAATCAAACCCCAGATATCTTCCCATTCCATCCACAATTTGTTTTAACTGGAGAATAATTGCTTTACGACGTTGTGTTAGTTTCTGCTGCAGGACAACATGAATCAGCTACATGTATACACATTTCCCCTCCCTCCGGAGCCTCCCAACCCCCCGAGGTCATCGCAGAGCATCCACGTGGGCCCCCAGTGCTAAACGGCAGCTCCCGGACAGCCGCCTCTGTGACACAAGGTAGCGGATACGTCCATGCTACTATCTTAAACTGTCCCATCCTCTCCTCCCCCACCATGCCCACAAGTCCACATGTCACAAATTTTTTAATCTTTTAAATATCAGTTTCCTCATGTGTAAAACTAGTGTAATAATGCCTACCTCAAATAGGTTGCTGTGATCCTGAAATGAGGTGTGAATAAGCACAGCTTAGCATAGAGCTAGTGAAAAAAACACTCACTCAATAAATGTTAACTGAAAGTGAAGTCGCTCAAACGTGTCCCACTCTGTAGCCCACCAGGCTCCTCCATCCATGGGATTTTCCAGGCAAGAGTACTGGAGTGGGTTGCCATTTCCTTCTCCAGGAGATCTTCCCAACCCAGGGATTGAACCCAGGTCTCCCGCATTGTAGGCAGATGCTTTAGCCTCTGAGCCACCAGGGAAGCCAACCCTGTCTCTAGGGTCACAGCCAAGAGCTCTTCCCTTTCCATCTGATTTTTGCTGTGACTCATTTCCATCCTGATGAAAACAGCCCCTTGACCCTTTCATATATTAGGTGCTGCTCCCAACAATGATACAACCTCACTGTGTTGCTTTGGGTGAGTCTGTTAACCCCTCCCCTTCACCCCTGCTGGGCCTGATGAAATTGGGCTCCCTCTCCAAGTATTCCTCAGGCTCCAAAAGGCTGAAATTTTGAGAAACTTATTTTTTCTTTTTTGAAACTCTCTGTGTAGGAATGTGTTCAGTCATGTCCGACTCTTTGTGGCCCTGTGGACTGTAGCCCACTAGACTCCTCTGTCCATGGGGTTCTCCAGGCAAAAATAGTGGAGTGGGATGCCATTCCCTATTCCAGGGGGTCTTCCCGGCCCAGGGATCGAACCTGCATCTCTTGTCTCCTGCACTGGCAGGCAGATTCGTTACCTCTAGTGACACCCGGGAAGCCCTTACATGGGAATAAAGATTACCAAAAGAAGTCCATCTGTTTCCTGGAGACCAAGTTAGCAATCTTCAGTCTGAAAATACAAATGAGCTGACAGAAATAATTCTATATGAAGGTGAAAGTAGGAGTGTTAGTCGCTCAGTCCTGTCTGACCCTTTGCGACCCCATGGACTGCAGCCCGCCAGGCTCCTCTGTCCATGGGATTCTCCAGGCAAGAATGCTGGATTAGACTGCCATGCCCTCCTCCAGGGGATTTCCCCAGCCCAGGGACTGAGCTCAGATTTCTTATGTTTCCTGCATCGGCAGGTGGGTTCTTTACCACTAGCACCACCTGGGAAGCCCTTGACAAACAGTAATAAACAAATTCACGGGAAAATTTTGGTTATGCAGATTGTTCAAAGAAAAGCGGATAAGTGACCCCCAGAATAGACTGTGAAGGAGAGATGGCAAGATTTTCTTGTCAAGACAAACATTCTTCACTAGGCTTGAAGATAAACTAGTCCAGGAGATCCTAAGGCTAGGAGAGGCAAACTCAGCTAACTATGAATTTAGATCTGGGATCGTTTAGAAGGTAAACCTCTAATTATGACCTATACATTTTCTTGAGATTAAAAGAGAGTGGTAATAGATTTCATCTGCCATGCAAACTCTGATTATGGTGATAATGATTATATACAAAAGAAGTTAAGTATAAAGATCAAATTACAAATTAGCAACGTCTATACCGGACAGGAAAATGTAGAGGAGGGACATATGGCGTATTTGTCAGGCTACTCTACAAAGTTTAAGAACGAGGAATAAAGTTGCCTTATTTAATTACCTAGATATAACCACTGAAATGAAATGAAAGTCATGTCCAACTCTTTGGGACCCCATGGACTATACATTCCATGGAATTCTCCAGGCCAGAATACTGGAGTGGGTAGCTGTTCCCTTCTCCAGGGGATCTTCCCAACCAAGAGATTGACCCCAAGTCTCCCTCATTGTGGGCAGATTCTTTACCAGCTGAGCCACAGGGGAAGCTCAAGAACACTGGAGCGGGCACCCTTTCCCTTCTCCAGGCGATCTTCCCTACCCAGGAATTGAACCCGGGTCTCCCGCATTGTGGGCACATTCTTTACCAACTGAGCTATCAGGGAAGCAGATATAACCATAAACTCTCTGCATCCTTACTTTAAAATAAAATATTTCAAATATGGTTAAATTAAAGAACTTAATGCAGTTTAAGCAAACATTAGAAAGTATGAAAACACAAAAAGCAAGGAAACTCCACATAGAATTAAAAATATTTAAGAAATATTTCTTTGTAATTCAACCCAAAATTTAACTCGCCAAGATTCTATGCCTCTTAGAGTTTGTTCGCTGGCAGCTCCTCCTAAAATAGGATTTGCTTTCATGCTTGTTTAGCATTTTGTTATGCCTGTTTGTAAAGGATACTTTAGGTGTTCCAAAGCAAAACCCAGAGGTGCTTGGAGGTAAAATACAATCTTGATTCTAAACTGGAGTTTAAAAGTTATCTCAGTAGGTATTTCTTCCACTGGCAATAAGTAAAAACATTAAACTTACATAGATTCAAAGTCTTTTCACCAGGCATTCCAAAGATAACATTGTGTTAATCTCTCAGTCGTGTCCTACTCTTTCTGACCCCGTAGGCTGGGGCCCGCCAGGCTCCTTTGTCCATAGGATTTTCCAGGCAAGGATACTGGACTGGGTTGCCATTTCCTGCTTCAAAGGTAAGGTACAATAGTAAAGGATATTTAGAGGTTTGGGAAGTCTTTAAATTATATATACAACTACTCAATGCTCTGTGTTGACCTAAATGAAAAGGAAATTTAAAAAGTATCTATATATGTATACATGCATAGATTCACTTTACTGTATGGTAGAAGCTAACATAACATTGTAAAGCAACTATACTCCAACAAAAATTAATTTTTAAAAAGCCCAAAAAAGATTTAAGGGCTTCCCTGATAGCTCAGTTGGTAAAGATTCTGCCTGCAGTGCAGGAGACCCTGGTTCCATTCCTGGGTCGGCATAGGTTCTAAAAAAAATTTAAAACTTCTAGTCATAATATACATATACATATATATACATATATGTATACATATATGTATATATATTCTGGCCTGGAGAATTCCGTGGACTGTATAGTCCATGTATTTGCAAAGAGTCAGAACAACTGAGCAACTTTCACTTTCACTTCCATACATACAAAAGAGCTAAGAAGATTTTAAGAGCTCAAACAACATTGTTACAACTGAGATAACTATATTGCTGTTGCTGCTCAGCAGCTAAGTCCTATCAGATTCTTTGCATCACCTTCCTTGTCCACTGCCTCCTGGAGTTTGCTCAAACTCCTGTCCATTGAGTCAGTGACGCCATCCAACCATCTCACCCTCTGTTGTCCCCTTCTCCTCCTGCTCTCAGTCTTTCCTAGCATCAGGATCTTTTCCAATGAGTCAGTTTTTTGCATCAAGTGGCCAAAGTATTGGAGCTTCAGCTTCAGCATCAGTCCTTCCAATGCATATTCAGGGCCGATTTCCTTTAGGATTGACTGGTTTGATCTTCTGGCAGTCCATGGGACTCTCAACAGTCTTCTCCAGCACCACAATTCAAAAATATCAATTAACCAACCAATATTTTCAGAGATGCTAACTAGTTTAGACCCCCTATGGCAGGGGTCCCCAACCTGCCAATCTAATGCCTGACAGTCTGAGGTGAAGGTGATGTAATGATAGAAATAAGGTGCACAGTACATGCAATGTGCTTGAATAATCATCCCGAAACCAACACCCCCACACACATCCTTCCATGGCAAAATTGTCTTCCCTGAAACCTGTCCCTGGTGCCAAAAATGTTGGTGAACCACTGCCTACGGAACGTTGCTGCCACCTCGTGGAAGTGTGCCTAAATTGTAGAGCGAGTTTGAAGAGGTGACTGAAGGACTAAATGGAGAAGGGCATGGCAAACCCACTCCAGTATCGTTGCCTGGAGAATCCCATGGACAGAAGAGCCTGGTGGCTTACAGTCCACAGGGTTGCAGAGAGTCAGGCATGACCGAGCGACTGAGCAACAATGAGGGACTAAAACCCACATGAAAGTGAAAGCCGCTCAGTCCTGTCCGACTCTTTGCGACCCCACAGACTACACAGTCCGTGAAATTCTCCAGGCCAGAGTAATGGAGTGGGTAGCCTTTCCCTTCTCTAGGGGATCTTTCCAACCCAGGGATCGAACCGGGGTCTCCTGCATTGCAGGCGGATTCTTTACCAGCCGAGCTTTCAGGGAAGCCCTAAGATCCACATGAGAACCCAGCATTCTGACTTACCAGTGGCTCAGCTGGTAAAAAAACCTGCCTGCTGATGCAGGAGATGCCAGAGAGGCGGTTTGGTCCCTGAATGAGAAAGATCCCCTGCAGAAGGAAATGGCAATCCCCCACAGTGTTCTTGTCTGCGAAATCCCATGGACAGAGGAGCCTGGCAGGCTACAGCCCATGGGGTCGCAGAGTCAGGCACTACTGAGCGCCCGCATATACACACACACACACACACACACACACACGCGCGCGCGCGCGCGCACGCGCGCGCTATATGCCCAGCAAGCTCTAAGTACTCTACCATGAGCTCCTTAAGTACATGAGCTCAAAACTTTCATGTCCTTCGATTCTGGTGAATAAATCAGACCAGGCAGATGGAGAACTCCCTGGGCATATTGTAAATGATTAGTAACATTAATAAACAAATACATTTTGAGAATAACGTGATTGAGAACAGATAATTTGCAAGTTCACATTCACAGTACCATTTTAAACAAATCATATTGTTTAATTCCTAAAAAGAGGCATCAAGACAAAATGAAAGAGCAATCTCAAAAAGAGGGCATCATAGATTTTTTTCAAAAGGACTAATGTTATCACAAGGCATAGGATTGAATCCCACCTATTTTCATCTGTGAGGCTTTCTGACCTTCAACTGACCTCACATAAGCTCATGCTTCCTCTGTGAGATGCATGCAAACATGTCAACATTGTCTGTTTGTGTGAGAATCACGTGATGCACAACCTATATGAAAACCATTATATAAGAACTATTCAAACAAGACAGATTATTCCCATTTGTCTCCAAAGAAATACCTCCAACTATAATATTCTGATACCAGTTTCCTAGAAATGCATGATAATCTATATTATTATTGTTCTGAAGTAACTATATACTTTCATTCAATATGAGCTAACTGTATGTTTTAATTAAAATGACAACTAATTTGGACATAGTTTTAAAGAGACTTCTTCATTTTCAGAAAATCTTGGCCTAGTGATTTTTATAAATAATGACCTTTGCTATCACTGTCAATTTTTATTTCTCTGAGATTAGGAACACTATTTAGCACTAATTAGACTAGGAACACTAATTATTTGTGAATAATGTGAACATGTTACTTCCAGAGCACAAGTGAATATATCACACTCTTTGGAATAGCTAGATAAGACAAGCTCAAAATGAGTCATTAGGAAATTATGTGTTGATTAGCAAATAAAATGCAAGTGCCCATAACCACATGGCTCGGGGGTAGAGAATCCACCTGCTAATGCAGGAGACACGGGAGGCCTGGGTTCGAGCCCTGCGTGGAGAAGACCCCCTGGGGCAGGAAATGGCAACTCGCTCCAGCGTTCTTGCCCAGAGAGCCCATGGACAGAAGCGCCCGGGCTGCAGCCCACGGGCCGCTAAGAGTCAGACGCCACTGCAGAGACGAAGCTCGGGTGGGCAGTGCTCTTGTCTCCTCCTGCAGGGTGTTTCTTATCCTGTGTGTTCTGCAGCCACCCTGCGTTTGCTCACCGAGTAATACCAATAGAGATTTTCTTTTCTTTTTTTTTTTTTTTTTTTTGGTAAGAAGAGATCTTGATTAGCCTTGGGGGATCAGAGGAGCTGGCCACGGGGATCGAGCTTAATAAGCAATGTCTTCAGAACACTTATGTGAATATATGTTCTCCACACCACCCCAGAGATCAATTAAGTACAAATCTGTAAATCTGGGTGTCACACTCCTTTCTCTTTTGAAAAATATAAGACCCTCCAGGGCAAATATAAGAAAATGTTTCCAAGGAGAAAGAAAAGACCCTCTCTCAAATTCACCCCTAACCCTAGCTTTTAAACACTTCCCAAATGAGCCCGAGGACAGATATTAGTCGACACCAGAAGGGCTTCTTACAGGTTACTTCCTCTCCCTCTTCTCCCTGTGTATCTTTTCCCTCTACTTTTCTGCCCACAAACACATATTAGAAGCAACAAGCGGATATTTTTATCTTTGGTGAACAAACCAACCTCAAGCTTGCTCTTCAAACTTGCTAGCACTTTGAGGACTGGAAGCAAGTCCTGAAGCAAGATCTGATGCCTTCCAAAGCAGATCACGAGACAAGCATAAGCTGAATGACAGGCAGGACAGGAAGGCGGTAAGTGTGGTCATTCACATTTTACTTTTTGTCTTCATGCTCTCACTCATCTAACCTCACAGAGCACACTTTTCAAAGTGCATCCGCGCTGTGCACGCCTACTGTAGATGAGAAGGAGTTCTTTGGCTTTCAGTTCTTCCCCGTGGGCCTCTCAAATCTGCCTGTTTCCCCCCAAATTCATCCCCAAGCTTGTTTCTACCTTACTTCTTCTTTAACGAGCTCTGGAACTATGTTGAGTCCTTGCAACTGGGAAGGGAAGTAAGAAGACATAAAATTTCTGAAGAAATTGCTATACCCTTGAACATGGCCCCAGTTGTGAATAAGTAGTCTGCAAAGCAACTTGGAAGGGCTGGAATTGGGCCAGCCTACACGTAGTAGATTTTCGAAACACTGCAGAGAACTGAAGCCTCTGAAACTCTCCTCTTTTTTGACTGAAGGCTTGAATTTTGCCATCTAAGTCCTAATTCTTGGGTGAAAGTCTGGGTACCTTTTTAATTCTCACCTTACATCAAGAGGGACTCGTTCACCTCCACCAGTCATTGGTAAGTTCAGATGATACGCAGACCTAGAAGAGAAAGACCCTAAGGGCACTGGGTTCTTGCCCAGTGAGGAGAAGAAGGATGGGAAGATCACAGAAAACTAGTTTGGCTGAGGTTCCCCTTGACATCGTTGCCTTGTTTTTCTTGTATTACCAACTGACTCTTTGCGACCCCAAGGACTGTACAGTCTATGGAATTCTGCAGGCCAGAATACTGGGGTGGGTAGCCTTTCCCTTCTCCAGGGGATCTTCCCAACCCAGGGATTGAACCCAGGTCTCCCACATTGCAGGCGGATTCTTTATCAGCTGAGCCACAAGGGAAGCCCCTGTTAAACGCAGATTTGGCATATTTGGTTACAAAATATAACACTTTATTGAATATGTTTCATAAAAGATGAGTTGAGTCATAAATCAATTCTACCAGATCCCATCAATTCCTGAGTGTCTTCCAGGTGCTAGGTTGCTTTTTATTAATATATTGATTTTATGTTTTTAAATTTTTATTTTGTGTTGGAGTTAGGCGGAATTATGTTGTGATAGTTTCAGGTGGACAGCAAAAGAACTCAGCCATACACATATATATACATGTATCTCTTCTCCCCCAGACTTCTCTCCCATCCAGGCTGCCACGTAACACTGAGCAGAGTTCCCTGTGCCATTCAGTAGGTCCTTGGTGTTTATCCATTTCAGATATAGCAGAATGTCATGTGCTAGGTTTTTCATTTTACGGCATTATTGTATCTTCACCACGGCCTTGAAGGCTCGTGGTGTCCACAGAAATGCAGCTCCAGCATTTATAAATTCAACAAAGTCACTGGGCCCCTCAGACTGTAAAACAGGCCTGGCGCTGATTGCACCTACACCACAGGCTCATGAGAGGGAGGAGATTCAGATCAAACTGAACCTCCCAGGATTTCTTGCCAAAATGAAAGAGATTTTCTTCCTCTCCCAAGGGAGGAAGCCATTCTTCTTAAACAGAGTTCAGTGATGTAAAGTGCTTCACGCAGCCCTTAAGATACCTTCTATTTAATGTTCCAGAATACCATTCAAGGCATCCATATGTTGGAACAAAACCCTGGATAAGGTTTTCCTCTTGTTTCAATTTGTCCAGCTTCACTTTCTGATTCGGAAGATGGGGAATTTCATTCCTAAATATGAAAACCTTCCCTCCTAATCAGTTCAGTTCAGTTCAGTCGCTCAGTCGTGTCCGACTCTTTGCCACCTCATGGACCGCAGCACGCCAGGCCTCCCTGTCCATCACCAACTCCTGGAGTTCACTCAAACTGACGTCCATCGAGTCAGTGATGCCATCCAACCATCCCTCCTAATGGCAACACCCAAAACAGACTTTCAGTTGACATATCAACCCTCAGATTATTCAGTTTTTCAGTCTCACCCGAGACACTTCTCATATACCTAGATGGGCCGTCAGTGAATTCCTTATTTCTGCAAGAAAAGCATACTTTAACCTATCGTGTGAGGAGGGAATATTCACTGATGACAACAATCACAGTGCCAGTTCATTCAGCAAGCATTCAATCTCAGGATCCATGAGCCTACCCCAAGTTGTCTTATGCGATAGTTAAACAACTCTGTTAAGTAGTCACTGTTACCCCTGTTTTGCAAATGAAGAAGCTGAGACTCAGAACGGCTACAAGAACTGCTCAATCTCCCACCACTGGCGAGTGGCTGAGTCGGGATCAGAACCATTAAACTTGTCCTGAAGCCTCACTGGTGTCATAGCCACTACCTTATCCCACTCCCCTTTCTTCTGACCTGAATCGTTGCCCCTAGACAGCCTGAAGCACATCATAAACTCGGGTCCCTACTTTGCCAAACAGCGGACCCTACTTAGAGCGGGCTGAAAGCTCCAGCAGAGCTGTGTCTGTTTGCCTCCAAATTTCTCCATGTGGCTCCATACCTGCAGCAGATTATTCTAAACTTTGTTGTGGGTCTCTTTCTTTTTGACAAGAGGGAAAAATCCTCTCCTGATTCTCAGAACTCTACACACCTGTCACAAATGGGTTCAAAACCTCTGAACATAAGGTAAAGCTTAAAACCCACTGATAAATATATGATATTTGCTTTTCTGTCTCTGCCCTACTTCACCCTGTATGGCAGTCTCCGCATCCATCCACATCACTAAAAATGACCCAGTCTCGTTCCTTCTATGGCTGAGTAATACTCCATGTATATAGGTACCACATCTTTACCTGGGCGATGAGGGTGGGAGGCAGGCTCAAGAGGAAGGGGATGTGTGTCTACACACTGCTGATTCGCTTTGTTGTACAGCAGAAACTAACACAACACTGTAAAGCAATTATGCTCCAATTATTTAAACAATTAATCAATTAAAAGCTTAGGGGGAAAAACACATTGGTAAGATTGGGATTGCAAGAGATCTCCTAAACTATACAAATGATGGCATGGTGATGGCTAGGATGAAGCTCACATGGTCTCACTCTCCAAAACGGAGGACTTTGGTCCTGAAAAATCTGTACCAGGAGCTACTGAGTGGGAAGAGGGTGGGCCCTAATTCTAAGAGCATCTCTCTATGTAAGTTCCAAGAAGAAAACGGAGGTCTATGAGATCTTGACAAGCAATGGGCAGATAATGGATTGATTTATAAAAGATTGGGGATATTAAAATGAAGTAGCTTTCCTACAGAGAAGGCGATGGCATCCCACTCCAGTACTCTTGCCTGGAAAATCCCATGGATGGAAAAGCCTGGTAGGCTGCAGTCCATGAGGTCGCTAAGAGTCGGACACGACTGAGCGATCTCACTTTCACTTTTCACTTTCATGCATTGGAGAAGGAAATGGCAACCCACTCCAGTGTTCTTGCCTGGAGAATCCCAGGGACAGCGGAGCCTGGTGGGCTGTCATCTATGGGGTCGCACAGAGTCGGACACGACTGAAGCGACTTAGCAGCAGCAGCCGCAGCTTTCCTAAATTGAGCGAGAAAAAATCAGAGCAAATAGAGAAAGTTTTATTTCCCAAAGAGTGAAGCCACTGTCCTGGAATAATTTCTCTAATAACTGTAAGTTATAGAGTCTGTGTAGCAAGACACTAACACGCTCATGTATATACGTACACTTTCACATGAAAAGAATATACCAAAATGTAAGTGCTGTTATTTCAGGAGATAGAATGTCACAGATCCGTTTCGAGGCTTTTGTGCATCAATCAGGAACAGCTCATGGTTTTTAGGGTTAGTATTTCACAGTTGTTTGCTGAGCAAATTATTCTGCAGTTCTCATATACTGTTTTAAGATCCATAAAATAGTTTTCTTTTGAAAAATAAATGAAATTTGTTGGATTTTCTATATTTTAAGAGGTAGATAGAATAGGCTGAAAATATGACTTAAAAGATAGTGAAGGTAATTTGGTTGACTTCCAAATTGTTTGGGATAAGACATGAAGAAGCATTAGGATGTATTCCAAAGGTTTAAGGCTCATTCGCACTGTGACCACACTTTTCCTGGTGCCTCCTATGGGGACAGGACCTCAGCTTAGAGACTGATAGCAGAAGTTCTCTGATTGACATGGAAAGACTGAGATTCCATGTGGATGTATGAGATCCTGATGAGAATTCTTACAAAGGGGGGTTAAATGGAAGTCCCTAATCTCGAAAGATGCTTCATACGCTGGAAATTCTAAGAACATAATTGAAGATGGTTTATAATTGAGGCTTTAAACAATAGCAACAACAAACACTTGTAGAATGCTTACTATGGGCCAGGAATATCCTAAAGCAGATTAGAAAGATGATAGATAGATAGATAGATAGATAGATAGATGGATGGATAGATGGATAGATAGATAGATAAAGGGACTTCCCTGTTTGTCCAGTGGTTAAGAATCCTCCTGCCATTGCAAGGGACACAGGTTCGATTGCTGGTCCAGGAAGATTCCACCTGCTGTGGGGCAACTAAGCCCATTCAGCACAACGAATGAGCCTGCATCCTGCGACTATGGAAGCCCTTGCACCTAGAGCTCGTGCTCTGCAACAAGAGACACCACCACTAGGAGCAACCCGGGCACCGCAGCTAGACAGCAGCCCCTGCGTGCTGCACCTGGAGAAAGCCCGCATGCGCAAAGACCCCGGCGGCCAGTTAAAAAAGAAAAAGAGTTGATCGATGTGCACACATGCTATCTCTTCAGTCGTGTCCAACTCTTTGTGACCCCATGGACTGGAGCCCGCCAGACTCCTCTGTCCATGGGATTGTCCAGGCAAGAATACTTGAGTGGGCTGCCATCCCTCCTCCAGGGGATTTTCTTCACAAAGAAATTGAACCCACTTCTCTTATGTCTCCTGCATTGGCAGGCAGGTTCTTTACCGCTAATGCCACTGGGAAGCTCTGATAGATAGAGCTACTATTATCTCTAATTTAACAGAGTCATAGAGAGTTTAAGTGACCTGCCCAAGATCGCACATCTATTAAGTGGTAACACTGGGAATTGAATCCAGGCAGTCCAAATCCAGGGCCCACACTCTTAACAAACAGCTTAGAGAGGTAATACTGAAGACAAATTTGAGACTGACACTATGTTAATATATTCAGACCTAATATTTGACAATTAAGAGCATTTCTATGCACATCTGGCCTAGTCCTTTGGATTAAAAACATTCAAAAATGCCTTATAGATTTGTTTCCCAACTAAATAGCTGAGCCCTGTCCCTCTGTTGGCTTCTTTATTCCATTATTGAAACTGGAATAATGTTAGGTAAATAGTTAGGTCAGGGCATGATATAATTCACCTGGGGCACACAAAACTGTCCTAATAATAACTTTCTTTGTGGACTTACTAGACACCAGTTACTTTATACATGTTGGCTTATTTTATTCTTAAACACGTGAAGTAAGCACTGTCACATTTTTAAAATATTTATTTATTTATTTATTTGCGCCCCCCACCCCGGGGTCTTAGCTACAACATGCAGGCTCTTGAGCTGTGGGATAGGAGATCTAGCTCCCTGACCAGGGTTTGAACCCAGACCCCCCCTGCATGAGGAGTGCAGAGTCTTAGCCACTGGACCACAGAGAAGTCCCACACATCTTAAAAGGATATTGAAGTGTAGAGATGTTAGCCATCTCACCCAAAGTGACACCGTTACCAAATGGTAGAGGTAGGAGTTAAACCCAGAGAGTCCGAATCCAAAGCATAAGCTCATATAAACCACTCTGTATTATATTAAAAAGCAAATATGTAAGACATCTACCTTCTAAGGGAAAGAGAGAGAGAGAATCTTTGCATTCTCTGTGTCGTAATTCTCTGTGGGCTTCTCCGATGGCTCAGCCAGGAAAGAATCTGCCTGGAATGCAGGAGACACAGGAGACGCAGGTTCAATCCTTGGGTTCGGAAGATTCCCTGGAGGAGGAAATGGCAACCCACTCCAGTTCTTGCCTGGAAAATCCCATGGATGGAGGAGCCTGGCAGCCTACAGTTCAAATGGTCACCAAGAGTCAGACACAAGTGAAGTGATTTAGCACGCACGCATGTAACTGTCTGTAGTACTCTGCCTTCCTTCTCTGCATTTAATAATTATTGTAAGGCCGGACCGGGGCCATGATGGGCCGCCCCTCCTCTCTCCCAGGTGGGGGAAGTCCCAGATCCCGGGGACCAATGACAGCACACTTCGCCAGCTAAAGCAGCTCCGCCCCAGCCACGAAGTAGAAGGACCTGTCAGCCCGCGTCACCTCGGCCTGGCGACCTATCTGAACCCCGTTCACTAACCGTACCTTTTTGGGCGATCTAGCCTGACCATCCCCCGCAAGGAACGCATATAAACTACTCCCCAGCACAGTCCGGGCACAGACTTCCTCGACCCCGCCCGGGGGGCGCTTCCCCGTTAAAGCCTGTTAGCCACTCTTTTTGGTGTCCTGGTCTTTTACCTAACCATTATTTGCTGACATCATTCGTCCTGTGGGTTATTATTATGCACCCAGGTCTGCAGCTTGTCCTCGTCCATGGGAAACACATCCACAACGAGGGCCTGGAACGGCTCGTCGGTGACCATGTTCATCCTCCTGGGGTTTGCAGACCGTCCACAACTGCAGGCCCTCCTCCTTGTGACCTACCTGGGCATCTACCTGGTGACCCTGGCCCTCATCCTTCTGGTCAGAGGCGACACGCGTCTACACACGCCGATGTACTTCTTCCTCGGCAGCCTGTCCTTCGTTGACATCTGCTACTCTCCTGCAGGGCCCCCAAGATGCTCTCCGACTTCTTCCCAGAACAGAGGAGCATTTCCTTCCTGGGCTGCACTCTTCAGTTCTTCTTCTTCGTGGGCGCGGGTCTAACCGAGTGCTTCCTGCTGACGGCGATGGCGTACGATCGCTATGCGGCCGTCTCCAGCCCCCTGCTCTACTCCACCGTCATGTCCCCGGGCCTCTGTACACTCTTGGTGCTTGGAGCCTACGTCAGCGGCTTCCTGAGCTCCCTCGTCCAGTCCAGTTCCATATTTCGGCTCTCCTTCTCCGGACCCAACCTCATCGACCATTTCTTCTGTGACCTCCCACCAGTCCTGGCACTTTCTTGCTCCGACACCTTCTCCAGTCAAGTGGTGAATTTCCTCGTGGTGGCCGTCGTTGGGGGCACATCGTTCCTCATCCCACTTGTCTCCTATGGTCACATCGCGGCTACCGTCCTGAAGATCCGCTCTGTGGAAGGTCGCAGGAAAGCCTTCCACAGGTGCGCCTCGCATCTGATGGTGGTGACTCTCTTGTTTGGGACGGCCCTTTTCATGTACCTGCGGCCCAGCTCCAGCTACTTGTTTGGCAGAGACAAGGTGGTATCTGTATTCTACTCACTGGTGATCCCCATGCTGAACCCCCTCATTTACAGTTTGAGGAGCAAAGAGATCAAGGATGCCCTGTGGAAGATGCTGGGGAAGAAGTGTTTTCCTAAGTCATGACTGAAGACATATGCCTCCAAACTGCCAGAGACCTAAGTGGTTCATGATAGCCTCTACCGCCGGCTTTAGGTAAGTGACATGTTGGTGTGCAGCTTGAAAATGGAAGCACTCCTTCCATATTTTCTCACCATTCCACTTGGTCATCTGTCTGCTGACCCCACCATGGGTCGTCGAAAGGACAACCTACGGTATAGTGCAGGGAACTCTACTCTGTGCTCTGTGGTGACCTAAATGGGAAGGAAATCCATAAAAATAGGGGATATGTGTAAATATATCAGGCTTCCCAGATGGCGCTGGCAATTTAAAAAAACCTGCCTGCCAGTGTAGGAGATGTAAGAGAGTAGGTTTGATCTCTCAGTCGGGAAGACCCCCCGGAGGAGGGCATGGCAACCCACTCCAGTATTCTTGCCTGGAGAATCCCATGGACAAAAGAGTCTGGTGGGCGACAGTCCATGGGGTCGCGCAGAGTTGGACAGGACTGAAGAGACTTAGCAGGCACGTAAACATATAACTGCTTCACTTCGCTGTACAGCAGAAACTAACACAACATTGTAAAGAAACTCCAAAAAAATTTATTTTTAAAAAAGAGAAAGTGAGTACTTCAGAAAAACAAAAAGAAATTCCCCAAGTAGCCTATTCTCACAATTGGTATTACAACCAACACCTTTTATGGGGTACCTGGTGGCTCAGATGGTAAAGAATCTGCCTGCAAGGCTGGAGACCTGGCATCAATCCCAGGGTTGGAAAGATCCTCTGGAGGAGGGCATGGCAACCCACTCCAGTATTCTTGCCCTGAGAATCCCATAGACAGAGGAGCCTGGTGGGCTACAGTCCATGGGGTTGCAAAGAGTTGGACACAACTGAGCGACTAACACTTTTGCTTTCACTTTTTCAATTCATGTACTCTAGACCGTCCATTTGATCTCATGAGAGAGCCCTACACAGAAGCAGAATAAAATGTAGCCTCTACATCGTTTTATCTGAAGAATCTCCAAGTATGAGTTTACTGTCACAGCTGTAACTAATTACCACAAACCTATTGGCTTAAAACAATATAAATTTATTATCTCATAGCTGTGTAGGTAAGAAGTCTTTTGGTTGCAGATGGCAGGGGTGGGGGCGGAGCTGGGGGCATCGTGCCCGACTCTGCAATCCCATGGACCGTAGCCCTCCAGGCTCCTCTGTCCGTGGGATTTCCCAGGCAAGGGTACTGGAGTGGGTGTCCATCTCCTGCTCCAGGGAATCTTCCCGACCCAGGGATCGAACCTCATCTCTTGCGTCTCCTGCACTGGCAGGCGATCCTTCACGACTGAGCCACCTGAAAGCCCTTACACTAGTCTACAACTTCCTGAAGGACAGTTACTGACTCTTGTGCACTGTTGTTCTTGTCTGGACACAGTAGGGACATAGCAAATATTTGTTTGATACACGAATTATTCACTGTTCCTAATAATGTTGGCTTTTGCAGAGTAGGTGTTTATATTATTTCCTTATAGTGTGGCTAACAGTGAATCTCAGGGTCTGGTGACTGGGACGGAGATTAATTGTCTCTGCTTTTAGAAAATGTAAATAAGAACATGTCCTTGACACCTCAGAGAGTGATTAATTTGTGAAGCTGTGGATTTTTTGCAAATCCTTCCTTTGTAGAAACACTCACAGGGTAAATGTAGCTAATCGTTTGGAAAGAGAACCAGCTGCCTAAATGCACTTCTAACCATAGACTTTGAAGATCTCTCCCCTATTGTCTAGAGCTGTGGATATTAACAGGTTAGTGTTTCTAGAAGAGAAATTCTTAGAGGTGACAGCCTCTCTCCAATCTCCTTTTGTCTTCTCACTTCAAGTGAATGAATGCTAAGTTGCTTCAGTTGTGTCCAACTCTTTGCGACCCCATGGACTGCAGCCCGCCAGGCTCCTCTGCCCATGGGATTCTCCAGGCAGGGACACTGGCGTGGGTGCCGTGCCCTCCTCCAGGGGGTCCTCTCGACCCAGGGATCGAATCTACACCACTCGCACCTCCTGCATTGTCAGGCGGGTCCTTTAGCACTAGCACCGCTTGGGAAGCCCCCTCACTTCGAGTATCCGCCCACAAACACATACTTCCTGCATCAAGAGGAAGGATAATGAGCTTCAAGTGTTCTATCTCGTTAGAGAGCGGCTTGGGGACTGGAAGGAACCACATATGCCTGATTAGACTGCATCCAAGCAAAAGAATAAATGAAAATATAAACTTGTTAGGGGACAGACCGGCTGGGGGTGGCTGCCCACTGTCAGCTGGTATTTGCTCTGTGTGACTATGTACCACCCAGGCTCGACTGTGACCTCCTGGAACTCAGCCAGATGCAGGGACTTCTTTAACATTTCGTTTCCAGGCACGACTCTAGTTTTTCCTGCCTTCCTATAAACTCAACCCAAAATTTCCCCTTTCCACTTCTGCTCCGCTAATGGCATCCTCTGGTGAGTCTCGACCCATGTTGGAAACTTTGCTCCTAAGGAGAAAAAAAAAAAAAAAAACTTTAAAAGAAAGCATTTCTGAGGAGGTTGCTTGCCTTAGACCCCTCCCCAAAGAATTAGTAAGCAGCATATCTCAGGTGACTCAGTGTTAAAAGAACCCGCCAATGCAGGAGACACAGTTTTGATCCTGAGTTGGGAGAAATGGGAACCCCCTCCAATATTCCTGCCTGGAAAGTTCCATGGACAGAGGAGCCTGGTGGGCTACAGTCCATGTGTTTGCAAAGAGTCTGACACGACTGAGTGACTAGGCACATATGAATATATTCTCAGGACCAGGGAGATCCCTAACATCCATGTTGTTTGCACCTTACTGCCTGGAATTCTGAAATTCATCTGTTTGTTTAAGGCTGGTCCTCTTTTAAAGTGCCAACGTTTCCTTTTTAAAAAAAGTTATTCTTTATGTTTCATGGTCATTTCTTCAGGAAGGATCTGAAAAGGAAAGCTAAGCAGATCTGTAAGCACCTGAGATAAAGGGAGGCGCCGCAGCGAAAGAGGACAAGGCGCACTCACGGACGAACGTCCCAACTCACTGTCTGACTCCACTCGGGATAAAAAGTGCTGGTATCAGTGTATGCCATTTCATTCTCACAGCCAAGACACCTGTCAAACCCAAGCTGGAAACCCAAATGGTCAAGCTCAAACTTAGCCACAAATATTAAGACATTGAAAACTGGCAAGAGCTGATTACATAAGGTAATATATGCAAAACATCCTGGGTCTTGCACACCAATAAAACTCTTCTGTTTTATCGGTTTAGGTATGTTTCTCCAACTGAAGAAGGATCAGTCCCCAAGATGCTTTCCACCACTCCCTACAATGCACGTAAAAGGATTAGTGTTTCCTGACTGTCTGCTCTTCACAGAGCACTGGGCCAGACACTTCACAGTTGCTATCTGATGTAATCAGCAAGATGAATAGTTCTCGATGATCAAGGTTCGAATTCCGACGGTCGCCGACTCTGACCGATCATGGACGTCACTTATGCTCTCACATCTTCATTCTGTAAATCTGCTGAGTTGACACCACTCATTTGAAGTTGATTACTATTTAATTATCACATCTACTTTGCAAAAAAAATGATGTGGGAATTAAATTTGTGTTAGGTTTCCATCTCTTTGTGGTCATCACTTCACAATATTTACAAATATCAGATCATTATTTTGTATACCTGAAATTAATAGAATGTTGACTCAATGGACATGAGTTTGCATAAACTCCGGGAGTTGGTGATGGACAGGGAGGCCTGGTGTGCTGCAATCCATGGGGTCACAAAGAGTAGGACAAGACTGAGTGACTGAACTGAACTGATGTCAATTATAGATCCATAAAATAATGTAATATCCAAAATAAAAACAAATACATAAAAATAAAAGAGCATAGAGGGGATTTTTTTAAGGAAGCAACTATATGTTTTCTATAAGAAATCAGCTTTAAGTTCAAAGACAGAGATAGATTAAGAGTAATGCAAAGGAGACAGATATACCAAAAGAAGGCTGGAATAGGTATAATAATTTGAGATAAAGCAGACTTTACAACAAGGAAAATTATCAGAGATAAAGAGTCTTCATAATGATAATGATAAAGGGGTCAACTCTCAAAGAATTCACAATACTTAATATGTATATACTTAGCAACAGAATGCAAAATATAAGAGGAAAAACTGATAGAAATACAGAGGAAATAGACAAATCCACGTATAGCTGGAAATATCAATATCCTTCTATCAGCATTGATGGATCCAATAAGCAGAAAATCAGCA
Source organism: Oryx dammah (assembly GCF_014754425.2). Taxonomy (NCBI): domain Eukaryota; kingdom Metazoa; phylum Chordata; class Mammalia; order Artiodactyla; family Bovidae; genus Oryx; species Oryx dammah. Next base: position 79,387,517 of record NW_024070201.1, read on the forward strand.
AGGATACAGTTGAACTGAACAGCACCATTAATCAATGGGAGCTAATTAATATTTATAAAATATTTCATCCAACAATAGCATAAAACACATTCTTCTTAAGCTCACATGGAATGTTTACCAGGACAGATCACATTCTGGACCATAAAACGTTTTATTCTCTTCATAAATCATATAGCGTAAGCTCTAAGACCCCAGTGGAGTTTAACTACAAAGAAAGCAATAACAGGAAGCTAGATCAGAAAATTCCAGTAGAGATACGTGTTGCTTAGTAACGCTTTGATAACTCCCACTGCATCTGCAGCTGCCAGCTTCTCCAGTGAAAAGTACTTTTCCTACAAATCCCCGACACTATTCCCCATGCTGACTGTAACACCAGTCCTGCATCTCAGGGAGCAGTGTAGATGATACGTCTGTTTGGGTGAAGATGGGGAACCTGGCCGGCTCACCTTTCTAAAGCAAAGGTAGGTGAGGGCATCCTGAAGGCACAACAGCAGGCAACTTCAGCTTGGCACATGTATAATTTTATGATTTTGATAGTGTTCCATGTCCAGTCCCTGAAAAATAGAATATCTGTGCCCAATTCTTTTTTTTTTTTTTTTTTTACTTTTTCTTTTGTGGATAAAATAGCAGCCAGTTAACACAGTTGTGTTGTGATAGTTTCAGGTGAGTGGTGCAGGGACTCAGCCATGCATATTCCACATGAAACTCGTGAAGCAGGTGTGTCATTTAGAACTAAACGCCTCAGGCTGATTAAAATCTGTTGCTTCTCAGGTAAAATATGAGGCTTCTCAAGACACATTCAGATTAGATTATTATTTGTATTAAAACATTCTATACAACCTATTTGCAGGGCAGGAATCGAGAGATGGATGTAGAGGAAGGCCTTGTGGACACAGCAGGGGAAGGAGATGATGGGACCAACTGAGAGAGTAGCATTGAAATATATACACAACCACGTGTAAAACAGAGCTGCTGGGAATTTGCTCTGTAGCGCAGGGAGCTCGGCCTGGTGCTCTGTGATGACCTAGATGGGTGGGGTGGGGTAGGGGGTGGAGGGGGGCTCAAGAGGGAAGAGACATGCGTATACTCATGGCTGATTCACACTGTTGTATGGTAGAAACCAACACAATGGTGTAAAGCAATTATTCTTCAAAATTGTTTAAAAAGAAAGACTACTGTGAAATTCTTTTTTAAAAAACTTCTAAAAACATTTACTGAGCATCTACAAAGTTTAGGAAAGTAACCAGCACAGTCCCTTTCTTTAAAAAAAGAAATAGCGATTAAAAGCTAGCTGGGAGCAGGGAAAGAAACACGATGATGTTCTGGCATTAGCATTATGATAATATTATATAATGCTTTGAAGTGTACAATGTACTCTCCTGTGAATTGGCATTTAATTGACTTGCGCAGAAGCAAAAGTGAATAAGGGGTGATAGAGGGAAGTTTAGGAGAGACTGGAGATGAATAAAGAACGGTTTCTTTATGGGTGACTACTTCATATCAGGCACTGGCCATCCATTCATTCATTCATCCATTCAAAAAAAATTGTTGAATAACTGAGTTCTACAAGGCAACTGTGAGGTTACAAGACAGAAAGGCCGCCGTTCAATGTGATCTTGGGCCTGATCGTCTGTCCAAAACCTTTTAAGAGGAGCAAAGTGAAGTTGCTCAGTCGTGTCTGACTGTTTGCGACCCCGTGAACTGTAGCCTACCAGGCTCCTCTGTCCATGGGATTTCCCAGGCAAGAGTACTGGAGTGGGGTGCCATTGCCTTCTCCAGGGGATCTTCCGGACCCAGGGATCAAACCCGGGTCTCCTGCATTGCGGGCAGACACTAATACCATCTGAGCCACCAGGGAAGTCAGAGAAGCAAGGGGAATCATTTTAATCCAAAAGAGAAGCCAGTAGTAAGCATCTTTGATCTCATTTTCCAGAGATCTGATTTGGTGGGTCCTAGATTCCTAGATGCCTCCAGCCAATAACTCATGGGGCCAGAACACCCCAAAAGAATAATTAGAACTGTCACTCCCCCATCCCTCTTTCCGTAATAAGTTATCTTTCTTAGGACAATTTTACAGAGAAGGAAAAGAAAAATACAAGGAGCATAACATCAGAGCTCAAATTAATAGGAAAAATCTTTTACTTCAAGTTGTAATTATGTGTATGAGGGGTTTTTTTTCTTGATTTTTAAGATTAGAAGCCATTTACAGTCTTTTTATTTTTTAACAGGTAAGAAATGGATATATTTAGAAAGAAACTCTCCACAGGCAGAGTATGGGGCATCTTGAAGGTGAGAGAGAGCCTACAGTCATTTCTTTAAATAGGAAACGATAGAATATCTTTTTAAAGTAAAACTACTAAAATCCAATTACCCACAGATAATGGTATACATCTTTCCAGATTTCTCCTAGTCATGTAGTTTTTCTCCAAAAAATAAGATTATGTGATATATTCAGTGCTTCAACCTTTTATTAAAAAAGAATCTTACCACATCTAAGAACAAAGTTATACATTATAAATTTGAACGGCTGCAAATATTGAATTACTCTACTGTGCCATAGCTTATTGAACCAATTCCATAAATCATATAGTAATTTAAATTCTAATCTCTTCTAAACCGCACTGTGATGGCCTCTCTTTGCACTCGTCACATTGAGCATTTTGTTTTTTTCACTTTTTAGCATTTATTCCCGCAGTAGAATTTTTGAGTCAAAAGATTTGCAGGTTCTGTCTTGACACGTGCTTCCAGAGTGACCTCAGAAAGTGTGTGCCTGTGTACACTCCTATCAACCGTAGATGGAGGTGTCGCTTTCTCCATAGCCACGCCAACAATAGATCACTTCGTAGGCTAATCTTCTGGATGAGAAGTGGTATCTCGTTACACTTTTAATTTGTGCTTCTTTGATGAATGGTATGACCAACTCTATTTCTCTCTGAATCATGACCAATTTTGTTTTAAAGTATCTATTTCTTACTAAATGATTAGAACTCTATATATCTAAAATATTAAGCCTATTTTATATATTTTTCACATATGTTTTCTCAAGTTTTTTGTTTATTTTCCAAAACATGGAAATTCCTTATTTTTTACTGGAGTCTAATTGCTTTACAATGTTGTGGTAGCTTCTGCTGTACAGCACTGGGAATCAGTTGTCTATATACGTATGTCCCCTCCCGCCTGAGCCTCCCTCCCAGCCCCCAGCCCACCCCTGTAGGTCATCACAGAGCACCGAGCTGAGCCCCTGTGTTATACAGCATCTTCCCACTAGCTATCTATTTTACACATGGTAGGGTATATCTGTCAATACCACTCTCTCAATTCATCCTCATATTTTAATTAACCAAATCTAATCATCTTCTTTGTAATGCTTACAAAGTTCTTCAGTTCAGTTCAGTTCAGTCGCTCAGTCGTGTCCAACTCTTTGCGACCCCATGAATCGAAGCACGCCAGGCCTCCCTGTCCATCACCATCTCCCGGAGTTCACTCAGACTCACGTCCATTGAGTCAGTGATGCCATCCAGCCATCTCATCCTCTGTCGTCCCCTTCTCCTCCTGCCCCCAATCCCTCCCAGCATCAGAGTCTTTTCCAATGAGTCAACTCTTCGCATGAGGTGGCCAAAATACTGGAGTTTCAGCTTTAGCATCATTCCTTCCAAAGAAATCCCAGGGCTGGTCTCCTTCAGAATCTCCCCCCAAAATAAAACAAAAATTACTTAGACTTTATTCTAATATTTTTTATGTTTATGTTCTTAAGATGACAAAATCTTCAGTATTCCATCTCCCTGAGAAGTTAAAAAGTATTATCATTTACTTCAGCTCATAGTATCTACTTATAAAGAGAAATCAAGCATCAAACACAATTACAGTGGAGTTAGGTTGTTTGCTTTTTTTTCCACGTGCATAATTTATTGTACAGATTGAGTATCACATAATGAGTTGACATCAGCTTCTTCAGACACCGGAATTTAACAGATGAGGTACAGTTTAGAGTCTGTTTATCTTGCTTTCACAGGTAGAGTTTTTGTTTTAGATCTTAACTTGAAGAATAAGAGTATCAAAGCTTGAAGTATAAGACTATCAAAACAGCACCTCCATACGTGTGTGTGCCTGCTCAGCCGGGTTCCTCTGTCCAGGGGGTTTCCCAGGGACAAATACTGGAGTGAGTTGCTATTTCCTCCTCCAGGGGATTGAACCCATGTCTCCTGCATCATAGGCAGATTCTCCATCACTTGAGTCATCAGGGAAGCCGCATTCTGCACGTGGCCAGTACACAATTCGTTCTCCCTGTGAAAGTGTAAGATACCAGTGAAATGGATTGGGTATCTGCTTCTGGACTGCCACAGTTTCAAGCTTCCAGAAGGCACAGACTCGGGAGCCTGTGTCCTTCAGCATAGGCAGCTGCCCCTCGGGCCCCTACACTGTTTCTTTACAATATCTTCATCATCATTTAAAATTAGAAAATTAGCTTATCATTTGACCCAGTATGTCTACGTCTGGCTTTTCATAGGCACACAAAAATGGATTTACAAAATACTGAGAGCAGCATTATTTGAAAACAGTAATTGGGGCCCAACCAAGCCAACTAAGGGCTTGGTGCGTGGTAAAGAATCTGCCTGCAAAGCAAGAGAGACAGGAGACGTGGGTTTGATCCCTGGATTGGGAAGATCCCCTGGAGAAGGAACAGCAACCTTCTCCAGGATTCTTGCCTGGAAAATTCCATGACAGGAGTCTGGCTACAGTCCGTGGGGCCCAGAAGAATTGGCCATGACTCAGTGCCTGCACCACAGCTGTAGAGCACAGGGAACTCTGCTCAGTGTTAGGTGGCAGCCTGGGTGGGAGGGCACTTGGTGTACATACAGGGCTGAGTTCCTTTGCTATTCACCTGAAACTATCACAACATCATCAGCTACACTCCAGTACAAAATAAAAAATTTAAAACAAGACAAAGCAAAAAAAAAACAAAAAAAACCCACCCAATATGTGATCAATGACGTTGCTGCCTTAGGGCACCATGCTGCTCACCATGCTGACGTATCTTTTCCAAAGGGAGACCTGGGGGAGCGTGCTCTCCATCATGGGCCAGAGCAACCACACCAACGTGAGGGAATTTGTCTTCCTGGAACTGACTCACTTCCGGGAACTGGAGCTGTTCCTGTTTGTCATCTTCCTAGCTGTATACGTCACAACCGTGCTGGGCAATGCCCTCATCGTGGTGACCATCACCCAGGAGTCCCACCTCCACACCCCCATGTACTTTCTCCTGCGGAACAAGTCAATCCTGGACATCGTCTTTTCATCCGTCACCGTTCCCAAGTTCCTGGTGGATCTCTTGTCTGAGAGGAAAGCCATCTCCTACAATGGCTGCATGGCACAGATCTTTTTCTTCCACTTTGCTGGAGGGGCAGATATTTTTTTCCTCTCTGTGATGGCCTGGGACAGATATCTCGCAATCTCCAAACCCCTGCATTACGTGGCCATCATGAGGAGAGAGGTGTGGGTGGGCTTGGTGGTGGCTTCCTGGGTGGGTGCTGGTGCTTCCGCTGCCTTTCTGGGGCCCCAGCACCCTCGACGCCTTCTACTGCGACGTGCCCCAGGTGGTTAGACTGGCTTGCACCGACACCTTTGCTCTGGAGCTCCTCCTGATCTCTAACAACGGGCTGGTGACCCTGCTGTGGTTCCTCCTGCTCCTGGGGTCCTACACCGCCACCCTGGTCATGCTGCGATCTCACGCCGGGGAGGGCCGGAGCAAAGCTCTCTCCACCTGCACCTCCCACGTCCTGGTGGTGACTCTTCACTTCGTGCCCTGTGTTTACGTCTACTGCCGGCCCTTCACCATGCTGCCCATGGACACAGCTGTGTCCATCAATAACACGGTCATCACCCCCATGCTGAACCCCGTGATCTACACCCTGAGAAACCAGGAGATGAAGGCAGCCATGAAGAGACTGCAGAGGAGGCTTGGGCCTTTTGAGAGCAATAAACTCGGATGAGCCAGCCGTCAGACTGAGACCAGAAATCTAATGTGAGCCTAGTTTGAGGTTTCCTCAGACTACTAGCCGAGGAATCAGAGACAGCCAGCTCTTTGTCTGTCATTTCTGCATAGCCCCACAGCCACTAAGCTCTGTTAGACAGAGAGACTCTAAGAACAAAAGGGAAAGACTGGGCCGGGGACGGGGGAGAAGTATGTGGTATAAAGCTGAAATCAATAACCTAAGTGCTATCTTTCCTCACTTTTACCATTTGTGATATGGAAATAACGCTGTCTACTTACAAGGTGGTTGTGAGGATGAAACATGATCAATGTGGAGAGGATCGTGGTTGTAAAGGCTCACACGCCTCCTGGCATGAATCAGGCACACAGTCTATGTTCCCTACGACCTACATCTCTGTTGCTAAATACGCCTGTGCTGCGTGTGTGCGCACTAGGTCACTTCAGTCGCGGCCGACTCTCTGAGACCCTATGGACCGACGGCCGCCAGGCTCCTCTGTCCATGGGATTCTCCAGGCAAGAATCCTGGAGTGGGTTGCCGTGCCCTCCTCTAGGGGAATATTCCCCACCCAGGGATTGAATCCACGTCTCTTATGTCTCCAGATGTGCATATATATATATAGAATCTGGGGGCTTTCCAGGCGGTACTAGTGGTAAAGAACCCACCTGCCAATGCAGGAGACACAAGAGAGGAGGGTTCGATTCCTGGGTCGGGAAGATCCCCTGGAGGAGGGCATGGCAACCCACTCCAGTGTTCTTGCCTGGAGAATCCCATGGACAGAGGAGCCTGGAGGGCTACAGTCCACGGGGTCACAAAGAGCTGGGCACAACTGAAGTGACTTAGCACACACTTAGAATGTGGATGCATTTATTTCACATATTTTCTCCCTAATGACTGCTATTTCCAGTTGATTATTAAAATAATCACTTTTTGATTTAATATTGTGAGTACAGAATCTTCAATATATTTCACCAATTAGTAAAAAGAGAAGAAATATATTTTGAGTCAGATGTATGCATGAACAAATCTAGAAATAGACCAAATATACCCTGTCCTCTGGTTCTTTCTACTTTCTTTACACTGAAATTAATCTCAAAAGGACTTGAATAGTTTGGGGATATATCTGCACAAAATGCACATTTATTTTATGTTATCCTGAACTTCCTTCTTCCTTCCATCCCCACTTTCCATTTCACCCCCAGAGCTTTCAGAGCTGGAGCAAAGCTGTAGTTTTCATCTACATATGCACAGACAATTTAGGACAAATCCGTGTGGTACCAAAAAAAAATTACCTAAGAAGTAACTTTTGACTCACTCAAGGCCCATTTTGTGTACCAGGAAAGGAAAAAATATATATAACATATCACATACAGAGCCATTTAAGAATACACACTGAGTCTGTGTTATAAACCACCTCTCTTCCAAGAATAGGATTACAAGAAAGTAGATATATAAGGAGACAATAAATCTGTTTTCTGTTTCTATGCTCACATCAAATTCCACCCTTCTGCCTCCAATAGTCATTCAAAAATAGACCAATAAGTTCATTTGTACCCACAAACTATGGACACCAAGGGGGGAATGGGAAGTGGGATGAATTGAGATCGGGACTGCCGTATGTACTCTGCATAAAATAGAGAACTAATGAGAAGTTAGCTAATGAGAACCTACTGTCCAGCACAAGGAGCTCTACTCAATGTGGTAACAAAAAGGATATAGACATAGATATATAGATATATATAGTATGCAGGTCAGGAAGCAGCAGCTAGAACTGGACAGGGAACAACAGACTGGTTCCAAATAGGAAAAGGAGCACGTCAAGGCTGTATATTGTCACCCTGCTTACTTAACTTCTATGCAGAGTACATCATGAGAAACGCTGGGCTGGAAGAAGCACAAGCTGGACTCAAGATTGCCGGGAGGAATATCAATAACCTCAGATATGCAGATGACACCACCCTTATGGCAGAAAGTGAAGAGGAGGGGGCGGTCCTAAGACGGCAGAGGAATAGGACGGGGAGACCACTTTCTCCCTCACAAATTCCTCAAAAGAACATTTCAACGCGGAGCAAAATCCACAAAACAAATTCTGAATGCAGGCAGAGGACATCAGGCACCCAGAAAAGCAGATCATTGCCTTCAAAAACAGGTAGGAAAAAATATAAAAGACGAAAAGAGACAAAGGAGGAGGGGAGGGAGCTCCGTCCCGGGAAGGGAAGCCCGTCCCGGGAAGGGAATTCTAAGAAGAGAGGTTTCCAAACACCAGAAAACACTCTCCCTGCCGAGTCTGTGGCGAGCCTTGGAAACACAGAGGGCAACATAACAGGAAGGAAAAATTAACAACTAATTAAAACCAACAGATTACAAGCCCAACAGTAACTCCCCCAGCAGAAAAGCAGCGCAGATGCCTGCATCCGCCACTAGCAAGTGGGCGCAGGGCAGGGAAGCGGTAGGCGCGGGCTGCAGCGCTCGGTAAGAAGCGGGCGGGGCGCGTAACCAGAGCGACCGAACTTGGGCCAGCAAACCAGACTGGGGGAGAGCTACCACGCGAAAAGCCCGAACATAGACCCCGCCAGGACCGCACACAGAACAAAGGACGGAACGGAAACAGCCGGCGGCAGACCAGCCCCCGCCGGGGGCAGGCAGCCAGAGCCGTAAGGGCTGGAAAGGGGGCAATCGCAGCCCCGGAGAGACTTTACCGACCAAACTGCAGGCAGGCTTCTTTGCTGAGACTTCTGGGGGTGCTGGACAGTCACCATCCGCCTCACAAGGAGCGCCAGCAGTGCACCCAGAAAACCGAGCAGCAGAGACAGAAAAGGCGACAAGTCGCGGCGACCGAGCTCACCAAACGCCTGAGCTACTCGGTCCTGGGAAGAGCACAAAACGCAGTCCCAACCAAGTCTGTGCCTCTGAGGGCTACCTGAGCGCCGAACCTGAGCGGCTTGGACCGGGGAGGTGCACACAGCCTGGGGCCGGCCTCAGACGGTTCCCGGCTGAGCACCGTGGAGCCGGAGCGGTGTGTGCGCCGTGAGAAGGGACGGGTCCAGCGGGGCTGAGACGCTGTGTGCCCACGACAGTGCTATTGGTTTGCAGCATCCGCCCCTCCCCACAGCGCGACTGAACTCGTGAGCCTAAAAAAACAAAAAAAAAAGTGTCCACCACCGCCCCCCTGTGTCAGGACGGAATTCAGCCACTGAAGACACCAGCAAACAGAAGTTAAACAGAGGGAACTGCCTTGGAAGTGACCCCACACGGCCCACAACATCAGAGAAGGGCCAGATGTATCTTCACTATTTTTACAATCATTCCTTTTTTTTTTCTCTTTTTTTCTAACTTTTTTTTAAATTGTTAAGTCTTCTATTTATCCTCTAATTTTTATTTCTATAACCTACTATTCCTTTTCAAAAAAACACTCTACTTTTTTAAGGCAAACACCATATATACTCTTTGTGTTGTTGGTGGTGGTGTTTTTTAATAATTCTCGTGGCCTTTTTTTTCTTTTTTCTTTCTTTTTTCCTTCTGCTTCTTCTCTTTAATATAGTACTTTTGAAAATCCAACCTCTACTCTACATTTTTAATCTTTGCTTTTTGGTTTTTGTTGTCAATTTTGTACATTTCAAAACCCAAACTTCACTACCCAATTTTACCTGACAGCGAGATTACTGGCTTGACCACTCTCTCCTCCTTTTGGACTCTCCTTTTTATCCACCAGGTGGCCTCTGTCTCTTTCCTCCCCCATCTCTTCTATATCCAACTCTGTGATTCTCTGTGTGTTCTAGATGGTGGAGAACACCTAAGGAACGGATTACTGGCTGGACCTGTCTCTCTCCTTTTCATTCCTCTCTCTTACCCTCCTGGCCACCTCTGCCTACTTCCTCCCTCTCCTCTTCCCTGTATAACTCCGTGAATACCTCTGAGCGGTCCATACTATGGAGCGCACATAAGGAAGTGACTATTGACTAGCTTGCTCTCTCCTCTTTTGATCTCACCGCATCTCATTCCAGTCACCTCTAACTACCCCCTCCCTCTCCTCTCAGTGAACCTCTCTGGGTGTCCCTCAATGTGGAGAAACTTTTCATCTTTAACCTAGATGTTTTATCATCGGTACTGTATAGATGGTGAAGTCTAGAGACCACTGTAAAAATAAAACCGAAAACCAGAAGCATGAGGCTTAAGTCCAAAGCCTGAGAACATCAGAGAACTCCTGAATTCAGGGAACATTAAGCAATAGGAGCTCATCAAACGCCTCCATACCTACACTGAAACCAAGCTCCACCCAAGGGCCAACAAGTTCCAGAGCAAGGCATACCACGCAAATTCTCCAGCAACACAGTAACACACTCTTGAGCTTCAATATACAGGCAGCTCAAAGTTACTCCAAAACTTTTGACATCTCATAACCCATTAGTGGTCACTCCACTGCACTCCAGAGAGAAGAAACCCAGCTCCACCCACCAGACCTCCAACACAAGCCTCCCTAACCAGGAAACCTTGACAAGCCACTGATACAACCCCACCCACAGTGAGGAAGCTCCATAATAAAGAGAACTCCACAAATTACCAGAATATAAAAAGGCCACCCCAAATGCAGCATTATAAACAAGATGAAGAGACAGAGGAATACTCAGCAGGTAAAGCAACAGGAGAAATGCCCACCAAACCAAACAAAAGAGGAAGAGATAGGGAATCTACCTGAGAAAGAATTCCGAATATTGATAGTGAAAATGATCCAAAATCTTGAAATCAAAATGGAATCACAGATAAATAGCCTAGAGACAAGGATTGAGAAGATGCAAGAAAGGTTTAACAAGGACCTAGAAGAAATAAAAAAGAGTCAATATATAATGAATAACGCAATAAATGAGATCAGAAACACTCTGGAGGCAACAAATAGTAGAATAATGGAGGCAGAAGATAGGATTAGTGAAATAGAAGATAGAGTGGTAGAAATAAATGAATCAGAGGGGAAAAAAGAAAAATGAATTAAAAAAATGAGGACAATCTCAGAGACCTCCAGGACAATATGAAATGCTCCAACATTCGAATTATAGGAGTCCCAGAAGAAGAAGACAAAAAGAAAGACCATGAGAAAATCCTTGAGGAGATAATAGTTGAAAACTTCCCTAAAATGGGGAAGGAAATAATCACCCAAGTCCAAGAAACCCAGAGAGTTCCAAATTGGATAAACCCAAGGTGAAACACCCCAAGACACATTTTAATCAAATTAACAAAGATCAAACACAAAGAACAAATATTAAAAGCAGCAAGGGAAAAACAACAAATAACACACAAGGGGATTCCCATAAGGATAACAGCTGATCTCTCAATAGAAACTCTTCAGGCCAGGAGGGAATGGCAAGACATACTTAAAGTGATGAAAGAATAACCTACAGCCCAGATTACTGTACCCAGCAAGGATCTCATTCAAATACGAAGGAGAAATCAAAAGCTTTACAGATAAGCAAAAGCTGAGAGAATTCAGCACCACCAAACCAGCTTTCCAACAAATGCTAAAGGATCTTCTCTAAACAGGAAACACAAAAAGGGTGTATAAACCCGAACCCAAAACAATAAAGTAAATGGTAACGGGATCATACTTATCAATAATTACCTTAAACGTAAATGGGTTGAATGCCCCAACCAAAAGGCAAAGACTGGCTGAATGGATACAAAAACAAGACCCCTCTATATGCTGCTTACAAGAGACCCACCTCAAAACAAGGGACACATACAGACTGAAAGTGAAGGGTTGGAAAAAGATATTCCATGCAAATAGAGACCAAAAGAAAGCAGGAGTGGCAATACTCATATCCGATAAAATAGACTTTAAAACAAAGGCTGTGAAAAGAGACAAAGAAGGCCACTACATAACGATCAAAGGATCAATCCAAGAAGAAGATATAACAATTATAAATATATATGCACCCAATATAGGAGCACCGCAATATGTAGGACAAATGCTAACAAGTATGAAAGGGGAAAGTAACAACAACACAATAATAGTGGGAGACTTTAATACCCCACTCACACCTATGGACAGATCAACTAAACAGAAAATTAACAAAAAACGTAAACTTTAAATGATACATTAGACCAGTTAGACCTAACTGATATCTATAGGACATTTCACCCCAAAACAATGAATTTCACCTTTTTCTCAAGTGCTCATGGAACCTTCTCCAGGATAGATCACATCCTGGGCCATAAATATAACCTTGATAAATTCAAAAAAATCGAAATCATTCCAAGCATCTTTTCTGACCATAATGCATTAAGATTAGATCTCAATTACAGGAGAAAAACTATTAAAAATTCCAACATATGGAGGCTGAACAACATGCTTCTGAATAACCAACAAATCACAGAATAAATCAAAAAAGAAATCAAAATATGCACAGAAACTAATGAAAATGAAAACACAACAACCCAAAACCTGTGGGACACTATAAAAGCAGTGCTAAGAGGAAAGTTCATAGCAATACAGGCATACCTCAAGAAACAAGAAAAAAGTCAAATAAATAACCTAACTCTACACCTAAAGCAACTAGAAAAGGAAGAATTGAGGAACCCCAGAGTTAGTAGAAGGAAAGAAATCTTAAAAATTAGGGCAGAAATAAATGCAAAAGAAACAAAAGAGACCATAGCAAAAATCAACAAAGCCAAAAGCTGGTTCTTTGAAAGGATAAATAAAATTGACAAACCATTAGCCAGACTCATCAAGAAGCAAAGGGAGAAAAATCAAATCAATAAAATTAGAAATGAAAATGGAGAGATCACAACAGACAACACAGAAATACAAAGGATCATAAGAGACTACTATCAGCAATTATATGCTAATAAAATGGACAACGTGGAAAAAATGGACAAATTCTTAGAAAAGTACAACTTTCCAAAACTGAACCAGGAAGAAATAGAAAATCTTAACAGACCCATCACAAGCACATAAATTGAAACTGTAATCAGAAATCTTCCAGCAAACAAAAGCCCAGGTCCAGACGGCTTCACAGCTGAATTCTACCGAAAATTTAGAGAATAGTTAACACCTTTCCTACTCAAACTCTTCCAGAAAATTGCAGAGGGAGGTAAACTTCCAAACTCACTCTATGAGGCCACCATCACCCTAATACCAAAACCTGAGAAAGATGGCACAAAAAAAGAAAACTACAGGCCAATATCACTGATGAACATAGATGCAAAAATCCTCAACAAAATTCTAGCAATCAGAATCCAACAACACATTAAAAAGATCATACACCATGACCAAGTGGGCTTTATCCCGGGGATGCAAGGATTCTTCAATATCCGCAAATCAATCAACGTAATTCACCACATTAACAAATTGAAAAATAAAAGCCATATGATTATCTCAATAGATGCAGAGAAGGCCTTTGACAAAATTCAACATCCATTTATGATAAAAACTCTCCAGAAAGCAGGAATAGAAGGAACATACCTCAACATAACAAAAGCTATATATGACAAACCCACAGCAAACATTATCCTCAATGGTGAAAAATTGAAAGCATTTCCCCTAAAGTCAGGAACAAGACAAGGGTGCCCACTTTCACTGCTACTATTCAACATAGTTCTGGAAGTTTTAGCCACAGCAATCAGAGCAGAAAAAGAAATAAAAGGAATCCAAATTGGAAAAGAAGAAGTAAAACTCTCACTGTTTGCAGATGACATGATCCTCTACATAGAAAACCCTAAAGACTCTACCACAAAACTACTGGAGCTAATTAATGAATATAGTAAAGTTGCAGGATATAAAATCAATGCACAGAAATCCCTTGCATTCCTATACACTAATAATGAGAAAGTAGAAAAAGAAATTAAGGAAACAATTCCATTCACCATTGCAACGAAAAGAATAAAATACTTAGGAATATATCTACCTAAAGAAACTAAATACCTATATATAGAAAACTATAAAACACTGATGAAAGAAATCAAAGAGGCCACTAATAGATGGAGAAATATACCATGTTCATGGATCAGAAGAATCAATATAGTGAAAATGAGTATACTACCCAAAGCAATTTACAAATTCAATGCAATCCCTATCAAGCTACCAGCGATATTTTTCACAGAAGTAGAACAAATAATTACAAGATTTGTATGGAAATACAAAAAACCTCGAATAGCCAAAGCAATCTTGAGAAAGAAGAATGGAACTGGAGGAATTAACTTGCCTGACTTCAGGCTCTACTACAAAGCCACAGTCATCAAGACAGAATGGTACTGGCACAAAGACAGAAATATAGATCAATGGAACAGAATAGAAAACCCAGAGATAAATCCACACACATATGGACACCTTATCTTTGACAAAGGAGGCAAGAATATACAACGGAGTAAAGACAATCTCTTTAACAAGTGGTGCTGGGAAAACTGGTCAACCACTTGTAAAAGAATGAAACTAGATCACTTTCTAACACTGCACACAAAAATAAACTCAAAATGGATTAAAGATCTAAATGTAAGACCAGAAACTATAAAACTCCTAGAGGAGAACATAGGTAAAACACTCTCCGACATAAATCACAGCAGGATCCTCTATGATCCACCTCCCAGAATTCTGGAAATAAAAGCAAAAATAAACAAATGGGATCTAATTAAAATTAAAAGCTTCTGCACAACAAAGGAAAATATAAGCAAGGTGGAAAGACAGCCTTCTGAATGGGAGAAAATAATAGCAAATGAAGCAACTGACAAACAACTAATCTCAAAAATATACAAGCAACTTATGCAGCTCAACTCCAGAAAAATTAACGACCCAATCAAAAAATGGGCCAAAGAACTAAATAGACATTTCTCCAAAGAAGACATATGGATGGCTAACAAACACATGAAAAGATGCTCAACATCACTCATTATTAGAGAAATGCAAATCAAAACCACAATGAGATACCACTTCACACCAGTCAGAATGTCTGCGATCCAAAAATCTGCAAGCAATAAATGCTGGAGAGGGTGTGGAGAAAAGGGAACCCTCCTACACTGTTGGTGGGAATGCAAACTAGTACAGCCACTATGGAGAACAGTGTGGAGATTCCTTAAAAAATTGCAAATAGAACTGCCTTATGACCCAGCAATCCCACTGCTGGGCATACACACCGAGGAAACCAGAATTGAAAGAGACACATGTACCCCAATGTTCATCGCAGCTCTGTATATAATAGCCAGGACATGGAAACAACCTAGATGTCCATCAACAGATGAATGGATAAGAAAGCTGTGGTACATATACACAATGGAGTATTACTCAGCCATTAAAAAGAATACATTTGAATCAGTTCTGATGAGATGGATGGACCTGGAGCCAATTATACAGAGTAAAGTAAGCCAGAAAGAAAAACACCAATACAGTATACTAACACATATATATAGAATTTAGAAAGATGGCAATGATGACCATGTATGCAAGACAGCAAAAGACACAGATGTGTATAGTGGACTTTTGGACTCAGAGGGAGAGGGAGAGGGTGAGATGATTTGGGAGAATGGCATTGAAACATATATAATATCATGTAAGAAACGAATCGCCAGTCTATCCAATGCAGGATACAGCATGCTTGGGGCTGGTACACAGGGATGACCCAGAGAGATGTTATGGGGAGGGAGGTGGGAGGAGGGTTCATGTTTGGGAACGCATGTACACCCGTGGTGGATTCATGTCAATGTATGGCAAAACCAATACAGAATTGTAAAGTAAAATAAAGTAAAAATAGAAAATAAATAAATAAATAAATAAAAGAAAGTGAAGAGGAACTCAAAAACCTCTTGATGAAAGTGAAAGAGGAGAGTGAAAAAGTTGGCTTAAAGCTCAACATTCAGAAAACGAAGATCATGGCATCTGGTCCCATCACTACATGGGAAATAGATGGGGAAACAGTGGAAACAGTGTCAGAGTTTATCTTTTGGGGCTCCAAAATCACTGCAGATGGTGATTGCAGCCATGAAATTAAAAGATGCTTACTCCTTGGAAGAAAAGTTATGACCAACCTAGATATGATATTCAAAAGCAGAGACATTACTTTGCCAACAAAGGTCCGTCTAGTCAAGGCTGTGGTTTCTCCATGGTCATGTATGGATGTAGATGTGAGAG
Organism: Oryx dammah; assembly: GCF_014754425.2. Lineage (NCBI taxonomy): Eukaryota > Metazoa > Chordata > Mammalia > Artiodactyla > Bovidae > Oryx > Oryx dammah. The sequence continues at coordinate 79,403,615 of NW_024070201.1, forward strand.
TTGGACTGTGAAGAAAGCTGAGCGCCAAAGAATTGATGCTTTTGAACTGTGGTGTTGGAGAAGACTCTTGAGAGTCCCTTGGACTGCAAGGAGATCCAACCAGTCCATTCTGAAGGAGATCAGCCCTGGGATTTCTTTGGAATGAATTATGCTAAAGCTGAAACTTCAGTACTTTGGCCACCTCATGCGAAGGGTTGATTCATTGGAAAAGACTCTGATGCTGGGAGGGATTGGGGGCAGGAGGAGAAGGGGATGACAGAGGATTAGATGGCTAGATGGCATCACTGACTCGATGGACGTGAGTCTGAGTGAACTCCAGGAGTTGGTGATGGACAGGGAGGCCTGGCAAACTGTGATTCATGGGGTGGCAAAGAGTCAGACATGACTGAGTGACTGAACTGAAGTGAACTGAAATGAACTGATATATATATATATACACATGTGGCTGATTCACTTTGCTGTACAGCAGAAACTAACACAGCATTGTAAAGCAACTCAACACCAATTTTGAAAAAATAGGTCATGAGAAATAAGGAAGCTGAGGAAATTGCAACACACAGCAATTTTTTGCAGATGCTTATGATCAGTTAATATTTAGCTAAAAAGGTCCTTGTAAGTGACCACATGTCTGTGATTTTCTCTGAGTCTTACAATCAGAGACATTAGGCCAGGAATCCTAATCATACTGCCAGTGCTTCTCAAGCTTTCTGAAATTATTGCCCCTTAAAAGAGCTTTTTTAGATATTTTCCTAACTACTCTCCTTCAAGAAAATTTAATACCAAAGATACACCATACCTCTTTTTGTCTTCTGAGGTTGTCTGAAGAAGCACATCTCACTAAAACATCCAAGACTTTTCTGGCTCACAAGAACCAATTTTTACCCCATGGGCGCCATACCCACATTGAGAATGAATGACCATACGACATTAGTTGTTGTTCAGTCGCTCAGTCGTGTCCGACTCTTTTTAACCCCATGGACCGCAGCACACCAGGCCTCCCTGTCCATCACCAACTCCCGGAGTTTACTCAAACTCATGTTCATGCAGTTGGTGATGCCATCCAACCATCTCATCCTCTGTCATCCCCTTCTCCTCCCACCTTCAATCTTTCCCAGCATCAGGGTCTTTTCTGATGAATCAGCTCTTCTCATCAGGTGGCCAAAGTATTGACATTAGACCTTTATGTAAGTGTTTCCCCAAAACTTGGAGACTCACACAATATTAACGTATGTAGAGTTATGTTGTCTGGGGTCTTGCAAGAATTTGGAAGGCATAGAAATTGGGCATTTTCGTGTATGTGTGGACTTGTGTGCAGTAGTGAGTTGGGAACTGTATAATAAGGCCCACTGGAACTCCAACACTAACAGAAGAATGTCCATTCTGTTTCCACACTCACATCCAATAAAATTCCCTTTACTAATTCTCAAATCAGGCTTGGTCCTGAGGGACTAGTGAGCACACCAGGGGCACTTTGGGAGAAGCAGAAGGGCCGTGATGATGTGATTCCCTGAGGCTGCCTTTTCCAACATGAAAGTTGAAGAGAAGAGGTTGAGGTCCAGAATAACTAACCTTCAGAAGAACCTCACCTTCTAACGTGCTATTTCGCCAGCAGCACAGACACTGAAACGCAGCCGCCCAGTCTCAGAATGTGCGGATTCCTGCCTGGATGCTGAAGGATTTAGGTAAGGATGTTGAGCCGTCAGAGTGTGACGCACTGTGGATTACACATAAATGGTATGAGCATGAAAAATAGACCTCGTATATCACGTGCTGCAAAAAGAGCAGAAAACTTTAGGGGCTATAAAAAGTGATATTAAATATTGGGAAAGCAGGAATCTCTTCCTACGAAGTTACAGAGATGGAGGCAGCATGGTTAGCGAGAAAGCAGTTTGTATCTGATGGAATGACTGACTTGCATAAAGGGAGTAGAGCTTTTTCCAGCTCAGGGTTTGTCCACAGGGATCCATGTGGATCATAGAGTCTACAAGATGTGTGCTTCCTTTAAAAAGGTGATCTTAACCCCAAATTCTCTTAAAAAATTATGGAGGTTTCAAAGGCAGCCTCATATCTGTCCATTTCCTGTGACTCAATGGTTCTCTTTTGTCTGTTCTCCAGAGGCAGCTTTATTTCCAAACCTGATGACCACTAAATCCTCTGTCTGCTTGTTTAAGTCACACAAGTTCATTGGAACAATAATAAGTAAGTTGGTTCAAAGAGAAGCTGTTCTATTGAATAGCATTTTGCTGAGTGACTAGCGCGCGCACTCACACACACACACACACACACACACACACACACACACCCCTCTCATAAGTAACCCTTCAAGGAAGATGTTTGTTTGGATTGGCAGGGGCAGTGGGGTAGGAGAAACAAGTGGCTGGAACGTCCTGGGTACTTTACACAAAACCTGTTATAGTTTATTCCTTGTGCTGCCCACTGAAGTAAGTGTTCTGCTTCCCTGTTTACGAGGGGAAAATCAAAGGAAAGTAGAGGACTTGCTCCCAGTGTCAAAGGAGGAAGTGGTGGAATTCCAGTCCTGATGCTCCTCCAGAGCTCTTAAGACTGTCTTACACCGCATCACACTGGATGGTACATAACATTGCATCAGTTTAGACTGCTCTCACATTTTAGAACTGAGGATCAGAGGCACAGAGAGGCAGCAGAACTTTCTCAAGGTCACAGAGCTATTTCATAGCCTGGAGCAGAAAACAAATCTCTCTATCCCTGAGGCCAAATCAAAGACATTAACAAAGGGTTTCTTATGTTTGTCTAGATCCTTTTTGCTCATTCACACACAATCCGATGCCAAGGCTTGTAAACCAGGATGTGCACTTACCAGCAAAGTTTATTCATTAATTAAAAAAAAAACTACTGAGCACCTCACATGTGCCCCAGACTAAGGAAAGCTTGGATGGCATTCAGTTCAGTTCAGTTCAGTTCAGTTCAGTTCAGTCGCTCAGTCGTGTCCGACTCTCTCGACCCCATGAATCACAGCACACCAGTCCTCCCTGTCCATCACCAACTCCCAGAGTTCACTCAGACTCGCGTCCGTTGAGTCAGTGATGCCATCCAGCCATCTCATCCTCTCTCATCCCCTTCTCCTCCTGCCCCCAGTCCCTCCCAGCATCAGAGTCTTTTCCAGTGAGTGAGCGCTTCACATGAGGTGGATGGCATTAGGACAAATGAAACGCTGAGCAGACAGGATGGGCTTGAGATGTAACAGGAAATACACTGAACTGAGGAGAGACAGAAGAAATTAGATGGAATAACCCGCTATAGGCGCCAGAAAGAGAGTCAGTGCAGGGAGTCACACGTCATAAAAGGATGTCAGGAAAACGCTCACCGAGGAGGAGACTCGGGACCTGAATGCTGAAAGATCAGTTTGGTTCAGTCGCTCAGTCACACCCACCTCTTTGCGATCCCAAGGACTGCAGCGAGCCAGGCTTCCCTGTCCATCACCAGCTCCCAGAGTCTGAAAGATCACTGCTCATCAGTGAGAAGATCGTGAGAGTGGGAGGGCATGGTAGGTGGGGAGAACAAGGGGAACACAGATCCAAAACTGTGGGCCTTCCCTTCTAGTAACACCAGTCCTTCAAAATCATCTCTGACGTCACCTCCTCCAGGAAATCTCCCCTAACACACTGAAAGCGACGCTCGGTGTTGTAGACTGCAGGATATACATTTCCTTTGCCCACGAGGGCGTGAATTTCCCTGGAAGTACATAAACTATTTGTTAATTTCTAAACACTTCATATTTTTCCTGTGCTCAGTGTTCTTAGAAGACTTTGGGTTTGAGTTTATATTCCAAAATGTGGCAAAAAGCATGCGTCATGCAGTTCTTTTACTTTTTCCTCAAGTAGCTGTCCTCTGAGATTTGGAAATACTTGCCTCGTTGTCTTATTCTCTTTCCCTAAGATCACATGGCCCTTACCTCCATGGAATTCTCCAGGCAAGAATACTGGAGTGGGTTGCCATTCTCCTCTCCGTCAAAGCTGTACCTGGGGGAATAAATGTCATCCAATGGCCTTGAAAAATCACACCAGGGTGTCGGAGTTTATCTTTTGTGGACTTACCCAATCTCAAGAGCTGAGTGCGCTCCTATTTTTCCTTTTATCTGTGGTTTATGTAACAACTGTGTTAGCAAATGTTGCCATCATGGTCACTGTGAGCTGCGAGTCTCGCCTCCAGACCCCCATGTACTTCCTGCTCCGCAACCTCTCCGTCCTGGACATCTGCTTCGCCTCCATCACCGCCCCCAAGGTGCTGGCGGACCTTCTTTCGGAGAGAAAGGCCATCTCCTTCCGTGGCTGCCTGGCGCAGATCTTCTTCTTCCACCTCCTCGGGGGCGCAGACATCTTCTCCCTCTCGGTCATGGCCTTTGACCGCTACGTGGCCATCTCCAAGCCCCTGCACTACGTGACCGTCATGAGTCGGGGGCGCTGCACTGCCCTCATCGTGGCCTCCTGGGCGGGGGGCTTCGTCCACTCCATCGTGCAGACCTCCCTGCTGCTCCCCCTCCCCTTCTGCGGACCCAACGTCGTGGACGGCTTCTACTGCGACGTCCCCCAGGTCCTCACACTCGCCTGCACGGACACTGCTGCCCTTGAGCTCCTGATGATTTCCAACAACGGCCTGGTCACCACCCTGTGGTTCATCCTGCTTCTTGTGTCCTACACAGTCATCCTGACGATGCTGAGGTCCCACTCCGGGGAGGGCAGGCGGAAAGCCGTCTCCACCTGCACCGCCCACATCACGGTGGTCACCCTGCACTTCGTGCCCTGCATCTGCGTCTACGCCCGGCCCTTCTCCGCCCTCCCCACCGATAAGGCCGTCTCTGTGACCTTCACTGTCATCTCCCCTCTGCTGAACCCCCTGATCTACACCCTGAGGAACCAGGAGATGAAGGCAGCCATGCGGAGGCTGAGGAGGCGGTTCATGCTTTCTGAAAGGGGATAGTCTCCTTATAGATTGTGGATCAAGATGCAAGTATATAATTGAAATATTTTCTTAAAATATTAGCTGTCATATTCAGGGACTCAGCTGTACATAGACAATTAACTAAACCAGGATGGCACAGGTACAAAGGACCGGCGACCTGGAACACCTGTATCGGAAAGGAACGCCAGCAAGAAGTTTCGGGAAAGAATCTAGTTCTTGAAGAGTAATTGACAATAAGCCAGGCACAGTTGCAGCTATACTAGTAACGGGTGTCCAGACAAAGGGTGAAGGACAGCACTCTGACATCCAGGCAGGCAGTAGGCCACCGAGGCCTCTGTCTCAACAAAGCAGGGATACAGCTTCTGGGTCCCAGTGCAACGATAGTTACCCTGTGACTATTTCCTAAGCATATGCTCGGTACCAAACTCTGTCCAGGGACATTCTTCTCTGTCATTTCTGTTCTGTCAGCAACTTTGGACCTGCTCTTTCAGTCAGCTCATCTATGAAATATACTGGCACAGCCCCCACAACCTGCTGTTACATGTAAAGGGTTTCAGTTTTGAAGGGTCTGCACTGCCTGCCACTCTCTGTGACTCTGTCAGACTTAGACGTGACCTGGGACTCACACCGTCTGATTTGGTGAAGTGGCCACATGTCAGTACAGCCAGTGGGACTGCCTGCCCTACTGCCCACAACACGGCCTCAGGCAGAAGCTAGTTTGGTTGAAAAAAAGAAAATGCATATCCAAGCCAATAAATGTTTTTATTTTTCCTGTGTGTACCTGTTTACCATTTCTCTTATTGTGGTGTTTTTAAAATTCCATAAAACTTCAAATTAGTACATCTAATTCTCCTTTATATTCTCAGGGTCTAACATAGTGTCTGACCCATAAAAGCTTTAAATAAGTGTTTCAAATACTTGGAAAGGGATGATATGAATGTATGTAAGAATATGAGACCAAATTCTACTTAATCTTGGTTTTTTTAGTATTTAAAGAAGACATTACTTCTTCAGGGACTTCCCCGGTGGTCCAGTGGTTAAGCATCCTCACTTCCACTGCACAGATTTGATAGGGGGCATAGGTGTGATCCCTGGTTGGGAATCTGATCCCACATGTCATACGATGCAGCCAAAATAAATAAAAAAATAAAGTAGCATTGACTTTACTTCTTGAACAGATGCTCCTTCATGGAAGTCAAAGGAAAGGAAACAATTGAATCAGAGTGCACTACGATCTTCACTCTAAGCTTTATACAAGACCACAAAACCTTTGTTTTAATTTACTAGGGCCAGGTAGGTTTTCCAGTTTCTAGTTTCCTAAAGTCTAGGAAGATAATTCAGTGCATGTATTGTAGATTGCACTGTTTCTCCCATGTCATACCAAGTGAATTGTTTCTACTTCATGAAACGAGGCACCGATGGAACTTCAGGCATTTTCTGCAGCAGCTATACTCACCGCATTTCGATTGAAAATGCCATCCACAGTAAAATACATTTGCCACTCTAATAACAGCTAGGGAGTAAGAAAGGAGAGCTGCCATATCACACATACTCACTGACTTTAAGATGCATCTTAATTTCAGGGACATTCAAATGTGAAGGAAATAAAAGATTCATCTTAGAATTTAACAAACTCAATATTCAAAAATACAAAATAATCCGTCCCTGTCTCATGCACACACATTCGTACACACATACACTTTCCCAAAGAGAGACAGACAGAAAGCAAGCAAGTTTTATTTTGCCAATCCTATGTTTTAGGAGCACAAAAAACTGCCATTAGTTCGGTAGTACAAAACAGACTATTTCTAACCAAATTCTGACCACCTATAACACATTTATTATTATGGGCATTATGTTTATATATTATTTATATTTGTTTCTTAGTATTAAATTTTGAAACTCTAGTGTTTCCTCACTTTAGGGACCAAAGATACTGCTACTACAGTTCCTCACTGTGGAAGTTAGGGAAATATTGCTCTTATCTTATGGAAACCTGATAAGATATTCCATTCTAAGAAAGATCCTATTATTCCCCAAAGACCCAGGCACATTCAAGAGTCACACTTGTTTGGTGGAACAAATAAATACATGCTATGAACTTGTAGCCTACTAAAGGAAAGAAGACTCAAAGCATTGAAAGTTTATAGGATGGAAGAGACCATATAATTTCCATAGAAAATATAGTTAATAAAAATTGGCTAAAAGAGAAAACACCTTAGCAAATCAATAATTATAGATGAACTGAAAAAATTGCCAAAGACAGATCCTTTGAAAAAAATTTAGATCCAAATAACTTTGTGGATGATTTCCAATAAATATTCAAGGATCCTGTAATTCCAATTTTCTTTTAATTTTTAGAGCACTTCTTAATACATTCTATAAGGATACCATAACCCTATTGACAAACTATATAATAGCATCTAATTGATCTAATAATATCATATATCTAATGTAAGTAAACATACCAATCACATCTTTAGAGATAGATGTAAAATTCTTGTAAAATATTAGCAAGTTCCACAGCAATGCATTATGTAATAACAGCAATATCAAGTAGAATTTATTCCAGTTTCAAAAAGAAATATTAATATAATTAGCTTCAATTATAGATTAAAATATGAAAAGGTGCAATTATTTCAGTGGCTCAGAAAATATTCATCATAAATCAGCCCACATCACTGGAAAGCAAAACATACTTAAGAAGCCAGGAATTGAAAAAAAAAAAAAGTGACCACCTCAATAAAGAATATTAACAGGAACTATATAACAAGTATTCTGTGTGTGCTCACTCTTTGGGGTCCCATAGACTGTAGCCCACAAGGCTCCTTGGAACTGTCCTTGAAATTCTCTAGGCAAGTGGGTTAGCCAGTCCCATCTCCAGGGGATCTTCCCCACCCCAGAATCAAGTCCAGGTCTTCTGCATGGCAGTTAGATTCTTTACCATCTGAGCCACCAAAACTGTTAACTGACAAAGAGTCTAAAGGAGGATAACTACCAGATTAAGATTATCTGGATTTATGAAATATTATTAAAAGATCCAACCCCATGGATTCAGTAACCTCTTTTTTTTTTTGAAGGCTTATTGAAAATATTAACTATTTGGGTACCTGATTTTAAAAATAAATCTAATATAAAGGCTAGTCCACGGGCAAGGTGGGCCTTCTTATAATCCAGCCAGCGGCTCTGGAGCACCAGTACAAGCCCTGGTAGCTGTTGTGACCTTTCATTAAGAGGCCTCATGTTCTGAACACAGGGATGCCTTAGTTCAGATAGACATTAAGATTTAGTTCTGAAATCTGAGGACACAATCCACAAGATAAAATCATAGCATTTTCTTCTATTACAAAGATCCAGTATGATAACTACCTTTCCAGACAGGCAGAAATTATGCCTGCAAAAACACAGAACAAAATTGCTCAGAACATTTAAAACTCATATTTGAAAAGCAGTTCACAATATTACATCTAAATTGCACAGAAGACCCCAGTGATCACTAGCAAATCTACCAGTCCAGTTTTTCCAACCCAAGCAGCTCCAAATATACTTAATGACTAAATATTAAAACAGTTTTTATTACTGTCCTTAATAGAGGATAATACCTGCTATCACCACTAATATTAATTATTGCACTTCAATTCATTTACAACTCAAAAACACAAGAAAAATGACAAAGCATAAAAATGTGGGAAAATTGAGGGGGAGTCATTATTCTCAGATATTAAGATGCTACACCACGAGTTCTGTAAGGAATTCACTGAAATATTATTGAAAATAACAAAAGAATTCAACTCAATGGTAACACATAAAATCAAATTACATGCACCATTGTTTTCCAATACACCATCAATATCCATAGAGAAAAAGTAATTAGAGCTATTTTAGGCAAAATGAAAGAGCACATATCATGAAACAAAGTCCTGATTTAAACATGCACACTCATTGCTTCTTGCAAACATCCACTTACATGCATATCAGAATTCACAAGAAAAGAAGGGAAAAGCTCAGGACAAAAAAATAAATATAAAGCAGAAAACCAGAGAATTGAATACTCCTCCACCAGTGGGAGGGTAAGCTGGATAAAAAAATCATCCCACCAGCAGAGATTACAGTGAAACTTGTTTGCCTCAACCTGAACTTCATGTGGAAAAAGAATCATCTCTTCTGAGACTTCAAAACCCTGACACAAGTCTCAGATTGAAGTTTGCACTCCCTATGAAATAGGAAACACCAAAAGGAAGAAATAACAGCAATGCAAGGTTAATAATGCCTTGTGATGCCTGAAAGAAACAAATATTTCCCTTATCTGAAGGAATGCACACTAAACCTAAGCCTTTGAAGATTTCCACATAAATAGCTTGAGCACAAATTCATAGAACAAAATTTTAAATGCATGCAGAAACAAGTCATTATTAGAAGGAATCAAAAGAAATAACCAAGGACTTCCCTGGTGGTCCAGTGGTTCAGAATGTATCTTCTGATGCAGGGGGAAAGGGTTCAGTCCCTGGTCAGGGAACCAAGATCCCACATGCCACAGGGCAGTTGAGCCTGTGAGCAGCAAATAGTCAGCAGGCCACAACAAAGACCAACACAGTCAAATAAATAAAACAACCAAAGCACAACGTGACCCTCAAGGTCTTTGAATACGGAAGTAATCAGATACAGAAGACAAAGTAAATTCAAAGCTAAAAACAAAAATTAAAGTTTTTAAATGAGCAAGAAAAAAGATAATAAAAGAGAAAAGTAAATTTGTAAACAGAATAAAATAAAACTTCTAGAAATGAAAGCTGAATATGAACTGAGTAACTCCCTGAAATGGGACACATATGAGATAGAATACACAGAAGGATGGTTAAGATACGTAGGAAAGAAGATGAACAAATCTAATAAATAATATAACTTACATGAGTTTCAGAATGAAAACATAATATGAAAGAAAAAATAATAGGAAGGGTCACTATTTATGGGATATAAAGGGGAAATTTCCATGACTGATGAAAAATACAAATTCTCAGATTCATAACACATCATCCTAGAATACTTGAGGAATGGAGTCACATATAGTGACAAAACTGTAAATCACAAAAGTCAAAATGAGCATCACTTCTATACACTAACAACAATCTATCAGAAAAATTAAGAAACCATCTGAATTTAAAGCTGCATGAAAAGAGTAAAATACTTAGGAATAAATTTAACCAAAGAGATGAAATATCTGTTCACTGAAAACTATAAAATGTTGGTTAAAGAAATTGAATAAAATACCAATAAATGGAAAGATAATCCATGCTAATGGACTGGGAGAATTCATATTACAAAATATACATTCTACTCAAAGATAGCTACAGATTCCATGTAATCCCCATCAAAATTCCAAAAGCAATTTTCACAAAAATAGAAAAGCAATCCTTAAATTTGTGTGCTACCACAAAGACTCCATAGTCAAAGCAATCCTGAGAAAGAAAAAAGCTAGAGGCTTCACACCTATCATTTGAAACTATTCTATAAAGCTATAGTAATCAAAACAGCATAATACTAGCATAACAATAGACATAGAGACCAATGGAACAGAATCAAGAACCCAGAAATAAAGCCGTACAATTGCAATCATTTAATTTATGGGGCCAGAGGTGGGGGGAAGCCAAGGATATCCAAAGGGGAAAGGATACTCAGTTCAACCCGTGTTGCTGGGAAAGCTGGATAACCACATGCATAATATCAAAATTGGACCCGTATCTTACATCATCACAAAAATTCACTTGCATGGATTAAATATTGCATGGATTAAATATCAGGTCTAAGCATAAGACTTGATACCACAAAACTCCTAGAAGGAAAATGGAGGGAAAGCTCCTTGACTTTGGTCCCAGCAATGATTTTTTGAATCTGACACCAAAAGCACAAGTAACAAAGCAAAAATTAACAAATGGGGCTGCATCAAATTAAAAGCTTCTCAACCTAATGTCCATCAACAGATGAATAAATAAAGAAGATGTCATACATATATTAATGGAATATTAATTAGCCATTAAAAAGAATGAAATAATGCCATTTGCAGCAACATAGATAAACCTGGGGATTATCATACTAAGTGAAGTAAATCAGATAAAGACAAATATCATATGATATCACTGATACATAGAATCTTTAAAAAAAAATTATACAAATGAACTTATTTACAAAACAAAATCAGATTCACAGATTTAGAGAACAAACATATGATTACTAGTTGGGGAAGAGTCCAGAGAGGGGACAGATTCGGAATTTGGGATTGACATGTATATGGTGCTATAATTACAATAAAATGCATTTCCATGGGGAAAAAAACTAAAAAAGTATCTGCAAAACAAAAAATTAAAAAACAACCTAAAGAATGGGAGAAGATATTTATAAATCATGTATCAGGTAAGGGGTTAATATACAAAATGTATAAAGAACTCATACAACTCAATAGCAGGAAAAAATTTTTCAATTTTAAAACAGGCAAAGGAACTGAATAGATCTTTTTCCAAACAAGACATACAAATGTCAACAGGTATATGACAAGGTGCTCAACATCACAAGACATGAGAGAAATGCAAATCAAACTCACAATGAGATATTACTCAACATCTGGAGTAGCTTGCCATTTCCTTCTCCAGGGGATCTTCCCAATCGAGGGGTCAAACCCAGGTCTCTGGGTTACAGGCAGATTCTTTACCACTGAGCCACCAGGGAGCCCCTCTATTAGAATAGCTATAGTCAAAAAGACATGAGGTAAGTGTCAGCAAGGACATGGAGAAGAGGAAATCCTTGTACACTCTTGGTGGGAATATAAATCGGTACAGCCACTTTGAAAAACAATATAGAGGTTTTTCAAGAAATTGAAAGTAGAACTACAAATGATCTAGCAATTCCACCTCTGGGTATATATCCAAAAAAATGAAATCAGCCTCTAGAAGAAGTATAAGAACTCCCATGGTCATTGTAGCTTATTCATAAAACCCAAGATATAAAGGCAATCTAAGTGTCCCTCGGTGAATGAATGAATAAAGATGTGGATAAATATGTATAATATAAAAATCTAAATATATAATAAATATACATTTAAATATATTATAATTATATTATTATACATAATAATATTATATTATATATAATTATCATATTATTTATTATTTTTTATTATTATATATAATAGTATACCAGAGAAGGTGATGGCACCCACTCCAGTACTCTTGCCTGGAAAATCCCATGGACAGAGGAGCCTGGTTGGCTGGGATCCATGGGGTCGCTGGGAGTCGGACATGACTAAGCGGCTTCACTTTCACTTTTCACTTTTCACTTTCATGTATTGGAGAAGGAAATGGCAACCCACTCCAGTATTCTTGCCTGGAGAATCCCAGGGATGGGGGAGCCTGGTGGGCTGCCGTCTGTGGGGTCGCACAGAGTCAGATCAGACTGAAGCTACTTAGCAGCAGCAGCAGCATAATAGTATACATTATATTATATTTTATTATATGTTATAATATAATATAATTATATTATATTATATTTATATTATATATTATAATTGTATATACTATTATATATTATATTATACCTTATAATACCTTATTATATATTATAATATATTGTCATATAATATATGATATATTATACAAAATCATATATTATTATATATTATATGTAATATTATAGTATAATTATGATCATATAATTATAATATATATGTAATGTATATATATGAAGTTTTTCATATTTATATATGTATATACATATAATGTAATATATGTATATAATATGTATATGGTGCATAATACATATATTCTATTATATTATGTATAATATGTATATGCATATATGTATATAATATGTTATATGTGTCTATGTATGTATACATATATACATTATATGTATACATATATATTATATATTTTTTTATATGTATAAATAATACATATTTTTTATTATTATTATTTACTGACTGAGCCACCAGGGCATAAGTCAATTATATTTCTACAAAGGTGGGGAAAATACTCATCTCAAACACACAAGTATACATATATTTTTATCATATAGACTAGTTTAATATACTAAAACAAAATTGAAAGCAGGTATATTGAAAACTGCCGGGGTCCAGCCCCCGCAGGATCCAGGGGAACCTGAAGGAAAGACGGCGTCGGCGGATGGTTTAGAGAGAGAGATAAGGAAAGAATATTATAGATGAGAAAATAGAGGAGAGACAGAGGCTGATATTCCTTGGTTTACATAGAAAGCCAATAAAACTTCGAGACAAGAAATTTGCCCTGTTCACGGAGGCCACAGGCGCCTTCCCGGTCTCCCGAGGGAGTGAAGACGCAGAACGTCTTCCCGTTCAGGTCTTAGAAACCCGGGCAGCTAAGTGACCGCAGGGAGCCTCTATGCTCCAAGGGATCAGCCTGAAAAAAGAGGGAGGGAGAGAGAGAGAGAGGGAGGAAATGATTGACACGAGGAGACCAAGCTACTTCAGCAAGCAAGGCCCAATAGCTTTATTTTTTAAAGGTACTTTTATACCTTGTCTTATACATAGAGGGAAATGAAAGATGCAGAGTCATACAGAGTCAGCCCAAACATTACATCTGTTTTGTCTTTATCGAAACCAGGATTATTTTTGCAAACCTTTTCCAAAAACAATATTGTGTACATTATCTTCTGGCCTTGGAGGCCTGTGAACATTTTATAACCCTCTTTTGATAAAGGCTTCTCAACCAGAAAACTTATTTTCCCTTGAAATGTTTTTTCTTATATTTCTAATCTATGTCAGACTCAAAAAGTATTAAACAGAGTTACATTTTCACGAAGCAAAGGTGCAGTGAGTTACAAGAAAGAACCAATTAGCTCAAAAGTCTGATGTGGTTCATTTCAAGGCTATACTTGTTTTTCTTACTTTCCAACTATGTTAACTAATGCACTCCCAGGTGCAGAGTGGATAAGAGATATGGGAACTTAGCAACAAGCATTGGCCCAATAATGGAATCCTACATTAGCACTACTCTAATAACTTTTAACTCTTTGAAAGGCTCTATGTTTTAGGCTTTCCATGCCTCTCACAGTTGGGAGGATGTCAATAATCATATGCGTAGCTGCAAGAGTCTGGATATACCCGCCAAGCAAGCTATAATGCTAACACAGAGAGGTTTTGATTGGAAATATTCCTCTCATGTCCAGCCCTAAGTTAATTTTCTCCAGAGAAAGGTGATCAGGGTTAGCCCCCATTAATGTCAGAGGAGCTGGTGAAAGTCATGAAGTAGTAAAACAGACAGATTTTGGTTTTGGGGAGATGCTCAAGAAAGCCTAGGGAGCCCGTTGAGTTCTGAAGCCTTGCTTAGCAGTTCTCTTCCACATGACCTTGTCATGGGTGGGATCTCCCGTGGTGGCTCCCAGCAGAAACCCATCAGCATTCTAGAAACAAAGCACGTTCTATATGAAATGAAATTGTTTAATAAATTGAATTGTTATTAAATTACCATAATTGTGTGGACAACTTTGCTAACGTCCTTATCTTGCTGTGTGGAAACGGAGAGTCCTGTGGGTGCACTATTGGAAACCAAGAGCACCATGTGGTCCCCAAACATCACCTCAGTCACGTTTCTCTCTGTGAGGAGACCCATGAGACTACGAGCACCCTGTGTAGACGAACAGCAAAGGATCTGAGGTCCAGTTTTCTTTCTCTGGCTTTCGGCAATGGAATTAAAACTCACTTTCTATGGTGTCCTCTGAGCCTAACACCCCAGCAATTGGACCTTTAAGCCTGTCTTGTGTTAAGAAAGTTCTGACCGAGCTGTGGACAAAGGCATAGATTCCACCTACTGCCTCTGAATCATCTAGACACCAATTAAAATGTGTCCATGCGTACGTGTGTGTGTGTGTGTATCCTGGTGATTCTTAATAGCTCCCACTGAAAATTCGTCACCAAGAGCACGCTCAGGCACTTGACTTCCCTTCCTTGTCCAATAATGTTCCCTTTCCAGTCCTTATATGAGGCCAGGCGTTAAAGGAGTTGTGCGTTAGACACAGTGAAAGAACCCTGAAGACGTGAGTCTTTGAATCTGCCCTTTCTCTCCTGAAAGGGGAGAAAAGACACTAAGATATTTAGTCTCCAAAGGGCTTTACCTTCAGAAACAAAATTTTCAGGAATTAATGTCACCAGCATTTGGTTCTGCACTTGACTCAGTGGCATACACTTCAGACTTGGAGTTTCAGGATCAAAGGAATCAGGTAAAGACATTTAACTTCTAGCTAAAGTTAAAGATTATGCATAGAGAAATTGAGATGTCATTACTGACTTCGTAAAAATAGTTTGATGTTAATACTTCCCGGTTCTATGAAATATTTCAGAGCTAAGATGGTCTTCTCAGTGACAAAGACAGCAAAGGTGGGTGTTAACCAGCAGAAAGAAGGGTGTTATGTTAAGAGGAATACAGAAATGTGATCCATTCAGTGTGATTTTCAGAGCCCCATTCTGCCAACGGCTTATGTTCAAAC
Source organism: Oryx dammah (assembly GCF_014754425.2). Taxonomy (NCBI): domain Eukaryota; kingdom Metazoa; phylum Chordata; class Mammalia; order Artiodactyla; family Bovidae; genus Oryx; species Oryx dammah. Next base: position 79,419,059 of record NW_024070201.1, read on the forward strand.
AGACTTTATCAAACACTTTTCGTTATACAAAACTAGTATGTGTATATATATGTGTGTATGCTCCTCCGTCCATGGGATTTTCCAGACAAGAGTACTGGAGTGGGTTGCCATTGCCTTCTCCTGGGTTTAATATATATCATTCTAATGATACCAGTGTCTCTCCCCACTGTGATTCCCTGCTCTTTATCCTTGACTCACAGAAGGAAAGAGGCAAAGGGAAGCTTGCCTGATACAGTCTGGACCATGTGTCAGAACCGGGCCACTGTCCTTATTGTCTCCCTCAGATTCAAACAAGAGGCACACCAGTTATACAAGATGAATATGTTCCAGAAATTTGCTGTGCACGACTATGGCCACAGTTAACAATAACTAAGTCTGCATTTGAAACTTTTGATAAGAGGGTAGCTCTCATGTTTGTGTTTTGACCACAATAAGGAATGTTAAAACATCCTTTGAGGTTTGGATTTACACATTGTTTCAGCCTGGAGTACTGCAGTTCATGCGGTCACAAAGAGTCTGACACAACTGAGCAACTGAACATCGCTTCAGTCTGTGCTCTGACAGCGAATATAAAATATTTTAAAACAATTATTAAGTAAATTGTCTCATCAGTATAATCACAGTGACAAGTTACCTACACAAAATAATAAACTATAGTTTTTAGAAATTCTGTATAAAATGGCCTAGTCAAAGGAAACCAACCCATACACAGCAACACTGTAATCAGAAACAGGTGATATCTCTTGTTTTAGCAAGTCAACAGAATATTTAGGGAATTCCCTGGTGACAGATGGTAAAGTATCTGCCTGCAATGCGGGAGACCTGAGTTCAATCCCTGGGTCAGGAAGACCCCCTGGAGGAGGGCATGGCACCCCACTCCAGTATTCTTGCCTGGGCAATCCTCATGGACAGAGGAGCCTGGTGGGCTCCAGTCCATGGGGTCACAAAGAGTCAGTCACGACTGAGCTGCTAAGCACAACAGAACACTTACTAAAAGCATGTTAAATCTGTAGACTCTTGGTTCACAGTGCCTGGAACTGTGTCTTTTAATACAAAGGTATGGTTTGAATATGAAAAATGCTTCAGACAGCTCCTGACACCAGTGGAGAATGAACTTATGATTTCCACGGGGGAAGAAGGGCAGGAAGAGATGGCTGGGGAGTTTGCAATGGACATGTACACTCTGCTGTATTTAAAATGGATAACCAACAAAGCCCTACCGAATAGCACAGGAATTGAGCCACCTGGCACCCTAAACGGGAGGTGTGTTTCGGGGAGAGTGGAAACTAGTATATGTATGGGTAAGTCCCTTTGCTGTCCACCTGAAATGACCACAATGTTGTTAACTGGCTATATGCCAATATAAAATAAAAAGCTTTTTAAAAACTAAAGAAAAAAAAAGTAAAGAAAAACATGATACAAATAAAAAAGAGAACCTCTAATGAAAAATTAATTGGTGTGAAATTAAAAATGATAATATTTTAAAACAAAAGCATATTAAATAAAATTAGATGTAAATTAAAAGTCCCTACTTAACACAAATGCTTTTTCTTTTCAAAAATAGTTTTATGGGAGAACAATTAACTGAATGATTTCTCACATGATAATTTGATTGAATCACCAAATGGATTGCAATCTTAAAAATTTGGACAATTCAACACGTTGCAAACACTGCAGCCACCTGAGGAATACCTGAATTGCATTCATAAAAGAAAACAAAATGAATACTTGAGCACTGCCATATGAAGTAGACTTCAGAATACAGACAAAAAGAGGATGCGTCCATGGAGCTGGGAAACGGCACACGGGTGAAAGAATTTATTTTCCTCGGCCTGACCCAGAATCAAGAACTGAGCGTGGTCTTATTTCTCTTCCTCCTTCTGGTGTACGTCACCACTCTGCTGGGAAACCTCCTCATCATGGCCACGGTGACCTGGGACTCTCGCCTTCACACCCCCATGTACTTTTTGCTCCGGAATTTATCTGTTGCCGACATCTGCTTTTCCTCCATCACCGCCCCCAAGGTCCTGGCGGACCTCCTGCTCCAGAGAAAGGCCATCTCCTTCAATGGCTGCTTCACCCAGATGTTTTTCTTCCATCTTATTGGAGGGGTGGATGTATTTTCTTTGTCAGTGATGGCCTTTGATCGCTACGTGGCCATCTCCAAGCCCCTGCACTACGTGACCATCATGAGTCGGGGGAGGTGCATTGGGTTGATAGTGGCCTCCTGGGCGGGGGGCTTCGTCCACTCCATTGTGCAAATCTCCCTGCTGCTCCCCCTCCCCTTCTGCGGACCCAACGTCCTGGACACTTTCTACTGCGATGTCCCCCAGGTCCTCACACTCGCCTGCACGGACACGGCTGTCCTTGAGCTCCTGATGATTTCCAACAGCGGACTGCTCACCACCCTGTGGTTCGTCTTCCTCCTTGTATCGTACATGGTCATATTATTACTAATAAGGTCTCAGGCCGGGGAGGGCAGGGGGAAAGCCATCTCCACCTGCACCGCCCACATCATGGTGGTCACCCTGCACTTCGTGCCCTGCATCTACGTCTATGCCCGGCCCTTCTCTGCCCTCCCCATGGACAGAGCTGTCTCCATCAACCTCACCGTCATCATTCCTGTCCTGAACCCCCTGATCTACACCCTGAGGAACCAGGAGATGAAGGCAGCCATGAAAAGACTAAGGAGAAGATTCATGCTGTTTGAAAAGGGACAGTCTCCTTTTAGGCAGTGGACCAAGATGCAAGTACACGACTGAAGTATGTGTTTAAATATTAGCTGTCATATTCACTTTCCTGCACTGGAGAAGGAAACGGCAACCCACTCCAGTGTTCTCACCTGGAAAATCCCAGGGACGGGGAGCCTGGTGGGCTGCCATCTGTGGGGTCGCACAGAGTCGGACACAACTTAAGCGACTTAGCAGCAGCAGCAGCAGCAGCTGTCATATACTGGGGCTCAACTGGACATAGACAATTCACTATACCAGGATGCACAGACACAAAGGACCAGTGACCCAGCACATCAGTATTGAACAGGAACATCAGCAGGAATCTAGATACACAGAAGAGCATATCCCTGGATTGCGGTTGACAGCAAGCCAGGCACAAGTGTGAACTGAAATGGAAGTGGGGGGCCAGGAGGCGGGTGAAGGACAGCCCTGCAAGGCCCAGGCAGGGAGAGGGCCACGGGGAGCCTTGTCTCAATATAGCAGGGATCCAGCAGCTGGGCCCGGCTCAACAATACTTACGCTATAACTGTTCCCTAATCCCTGGGTCGGGACGATCCCCTGGAGAAGGAAATGGCCACCCGCTCCAGTATTCCTGCCTGGGAAATCTCATGGACAGAGGAGCCTGGCGAGCTACAGTCCATGGGGTCCCTAGAGGGTAGGACGTGACTTAGCGACTAAGCAACACCAGGTACCAAACACTAAATCTGCTTTATCATTTCTGTTTTGTTGGCCACTTCGGGCCTTCTTTTCAGTCAGTTCATCTCTAAAATACACCAGCAGAGCCCACCACAATCATTCGGTATATGTAAAGAGTCTCAGTTCTTAAGGATTTCCATTGCTTTTCACTTCTCATGACTTTGTCATCATTGGGTCTTGATTCTGTAAAGTCCCCATATGTAACTATAGCCATGGCAAGCTTCTGCAGCTACCTGCCCTGCTGTTCACGTCACTTTCTCAGGCATAAACTTGTTCAACTGGTTGAAAAAAGAAAAAGCCATACCAAACCAACAAATACTTTTATTTTTCCCTGTGTGTACTTCTTCACCATTCCCCTTACCACTGTGGATTTTATTTCTTTCTAACATTTTTACTGAAATATAGTTGATTCACAATGCTCTGTTAGTATCTGCTGTAGAGCAAAGTGATCAGTCACACATACACATGTGTACACTCTTCTGTAGATTCTGTCCCTATATAGGTCATTACAGCATATTGAATAGCCTCCTGTGCTTTTCAGTAGGGTTTTTATTAGTTATCTATTCTATATATATATATAAGTTATCTAGTCTATATATACAGATATTCTGTTTTTATATCTGTATTCTATAGATAGAATATATCTATTCTGTATATACATATCTATTCTATATATAGCATATGTCAAGTCCAGTCTTCCAATTTTTCCCTCCCCACAAGTTTGCTTTCTACATCTGTGACTCAACTTCTATTTTGTAAATACATTGATTTGTACCATTTCTTTTGATTTCACATATAAGCAATAGATGGGGAAACAGTGGAAACAGTGTCAGACTTTATTTTGGGGGGCTCCAAAATCACTGCAGATGGTAATTGCAGCCATGAAATTAAAAGACACTTCCTCCTTGGAAGGAAAGCTATGACCAACCTAGACAGCATATTAAAAAGCAGAGACATTACTTTGCTGACAAAGGTCCATCTAGTCAAGGCTATGGTTTTTCCAGTGGTCATGTATGGGTGTGAGAGTTGGAGCATAAATAAAGCTGGGTGCAGAAGAATTGATGCTTTTGAACTGTGATGTTGGAGAAGATTCTTGAGAGTCCCTTGGACTGCAAGGAGATCCAATCAGTCCATCCTAAAGGAGATCAGTCCTGAGTGTTCTTTGGAAGGACTGATGCTGAAGCTGAAACTCCACAACTTTGGCCACCTGATGAGAAGAACTAAGTCATTGGAAAAGACCTTGATGCTGGAAAAGATTGAAGGCAGGAGGAGAAGGGGACAAGACAAGATGAGATGGTTGGATGGCATCACCTACTCAATGGACGTGAGTTTGGGTGAACTCCGGGAGTTGGTGGTGGACAGGGAGGCCTGGCATGCTGCAATCCATGGGGTCAGAAAGAGTCAGACATGACTAAGTGAGCTGAACTGAACTGATGACCGATATTTGTCTTTCTCTGACTTTCTCAGTGTCCCAATCTCCAGGTCCGTCCGTGCCGCTGCAGATGGCATCATTTCACTCTGCTCTGGGGCTGAGGAACACCCCGCTGCACACATGCATGTCTTCATTTTTTCTTCTGCTGATGAACAGTCAGGTTGTTTCCACACCCCGCTACTGTAAAGAGCGCTGCAATGATCACTGGGGTGCACCTATCCTTTCCAGCTATGATTTTCTCTGAATATATGGAATGGGATTACTGGACCATATGGTAGCTCTATTTTTAATTTTTTAAGGATCTCCATACTGTTCTCCGTATCCCTTTTCTCTACACCCTCTCCAACATTTACTGTTTCTAGGACTTTTTGATGATGGACAGTCTAACCAGTGTGAGTTGATACCACACTGTACTTTTGATTTGCATTTCCTTAATAATAATGATTGGAGAAGGAAATGGGAACCCACTCCAGTATTCTTGCCTGGAGAATCCCATGGATGGAGGAGTTTGGTGGGCTACAGTCCATGGGTCGCAAAGAGTTGGACACGACTGAGCGATTTCACTTCCACTTTCACTAATAATAATGATGTCAAGCATGTTTTCATGTTCCTTGAAATGAGAATATTCTCTCACATCATACACAAAAATAATTTCAAAATGAGTTAAAGACCTAAATGCAAGACTAGCTGTTATAAAACTCCGATAGGAAACATAAGCAGAACACTCTGACATAAATCATAGCAAGATCTTTTTGATCCCACCTCTAAGAGTAATGAAAAGAAAAACAAAAATAAGCTAATGGGACCTAACCACCATGCATTTAGGCTGGTGCTCCACAACTAGAGAGCTTGCACACTGGAGCCAGAGGAGCCTCTGCAGCAGAATGAAGACCCGATACAGTCAAAACCAAATGATAGCTTTGAAAGAATGTAATGTAAATAAGACACTAAAAAGATAACAAAAGAAAAAAGTAGATTTGTGAAAAGAATGAAGCAGAACTCTTAGACATGAAGGCTATGAGACTGAATAAGTACCTAAAACTGGTGAAGAAGAAGTCTTTGTTACCAATCGGTTCACCACGGTGGAAACCGACATGAACGTTCTCCAGGAAATTGAAAGGTAGAGCGACAAATGACCTGGCAAGTCCACCTCTGGGTATGTATCCAAGGAAAGAGGAATCAGGATCTAGAAGAGCTATCAGAAATCCCACGGTCATGGTGGCATTCTTCACAACATCCATGATATGGAAATAATCTAAGTGTCCACCAACAGATGAACAGATAAAAGTGTGGATACATACATATATAATCAGCCATTTAAAAAAAGGAAATCCTGCCATTTACAATAATATGGATGGAGCTGTGAAATAAGCCCTCATGAAATACACCAGCCAGAGAAAGGCAAAGACTGTATGATCTCATTTATATGTGGAATCTAAAAACCTGAATTTAATCAGAGCTGGTGGCCAGGTGTGGGGAGGGTGAAAGAAATGAGGAGATGTTGGCCAATATGCATAAAGTGTGGTGTTAGTCCCTCAGTCGTGTCTGACTCTTTGGGACCCATGGACTGCAGCCTGCCAGGCTCTCCATCCATGGAATTCTCCAGACAAGAATACTGGAGTGGATACTCCAGGGGATCTTCCCAAACTGGGGATTGAACCCAGGTCTCCTGCATTGCAGCAGATTCTTTACCATCTGAGCCACCAGGGAAGCCCAATGGGCATAAACTTCCTGTTAAAATATAATAAAGTTTGAGAGATCTAATACTCAGTGAGGTGATGCTATTCACAATATTGTATTATTTGCTTCAAAGTCTCTAAGGGAGTACATCGTAACTGTTGTTGTTGTTGAGTCACTAAGTCGTGTCTGACTCTTCTCTGACCCCATGGACTGCAGCCTGTCAGACTCTTCCGTCCATGAGTTTCTCTAGGCAAGAGTACTGGAGTGGGTTGCCATTTCCTTCTCTGGGGATCTTCCAGACCCAGATATTGAACCTGCAACTCTTGCGCTGGCAGACAGATTCTTTACCACTCAGCCACGAAGGAAGCCCACAGCTTAAACGATCTCACCTCAATAAAGAATTGGCATATATGTGAGATGATGGAGTTTTAGTTAATACTGCCAGGATAACCATTTTGCCGTGTATAAATGTATCAATCAACACCCTGTATATGCCTTAAACATACACAACCCATGTGTCTGTTTGTTGTTGTTTTGTTCAGTTGCTCAGTCGTGTCCGACTCTTTGCAACCCCATGGACTGCAGCACATCATGCTTCCCTGTCCTCACAATCTCCTGGAGTTTCCTCAAACTCATGTCCATTGAGTCTGGGATGCTATCCAACTATCTCCAACATTCTCCTCCTGCTTTCAATCTTTCCCAGCTTAAGTGTCCTTTCCAATGAGTCGGCTCTTCACATAAGGTGTCCAAAGTATCCTCTGCTAGCATCTTCTCCTTTGCCTTCAATCTTTCCCACCATCAGGGTCTTTTCCAGTGAGTCAGCTCTTTGCATCAGGTGGCCAAAGTATTGGAGCTTCAGCTTCAGATCAGTCCTGTCAGTGAATATTCAGGATTCATTTCCTCTAGGATTAACCAGTTTGACCTCCTTGCTGTCCAAGGGACTCTCAAGAGTCTTCTCCAGCACCACAGTTTGAAGACATCAATTCTTTATATCTCAAAAAAGGTGGGGAAAAATACCCATCTCAAACACACAACTTGTATCAGGCAGTTTTATCTTCATAGATTAATATACTAAATGTACATATATCATATGTAGTTTAATATACTAAAACAAAATCAAAAAGCAGGTAAATCCAAACCCATCAGCATTCTGTAAACAAAGTATGTTCTATATGAGATGAAACGATTTAATACATTGAATTAATCCTAAATTACTATAGTTGTGTGGACAGCTTTACTAAGGTACTTATCTTGCTGTATGGAAATGAGAGATTCCATGTGAGTAGTTTTGGAAAAAAAAAGAAAATTGTGTGTTCCCAAACACTATCTAAGTCATGTTTCTCTCCCTGAGGAGACTCATGAGACTATAACCATTCTGAGTAGACTCAGAAACTAGACTAATAGCAAAGGGTTTGAGATCCGGTTCACTTTTCCTAGTTTTTTGGCAATATAATTACAACTCACTTGTCTGTGGTGTCCTCTGAGGCTTGCACCCCAGCAAAATTGCACCTGTAAGTCTCTTGGGAACAGCAGCTGGCAGGTATTGTGGATAAAGGCCGAGGTTCCATCCACTGTACTGTGTGTATCTTGGTGAGTTTTTGATCAATCCCTTTGAAAATTCACCACCACCACCACAGTCAGGCACTTGACTTCCCCTTTCTTGTCCAGTAATTTTCCCTTTTCCATTCTTATGTGAGGATATAGGCTGAGGGATTTATGGGTAAGACACAGTGAAAGGACCTTGAAGATGTGATTCTTTTTTCTTTTTAGATGTGATTCTTTGAAACTGCCCTTTCTCTCCTGAAAGTGGAGGAAGATGTTTAGAGCTGTGCCTTCAGAAACAAAATTTTCAAGAACTAATATCACCATGTTTTGATCTGCATTCAACCCAATGGCATACAATTCACGCTTGGAGTTTCAGGATCAAAAGAATTAGGTAAAGACAGTCAACTTCTAGCTAAGACTAAGCTCATGCATAGTGAAACTGAGATGTTGCTATTGGTTTTGTAAAAATAGTTTGACTTTAATATTTGTCAGTTATATTAAATGTTTCAGTGCCAAGACGGTCTTCTCAGTGACAGAGACAACAAAGGTGGGTTTTAACCACTGGGAAGAGGGATGTGTGCTAAGCAGAGTGGGGAAATGGGGTCCGTTCGTTGTGATCTTCAGAACTCCTTTCTGCCTACAGTTCATCTTCAGACAGATTTTATCCAACACTTCTCTTATACAAAATTAGCCTAGGTATGATTAAAGGGCTTTTTAAAAGATATTTTTTGTTGTTTTGTTTGTTTGTTTCTTCCCATCCTATTTCCATCTCTACCTTCCTTTCAACCAGACATAAATCCATAATATATTCCATATGAAAACTAAGAATAACATTAATACTTACTAAGTGATCAGGGTAAAATTAAATTTAATATTTCTTCACTTATAGTAAGCTCAAAAAATAGTAGTTTTTTACAGCAATAGAAATGAGAGCAGAGATTACCTCTTGGGTAAAATCAGGGGGATGGCTGAAACAGTACACCAGGGAACATTCTTTGCAATGAAAATATTTACTATTTTGACTGTAATGACTTATCTGTACCTAAATTCTTGTCAAAACTTATTAAAATCTGAGCATTTTAGGTAATCTGAGCAATTAAGGTAAATTTTACCTTAACTGAAGAAACAGGAGGTCTTCCCTCACCATGAGTTGCACTCACTGATTAAAATTTTAAAGGTTCTTTAAAAAAAATTTTAAAAACCATTAAAAACTATCTTGGCCTTAAAAATAGTAACTTTTGTTACTGCTAGAAATTAAGACATTACTTATCATATGTCCAAATTCCACCCAATTTTGCTTCTTTTCTTTTCATAACACATTTCACATTTCATCATGTGTTACATTTATCAATTTATACAACTCGTTTATTTCATTAGGCTGTAAACCTAAAGAAATGGTTCAATTTATCTATATGCATTTGAAGATTGCAATAAATGGTCACTTGTTGAGTATAAGAAGGAACAAATAATAATTGCAAGATCTCTTAAGAACGGTTAATAACAGCTTGTTATTCCGAGGCTCAGTCGTGACTGACACTTTGCAGCCCCGTGGACTGCAGCACACCAAGCTCCTATGTTCCCCACTATCTCCCGGAGTTTGCTCAAATTCCTGTCCATTAAGTCAACCATGCTCTCTAACCATCTCATCCTCTGCTGCCACCTTCTCCTTTGCCTTCAATCTTTCCCACCATCAGGGTCTTTTCCAGTGAGTCGGCTCTTTGCATCAGGTGGTCAAAGTATTAGAGCTTCAGCTTCAGCATCAGTCCTTCAGATGAATATTCAGGGTTGATTTCCTTTAGGATCAACTGATTTGATCTTCTTGGAGTCCCCGGGACTCTCAGGAGTCTTCTCCAGCACCACGATTTGAAAGCATCAGTTCTTCGACACTCAGCCTTCTTTGCAGTCCAACTTTCGCATCATACATGACTACTGGAATAACCATAACTTTGACTATATGGACTTTGATGTCTCTGCTGCTACACACATTGTCTTGGTTTGTCATAGTTTTCCTTCCAAGGAGCAAAAGTCTTTTGTAAATAAAAACTGGGCTTTAATCTAATGATACTGGTGTCTCTCCCTGCTGTGATCCCTCCACTCTTAATCTTTGATCCACAGAAGGAAAGAGACAGAGGAGGGCATGCCTGATGTAGTCTGGACCACCTCTCACAAGTGGGCCACTATTTTTATTATCTCCCCCAGACTCAAACAAAGCTCACGTTAGTGACACAAGATGAATATGTTCTAGAGCTTTGCTGTACAAGACCATGGTCACAGTTAATAATACTGTATTGTACACTTGAAATTTTTGTTAAGAGGGTAGTTTTTATGCTTGAATTTTTATGAAAATTTTAAAAATTATGATATCATTTCAAATTTGGATTTATACACTATTTCAATGTTTTCTGATACCAAATTATAAATATTTTTACAGAATTATTAAACAAATTATCCCATAGTATAAAGTAATGACAAGTTACCACCACAAAATTATAGAGTGCAATTTTAAGAAATTCAGCATAAAACTGCCAAGGCAAAGGAAACTGGCTCGTGCACAGCAACACTGTAATCAAAAACAGGTGATATCTTTTTTTAGCAAATCAACAGAATATTGCTAATAAAAATATTAAACTTGTAGACAAGTCCACAAAGGCTGGGGCCATGTCTTACTTATCTTCAAGTACACAGGTACAGTTTGAACATAAGAAATGCTTCAGACAACTCCTGACATCAATAAATTTGTGAGAAATTACAAATAATAATATTTTTAAAACAAAATAAATAAAATAGGCTGTATATATAAATGTCACTAACTCAACACAAGCTTTTATTCTTCCCAAAAATAGTTTTATAGGAAAAGAGTTATTGAATGATTTTTCAGGCAATGATTTCGTTGCACCACCATACTGATGATGATACTAAAAACCTGGACAATCCAGTAATTCAGCACATTGCAGACACTGCAGCCGAATGAAGAACGCCTGCTTACACTGACAGTGTGTAAGAGGAAAACAAAGTTAGTAGCTGAGCACTTTCATGGGAAATAGCTTCGAATAAAACAGAGGAAAAGAGGATGCGTCCATGGAGCTGGGAAACGGCACACGGGTGAAAGAATTTATTTTCCTCGGCCTGACCCAGAATCAAGAACTGAGCGTGGTTTTATTTCTCTTCCTCTTTCTGGTGTACGTCACCACTCTGCTGGGAAACCTCCTCATCATGGCCACGGTGACCTGGGACTCTCGCCTTCACACCCCCATGTACTTTTTGCTCCGGAATTTATCTGTTGCTGACATCTGCTTTTCCTCCATCACCACCCCTAAGGTCCTGGCGGACCTTCTGCTCCAGAGAAAGGCCATCTCCTTCAATGGCTGCTTCACCCAGATGTTTTTCTTTCATCTTATTGGGGGGGTGGATGTAGCTTCTTTGTCAGTGATGGCCTTTGACCGCTACGTGGCCATCTCCAAGCCCCTCCACTACGTGACCATCATGAGTCGGGGGCGCTGCACTGCCCTCATCATGGCCTCCTGGGCAGGGGGCTTCGTCCACTCCATTGTGCAAATCTCCCTGCTGCTCCCCCTCCCCTTCTGCGGACCCAACGTCCTGGACACTTTCTACTGCGATGTCCCCCAGGTCCTCACACTCGCCTGCACGGACATCTTTATCCTTGAGCTCCTGATGATTTCCAACAGCGGACTGCTCACCACCCTGTGGTTCGTCTTCCTCCTTGTATCTTACATGGTCATATTATTACTAATAAGGTCTCAGACCGGGGAGGGAAGGGGGAAAGCCGTCTCCACCTGCACCGCCCACATCACCGTGGTCACCCTGCACTTCGTGCCCTGCATCTACGTCTACGCCCGGCCCTTCTCCACCCTCCCCACCGATAAGGCCGTTTCTGTGACCTTCACTGTCATCTCCCCTCTGCTGAACCCCCTGATCTACACCCTGAGGAACCAGGAGATGAAGGCAGCCATGCGGAGACTGAGGGGAAGACTCAGGCCTTCTGACAGAGAATAGAAGATCTCCCAAGTCCTCAGTACCAAAGAGTCCTTCTATTATTTTCCTCATAGATTCTTATTCATATACTCAAATACATTGTCCAAGAACCCAGTGCCTTTACTAAGTAATCCTTTCTTTTCCTATTTAAGTCAATAGGTTACTGATAGCTCGAGCTTCTGGTCAGAAAAGTACTCAGACATCTTGATGGGCTAGATCACTGATGCTCTTCTATACACTACCTACATTTCATTTTGTAATATTTATACCCATGGCTTCCAATCTTGAAAATGTTGCCTATAAAATTAAATATTTTACTTCCCTGTGGTCCAGTGGTTGAGAGCCTACCTACCAAAGTAGCGGACATGGGTTCCACCTCTGGTTCAGGAAGATTTCCACACGCCTCAGAGCAACTAAGCCCACAGACCACAACTACCGAAGCCCGCATGCCTAGAGCCTATGCTCCCCAGGAGAGACGCCACCACGAGGAGAAGCCTGCTCACCTCAGCTGGAGTCAGCCCCACTAGATGCGACTAGAGAAAGCCTGTACACAGCAATGAAGACCCAGTGCAGCCAAGACTCAATTAATTAATTAAATCAGATTTTTTAAGCTATAAAATTTTTTAATTAAATATACTTACTAAATGACTGCTAAATATGTTTAATTCTCTTGAACAATATATGCAACATTCAGTTCAGTTCAGTTCAGTCACTCAGTCATGTCCAATTCTTTGTGACCCCATGGACTGTAGCACACCAGGCCTCCCTGTCCATCACCAACTTTCAGAGTTTACTCAAACTCCTGTCCATTGAGTCAGTGATGCCATCCAACCATCCCATCCTCTGTCATCCCCTTCTCTCCCACCCTCAATCTTTCCCAGCGTCATTAGATATGCCACGTTAGATTTATATTATGTGTGTGTGTGTGTGTGTGTGCGTGTGTGTGTGTAGTAAACTTCCTACCAGCATTTGGTTGATATAAATAATAATAACTTAAACAGATTTCATGCATCAAAGAAGAAACAGAAGGAAAACTGCTAGCAAATGTATATGGATTTGCGCAACTTCTCTCTCTCTCTCATTCTCTCTCTCTCTCTCTCTCTCACTGGGCTGTGAACTTCTCATGGAGAGAGGTTATGCTTCACTTCCTTGCACAGCAACAAAAACATACTACCACTTCAACAAACACTTATTGAATTAATGCAAGAATTTGGATTGAACATTGTCTTTTTAAAATTTATTTATTTTAATTGGAGGCTAATTACTTTACAATATTGTAGTGGTTTTTTGCCATACATTGACATGAATCTGCCATGGGTGTACATGTGTTCCGCATCCTGAACCCCCCCTCACCTCCCTCCCCATCCCATCCCTCAGGGTCATCCCAGTGCACCAGCCCTGAGCACCCTGTCTCATGCATCAACCTGGACTGGTGATCTATTTCACATATGATAATATACATGATTCAATGCTATTTTCTGAAATTATCCCACCCTTGCCTTCACCCACTGAGTCCAAAAGTCTGTTCTTTACATCTGTGTCTCTTTTGCTGTCTTGCATATAGGGTCATCATTACCATCTTTCTAAATTCCATATATATGCGTTAGTATACTGTATTGCTGTTTTTTGTTCTGACTTACTTCACTCTGTATAATAGGCTCCAGTTTCATCCACCTCATTAGAACTGATTCAAATGTATTCTTTTTAATGGCTGAGCAATATTCCATTGTGTATATGTACCACAGCTTTCTTATCCATTCATCTGCTGATGGACATCTAGGTTGCTTCCATGTCCTGGCTATTATAAACAGTGCTGTGATGAACATTGGTATACATGTGTCTGTTTCAATTCTGGTTTTCTCGGTGTGTATGCCCAGCAGTGGGATTGCTGGGTCATATGCCAGTTCTATTTCCAGTTTTTTAAGGACTCTCCACACTGTTCTCCATAGTGGCTGTACTAGTTTGCATTCCCAACAGTGTAAGAGGGTTCCCTTTTCTCCACACCCTCTCCAGTATTTATTGCTTGGAGACTTTTTGCTAGCAGCCATTCTGACTGGCATGAGATGGTATCTCATTGTTGTTTTGATTTGCATTTCTCTGATAATGAGTGATGTTGAGCATCTTTTCATGTGTTTGTTAGCCATCTATATGTCTTCTTTGGAGAAATGTCTGTTTAGTTTTTTGGCCCATTTTTTGATTGTCTCTTTTATTTTTCTGGAATTGAGCTGCATAAGTTGCTTGTATATTTTTGAGATTAATTCTTTGTCAGTTGCTTTATTTGCTATTATTTTCTCCCATTCTGATGGCTGTCTTTCACATTGCTTATAGTTTCCTTTGTTGTGCAGAAGCTTTTAATTTTAATTAGATCCCATTTGTTTATTTTTGCTTTTATTTCCAGAATTCTGGGAGGTGGATCATAGAGGATCCTGCTGTGATTTATGTCAGAGAGTGTTTTGCCTATGTTTTCCTCTAGGAGTTTTATAGTTTCTGGTCTTAAGTTTAGATCTTTAATCCATATTGAGTTTATTTTTGTGTATGGTGTTAGAAAGTGATCTAGTTTCATTCTTTTACAAGTGGTTGACCAGTTTTCCCAGCACCACTTGTTAAATAGATTGTCTTTTCTCCATTGTATATTCTTGCCTCCTTTGTCAAAGATAAGGTGTCCATATGTGTGTGGATTTATCTCTGGGCTTTCTATTTTGTTCCATTGATTTATATTTCTGTCTTTGTGCCAGTACCATATTGTCTTGATGACCGTGGCTTTGTAGTAGAGACTGAAGTCAGGGAGGTTGATTCCTCCAGTTCCATTTTTCTTTCTCAATATTGCTTTGGCTTTTCAAGGTTTTTTGTATTTCCATACAAATTCTGAAATTATTTGTTCTAGTTCTCTGAAAAATACCATTGGTAGCTTGATAGGGATTGCATTGAATCTATAGATTGCTTTGGGTAGTATACTCATTTTCACTATATTGATTCTTCCAATCCATGAACATGGTATATTTCTCCATCTGTTTGTGTCCTCTTTGATTTCTTTCACCAGTGGTTTTTTTGTTTTTGTTTTTGTTTTTTACTTTACAATACTGTATTGGTTTTGCCATACATTGACATGAACCCACCACGGGTGTACATGAGTTCTCATTCCTGAACCCCCCTCCCACCTCCCAGCCCATATCATTTCTCTGGATCATCCCCGTGCACCAGCCCCAGGCATCCTGTATCCTGTATCGAACATAGACTGGCGATTCGTTTCTTACATGATAGTATACATGTTTCAGTGCCATTCTCCCAAATCATCCCACCCTCTCCCTCTCCCTCAGCATGAAAAAGTCCGTTCTATACATCTGTGTCTCTTTTGCTGTCTCGCATGTTTTATAGTTTTCTATATATAGGTCTTTTGTTTCTTTAGGTAGATTTATTCCTGAGTATTTTATTCTTTTTGCTGCAATGGTGAATGGAATTGTTTCCTTAGTATCTCTTTCTGTTTTCTCATTGTTAGTGTACAGGAACGCAAGGGATTTCTGTGTGTTGATTTTATATCCTGCAACTATAGTCATTGATTAGCTCTAGTAATTTTCTGGTGGAGTCTTTAGGGTTTTCTATGTAGAGGATCATGTCGTCTGCAAAGTGTGAGAATTTTACTTCTTCTTTTCCAATCTGGATTCCTTTTGTTTCTTTTTCTGCTCTGATATAGTAGTGGTGAGAGTGGGCACCCTTGTCTTGTTCCTGATTTTAGGGGAAATGTTTTCAATTTTTCACCATTGAGGATAATGTTTGCTGTGGGTTTGTCATATATAGCTTTTATCATATTGAGGTATGTTCCTTCTATTCCTGCTTTCTGGAGAGTTTTTATCATAAATGGATGTTGAATTTTGTCAAAGGCTTTCTCTGCATCTATTGAGATAATCATATGGCTTTTATTTTTCATTTTGTTAATGTGGTGTATTATATTGATTGATTTGCAGATATTGAAGAATCCTTGCATCCCTCGGATAAAGCCCACTTGGTCATGATGTATGATCTTTTTAATATGTTGTTGGATTCTGTTTGTTAGAATTTTGTTAAGGATTTTTGCATCTATGTTCATCAGTAATATTGGCCTGTAGTTTTCTTTTTTTGTGCCATCTTTGTCAGGTTTTGGTATTAGGGTGATGGTGGCCTCATAGAATGAGTTTGGAAGTTTCCCTTCCTCTGCAATTTTCTGGAAGAGTTTGAGTAGGATAGGTGTTAGTTCTTCTCGAAATTTTTGGTAGAATTCAGCTGTGAAGATGTCTAGTCCTGGGCTTTTGTTTGTTGGAAGATTTCTGATTATAGTTTCAATTTCCGTGCTTGTGATGGATCTGTTAAGATTTTCTATTTCTTCCTGGTTCAGTTTTGGAAAGTTATACGTTTCTAAGAATTTGTCCATTTCTTCCAAATTGTCCATTTTATTGGCATATAATTGCTGATAGTAGCCTCTTATGATACTTTGTATTTCTGTGTTGTCTGTTGTGATCTCTCCATTTTCATTTCTAATTTTATTGATTTGATTTTTCTCCCTTTGTTTCTTGATGAGTCTGGCTAATGGTTTGTCAATTTTATTTATCCTTTCAAAGAACCAGCTTTTGGCTTTGTTGACTTTTGCTATGGTCTCTTTTGTTTCTTTTGCATTTATTTCTGCCCTAATTTTTAAGCTTTCCTTCCTTCTGCTAACCCTGGGGCTCTTAATTTCTTCCTTTTCTAGTTGCTTTAGGTGTAGAGTTAGGTTATTTATTTGACTTTTTTCTTGTTTCTTGAGGTAAGCCTGTATTGCTATGAACCTTCCTCTTACACTGCTTTTACAGTGTCCCATAGGATTTGGGTTGTTGTGTTTTCATTTTCATTCATTTCTATGCATATTTTAACTTTTTTATTTCTTCTGAGATTTGTTGGTTGTTCAGCAGCGTGTTGTTCAGCCTCCATATGTTGGAATTTTTAATAGTTTTTCTTCTGTAATTGAGATCTAATCTTACTGCATTGTGGTCAGAAAAGATGCTTGGAATGATTTCAATTTTTTTGAATTTACCAAGGCTAGATTTATGGCCCAGGATGTGATCTATCCTGGAGAAGTTTCCATGAGAGCTTTAGAAAAAAGATGAAATTTATTGTTTTAGTGTGAAATGTCCTATAGATATCAATTAGGTCTAACTGGCCTATTGTATCATTTAAAGTTTGTGTTTCCTTGTTAATTTTCTGTTTAGTTGATCTATCCATAGGTGTGAGTGGGGTATTAACATCTCCCACTATTATTGTGTTGTTGTTAATTTCTCCTTTCATACTTGTTAGCATTTGTCTTACATATGTGGTGCTCCTATGATAGGTGCATATATATTTATAATTGTTATATCTTCTTCTGGATTGATACTTTGATCATTATGTAGTGGCCATCTTTGTCTCTTTTCACAGCCTTTGTTTTAAAGTCTATTTTATTTGATATGAATATTGCTTCTCCTGCTTTCTTTTGGTCTCTATTTGCATGGAATATCTTTTTCAGCCCTTCACTTTCAGTCTGTATGTGTCCCTTGTTTTGAGGTGGGTCTCTTGTAGACAACATATATAGGGGTCTTGTTTTTGTATCCATTCAGCCAGTCTTTGTCTTTTGGTTGGGGCATTCAACCCATTTACATTTAAGGTAGTTATTGATAAGTATGACCCCATTGCCATTTACTTTATTGTTTTGGGTTCAGGTTTATACACCCTTTCTGTGTTTCCTGTCTAGAGAAGATCCTTTAGCATTTGATGGAGAGCTGGTTTGGTGGTGCTGAATTCTCTCAGCTTTTGCTTGTCTGTAAAGCTTCTGATTTCTCCTTCATATTTGAATGAGATCCTTTCTGGGTACAGTAATCTGGGCTGTAGGTTTTCTTTCATCACTTTAAGTATGTCCTGCCATTCCCTCCTGGCCTGAAGAGTTTCTATTGAAAGATCAGCTGTTATCCTTATGGGAATCCCCTTGTGTGTTATTTGTTGTTTTTCCCTTGCTGCTTTTAATATTTGTTCTTTGTGTTTGATCTTTGATTAATATGTGTCTTGGCATGTTTTGACTTGAGTTTACCCTGTTTGGGACTCTCTGGGTTTCTTGGACTTGGGTGGCTATTTCCTTCCACATTTTAGGGAAATTTTCAACTATTATCTCCTCAAGTATTTTCTCATGGCCTTTCTTTTTGTCTTCTTCTCCTGAGACTCCTATGATTCGAATGTTGGGGTATTTAACATTGTCCCAGACATCTCTGAGGTTGTCCTCATTTCTTTTATTTCTTTTTTCCTTTCTGCTTCATTTATTTCCACCATTCTCTCTTCCACCTCACTAATCCTATCTTCCGCCTCAGTTATTCTACTGTTGGTTCCATCCAGAGTGCTTTTGATCTCAATTAATGCAGTATTCATTATTGACTGACTCTTTTTTATTTCTTCTAGGTCCTTGTTAAACTTTTCTTGCATCTTCTCAATCCTTGTCTCCAGACTATTTATCTGTAACTCCATTTTGTTTTCAAGATTTTGGATCATTTTTACTATCATTATTCTGAATTCTTTTTCAGGTAGACTCCCTATCTTCTCTTTTGTTTGGTTTGGTGGGCCTTTACCTGATGAATATTTCTCTGCTTTTTCATCTTATTTATATTGTTGTGTTTGGGGTGGCCTTTCTGTATGCTGGTAGTTTGTGGTTCTTCTTTATTGTGGAAGTTCCTCCTTGTGGGTTGGGTTGGACGAGTGGCTTGTCAAGGTTTCCTGGTTAGGGAAGCTTGTGTAGGTGTTTTGATGGGTGGAACTGGATCTCTTTTCTCTGGAGTGCAATGAAGTGTCCAGTAGTGAGTTTTGAGGTGTCTGTGGGTTTGGTGTGACATTTGGCCGCTTGTATCTTAATACTCAGGGTTATGTTCCTGCATTGTTGGAGAATTAGTTTGGTATGTCTTGCTCTGAAACTTGTTGGCTCTTGGGTGGAGCTTGGTTTCAGTGTAGGTATGGAGGCTTTTGGATGAGCTCTTGTTTATTAATGTTCCTTGGAGTCAGGAGTTTTCTGGAGTTCTCAAGTTTTGGATTTAAGCCTCCTGCCTCTGGCTTTTGGTTTTATTCTTACAGTTGTCTCAAGACTTCTCCATCCATGCAGCACCAATGATAAAACATCTAGGTTAATGGTGAAAAGATTCTCCACAGTGAGGGACACCCAGAGATGTTCACAGAGTAACATGGAGAAGAGAAGAAGGAGGAAGGAGATAGATGTAACCAGGAGGAGAAGAGGGGGAATCAAGGGGAGAGAGAGCAATCTGGCCAGTAATCAGTTCCCTATGTGCTCTCCACGGTCTGGAACACTCAGAGAGGTTCACAGAGTAACACAAAGAAGAGAAGAGGGAGGAAGGAGATAGAGGTGACCAGGAGGAGAAGAGGGGGAGTCAAAGGGAGAGAGACAGATCTAGCCATTAATCAGTTCCCTAAGTGTTCTCCACAGCCCAGAACACCCAAAAAGATTCTGAGTTGGGTAGAGAAGAGAAGGGGGAGGGAGGAGATAGAGGTGACCTGGGAGAGCAAAAGGAGAGTCAAAAGGGGGAGAGAGCAATCAAGCCAGTAATCACACTCCTAAGTGAAAATGGGTACTGAACATTGGATTCTTAAAGGTACAAAACTGATAACAAAAACCGAAAAGGAAAGATTAAAAATCTAGAGTAGAGGTTCAGTTCAGTTCAATTCAGTTGCTTAGTCGTGTCCGACTCTAACTCTCAAAAATACAGTATTAAAAAGCAAAACAAAATCACAAAAATTATAAAAAATATATATGTATGAAATTTGCTCTAAAAATAGGGTCTTTTTTTCAAGGTAATGGTAAATTATAAAAATGAAAGTTAAAGGAGCAATAATTTAAAAATTAAAAAATTTTTAATTAAAAAATGATAATAGTAAAATATATCTAATAATTTCTCTGGAGCTGTTGAGGGCAGTGTAGGGTCAGTTCAGTTTCAGATAGTTCCTGTTCCAGCTTATACTTCTTCTCAAGGTCTATAGGCCCCTTCCAATGTAGTCAGTGCTAACTACGGGGTTTTAATCTGTTGCACCTGTCACTTCCAGGTCAGTTCCCTCTTCTTTGTTTATTTTGGCTTCCTCTGTTTGCAAGTCTCTTCAGTGTCTAATTTCTGCCCTGACACAAGGGGGTGAAGGTGGTCACTTATTTAGGCTAACTTGTTCATTTGTGCTGTGGGGAGGGAGGAACACTGCAAACACATATCACTGGAGTGTGTGGGGAGTGCTCACAGTGTCTGGGCCGCAGGGTTTGCTCCTGCTCACGGCATGTGTGCTTTCCTGGTCTACACTGCTCAGGCTCCATGTTCCTCTGCAGGCGAACTGTCTAAAGCAGGACCTGGGCTGTGCGCACTTTCCGGGTCTAAGCCATTCAGGTTCAGGTTCTGGGGTACTCCACAGAGGCACAGACTCGGTTGGGCCTGCGTTTCGTGCCCTTCCCAGGTTTGAGCAGCTCAGGCGACCAGGTGCTTGGCGAGCGCACTCTCCCAGTTTGGTGGTGCATCTTATCGCCTCCCCCATCCCAGCTGCTCAGTTTCCTGGGTGCGCTGGGACAGTGCTGTCTCAGGTGTGCAGTGTGTCTCCTGTGGGGACTGATTTCTGACTATGACTCTCCTGGCAGATGTAAACTGTCCAGGATCCGAGGAAGACTTGGTCAGTAACTGAAAACCTGCTCACAGTTTGGTGGAGGATGCCATCTCTGGGGTGGAGATTGCCCCTCACCTTCCAGTTCTGGCTGCCGCCCGCCTGCCCCTCTGCCTCAGGCGGGGGTGGGGGGTGGTATTAGGGGGAGGGGCTGGTCCACAGCTAGCTAGCTCTCCTCTGGTGTTTGCTCAGTCCTTTATCCTGAGAGCAGGCCAGGCTGTTGCGGGAAAGTTCTCTCTCTGACTCTTTTTTCCTCTTTCTCTCTCTCTCTGCCTATCTCATGTTTGCTCCCTCAGATTGTCCTCAGAGCATTCAGGCCCAGCGCCCACCCTAAGTATGCAGCCCGGGCCTCCCTGTTCAACCCCACTCACTGCTGGCAGACTCATGTCCAGGCTACCTCTCCACTGGGAATTGCGGCTAGGCGCATAATCTGTGGGTTCTTTCCACTCCCCCTCCTGGTTATGTTGCTCTCCAAGATTCCAAAACTCCCCAACAGACCCTCAAGTAAGAGGATTTCCTGGTGTTTGGAAACTTCTCCTCCTTCACAACTCCCTCCATGGGACAGGTGTCCATCCCTAACTCTTTTGTCTCTCTTTTTATCTTTTATATTTTGTCCTGCTGCTGCTGCTGCTAAGTCACTTCAGTCGTGTCCAATTCTGTGCAACCCAATAGACAGCAGCCCACCAGGATCCCCCGTCCCTGGGATTCTCCAGGCAAGAACACAGGAGTGGGTTGCCATTTCCTTCTCCAATGCATGAAAGTGAAAATTGAAAGTGAAATCGCTCAGTCATGTCCAACCCTCAGCGACCCCATGGACTGCAGCCTTCCAGGCTCCTCCATCCATGGGATTTTCCAGGCAAGAGTACTGGAGTGGGGTGCCATTGCCTTCTCTGATATTTTGTCCTACCTCCTTTCAAAGAGATTGGGCTGTCTTTCTGGGTGCCTGGTGTCCTCTGCCAGCATTCAGAAGTTGCTTTGTGGAATTTGCTCAGCATTCAAATAATCTTTCAATGAATTTGTGGGGGAGAAAGTGGTCTCCCCATCCTATTCCTCTGCCATCTTAGGACCACCTGAACATTGTCTCTTACACAATAGTCAATGAGACTGTATAAAAGATAAAAACATATGAAGCTACCTTGTGCATATTTATGCTAAAACTTTGAATAAACTGAAACTGTTATTTTATGTAATTCTGGAATCTTATTTTCATTTGTTTACTTAATATTTTTTCACAGCTACCAACAGTTCTTCCTGTTGAAACTGAGATTATTTTCTGAATCTGATATCAATATCATCCTATAATTTAGGCATACAAAAGAACAGCATTCTTTAATTTTTGTGTAACAATTTAATTTCTATTTCAAGCTACCATTCAACTTTGATGTTTGAAGATTAATGAAAGTTCCCCACCACACCATAGTGTTTTCTGAGTTCCAGGAAACTAAGTAAAAAATAAGGGTAAAAAGATATGCATAGTTATATAGCAGGAGTGTTTTTATAATCCGATGATAGCAGAAGCCATAAATGGAATACAATTGTCTGAAGTCTCTATCATGCCAACAAAGCACCAGAATACCACATTCAGATTAAAGGGAAAAAAAGTCATTTCACTAAATACAGAAAAGCATTTGACAATATTCTATACCAGTTCATGACCAAACTCATAAATATATGAGGAAAAGAAAGATTATTTTAATAAATAAAAAGTTAATGTAAAAAAACACATGTAATGGTAAACAGAAGCAATTTATTCAGTGCTACCTCCTATATCCATTCCAATAAACTCTATTTTTTCCCATGAGAGACACAGAGAGACTCTGAATTCAACTACATATGCAATTTAGCAATCTGTATTATTAAAGTGTGCCTCCCTAGTGGCGAAGGCAGTAAAGAATCTGCCTGAAATGCAGGAAACCCAGGTTCAATCCCTGGGCAAAAAGATCCCCTAGAGAAGGGAATGGCTACCCACTCCAGTATTCTTGCCTGAAGCATTCCATGGATAGAAGAGCCTGATAAGCTACAGACCATGGGGCTGCAGTCAGAGGTGACTGAGGGACTAATGCACTTAGCATAATTAAATTATGGGTCTGGTCTCAGTGAGACCAGTCCTATGTCAACAAGAAATAAGAAGTTCAAGGCTTCTAAGAAGGTCTCTAGAACTTGCACTTCACCTTGAGCTGGAAACATGAAACCAAGCTTTTCGTCTCCTTAGTGTGACTTATCCAATGCAGTTACAAGAGCCACCTCGTCCTCCACAGTCGCTATGATATTGATTCAGCCGCTATGGTCACCACCCAGTGATCTGAGGCACTTGTTTTACTAGGAAAATTACCACAATCAATAACATGTGACAGTTAGTTTTAATGCCCTTATATGCCATGGCTTACCAACACCTAATTTCCCATCTGTAAAAAGGTCAGCATGATGTTTAAGACTAAATTCATCCAGATACTTCTAAATAATGCAATGTCAAAGAAAAAAATCACAAGATAGTATTCTGAACTAAATCATAATGAAATCACCATATCCCAATTTGTGGAATGAATAAAGCTAAGAAATCATTTATAATTTCACTGCTTACACTAGAAAAGAAAGATACTCTAAAATCAGTAATCTAGCTTCCAACATTTCAATTTTTTTAAGGAAATGATAAAATTAAAAATCGAAGTAAGTTAAAGAACTATAACAATAAATGTAAAGACAAAAAAATCAAAAACTCCACAAACAAGTGCTAGAAAGAGTGGAGAAAAGGGAACCCTCCCACAATGCTGGTGGGAATGGAAATTGATACAGTGATTATGGAAGACAGTATGGCGATTCCTTTAAAAACTAGAAATAAAACCACCATATGACCGAGCAATATCACTTTCAGGCATATACCCTGAAGAAACCAAAACTGAAGAAGACACATGTGCCCCAACGTTCATCGCAGCACTCTTTACAACAGCCAGAACACGGAAGCAGCCTGACGTCCGGAGACAGATGAATGGGTAAAGAAGCTGTGGTGCACGTGTACAGTGGGAAACTACTCGGCCATAAAAAGGAGCGCATTTGAGTCGGTTCTAATGAGGTGGATGAACCTAGAGCCCAGTGAAGTGAGTCAGAAAGAAAGAAACAAATATCGTGTACTAACGCACATATATGGAATCCAGGATGGTACTGGAATCTGTTTGCAGAGCAGCGATGGAGACACAGACATAGAGAACAGACTTATGGACGAGGGTGGGGGAGAAGAGGGAGAGGGTGAGATGAGTGGAGAGCGGAGCATGGACGCATGTGCACTAACAGATGTAAATAGAGAGCCAGTGGGAATGTGTTGCATGACTCAAGGAACTTAGATTGGGGCCCTATAGTAACCTAGAGGGGTGGGAATGAGCGGGAGGAGGGAGGGAGATACAAGAGGAAGGGGACGTATGTACACCTATGGTTAATTCATGCTGATGTATGACAGAAATAAAACCAACAGTGTAAAGCAATCATCGATTAAAAATAAATAAATATTTTTAAAAGTCAATAAAATAGGAAATGACTACACAATAGAGAAAATCAAGGACACCAAAAGTTTAGGAGGGTTCCTCTTCTCCACATCCTCGCCAACATTTGCTATTTGTAGACTTTTTCATGATAGCCACCGGATGACGCTAAAGTAGGATTCTCTGAGATCAACAAAAGTGATAAAGGTGTAGATAACCAATCAAGAGAGAAGGAGAGAGACAAATTAGCAGTATCAGTGATGAATAAGGCAGCTTGCTACAGATTGCACAAACTTCAGAGGATATTAAGGGAATATAATGAGCACACGCCAAATGTTGACTATTAGAGAAATAAATGAGGTGGTCTCTCCTTGTGGTTTTGGTTTGCAAATAAATTGAAATTTTTAATTTTAAAACCTTCCTACAAAGAAAACTCTAAGCCTAGTTAGCTTCATATGTAAATTCTAACAAAAATTTAAGGAAGAAATCATAACATTACTACAGAACTGCTTCAAAAAATAAGAGGGACCACTTCTCAACTCAGTTTCTAAGAACAACCTAACTCTGATAGCGAAACCAAAGACTCTGTAAGAATCTCAAAGACTAGATCAAAATCCCTCATTAACACACACGTACACTGAAAACTAAATCAAAACATTGCTACAGAAAACAAAGAAGTCTTGAAAATGGAGATGTATATTATACTCACAGGTTGGAAAACTCAATATTGTGAAGATTTCAATTCTCTCCCAAATTAATCAATAAGTTCAATACAATTTGAGGCAAATTGCATTGCCTTGCAAATTGCCAAATGCCATCAGGACTTCTTTTTTGTTAAGTGGATAATAGTTTTAAGCAAATGCAAAGAACCTGAATACCTAAAACCGTTTTGTAAAGAAAACAAATTTGGAGAACTTCTTCTATTCTACCTGAATTCAAGAACTATTATACAGTTCAATCATCAATATCATTTAAAAAATGGGCATGAAGATAGAAACAAATCACTGGAAAAACATAGAGAGCCCATAAATGGGCACACAAACATACACACACATATGTCTGTCTGTCTGTCTGTCTGTCTGTCTGTGTATATATATAGATATATACACAGTCAAATGAATTTAATAAAGGTGCCAAGATAAATAAATCTGGAAGAGAGTAAATAATAAATTTGTCAGCAAACTGTGGTGGAAAAATCAGATGTCCACATAGTAAAAAAATTAACCTTCATCCTTACCTCACAACTATACAAAAAATTAACTTGAAATCTATTAAAGACTTAAACATAAAAGCTCAAACTATTTAACTTCCGAAAGAAAACACTGGACAAGAATGTTTACAATCTTGGGGTAGGCAAGGATTTTTTAGAAAAGACATAAAAGTCTTAACAAATATTGACTTTAAAATATTAAATTTATAATTTTCCAAGTACATCATTAAGAAAATTAAAAGAAAGTTGTAGGCAAAACTATTTCCAGTAGACATTTCTAAAAAAAGGACTTGTATCCAAACTTTATTGTTAGAGGAAAAATTATTCATGACACTTGTTATAGAACAGTGAGAAAATCTTTATTAAACGAGAGGGTGTCACAATAGTCTATAAGACCATAGTGATGAAATTTTACAATAGGGGAGAGAAATTGGGCTCAACTCTGAATACAGCGTGGAAGAGCAGGAAATTTTAGCCAGGGAGCAGGGCTGGAGCTGCGGAGTGGCAGTAGATGGAAGGTTACTAAAAAGCAACATCAGGAATAACACTGGCTAACTTGACCTAAGAGAATTCTCTCTGAAGGCAGTGCTGGGTAATTTGATGTCACTTGGGGCGTGGGTGGTAGAGAGTGAGAAACCCACTCAGATAGCAAAGGTGATCAGATATGAAAGATGGAAGAGTCTGGCTAAACTGACTCAGTAGAGTCCTAGCTAATATTAAGAAAATGCAGAGATGAAAATTCAAAAGCCAAAGCATCATTGGAAAAGAACTCAGACTGAATAGGGTTTGCTCAAAGGCAGAATCTTTCTCAATGTAGAGAACCCCTAAACTCAAAATAGGTACTAAAGAAATAATAAAAGAGTAAAACAATTTCAAACAGCAGTAAATATGAAAACACTCCACAGAATGCATTATATGAATCCTCAGTAATTACTTGAAAAGATGTTCAGCATCACTGGTCATCAGAAATGCAAATCAACACCGTAATGAGATACCATCACACACACACACCTCCAAAGAGTTAAAATAACGTTGTCTTGCAAAGCAGAAACAGAGACACAGACTTTGAACACAAATGTATGGAAATCAGGGAGGGAAGGGGAGGGAGGAATTGGGGTATTGAGACTGACACATACACACTATTGCTACAATGCACAAAATGGAAAATGAGTGAGAGCAACCCGTGTAGCACGGGAACTCTACTGAATGCACGTGGTGAGCTGAATGCGCGGGCGTCCCAAAGGCAGGGGATATGTGTGCGTGTGCGGCAAATTCATGCTACTTACAGCTAAAACTAACAACGTTTTAAAGCAACTATGCAGCAAAAAAATTTTAAAAAGAAAAAAACACTGTCGCGGAGAACGTGGACCTATTGCAGCGCTGCTGGTGGCAAATGTCAACTGAACACACAGTAAACAAGCTTTCCAGGAAGAGTAACCGTGTGCTTACGGTGTAATTGCCCTTACACCTCCAGGCACTTGCCCAAGAGAAATGAAAAACTAGGTACACAAAAACGCTTGCACAAATATTGATAGCCAACATTTACCCATAAGAGCCAAAAACTGGATACAAGTCAAATGTCATTTAACATAATTAGATAATCAAACTGTGGTGTATATATATATATAATCTAATACCACTCAGCAACAAACAGGAACAGTCGGTACATGCAATAACATGGATGAATCTCAAAAACAGGAAAAATTCAAATGTGAAAGTTCCCCTATGTTACAACTCTATAGGCTTGATTTTTTTAATTGAACTGAAATTAATGTGTCTAAATATTAATATTTATATATTCCTGGTAATGAATACATAGTTTTCTATTGCTCTTCTTTGGTCATATTTCTACTGCAAGAGATATCCCCAAAGACCAATCTTGTCAGTTCTCTGTTAAGAATCTTCCGTTTTCAGCATAAACCAAAATTCTCACAGTTAATCTGACCCTCTAGTCACCTTTTGACATCATCACATAATCAGTGGCATTCGCCATGCCTCACTCCACTATTCTTTCTCTACACGTGTAAATTGCAACAGTACAGGGCTATAATCATCCTGTGTGTAATTAGAAACTGGAATTGTAAAAACAGGATTTGTCCAGTTGTCTTATTCCAGCTCTTTGGCAACCTAATTAAAACTCATTTGTATATGGTCCTCTGAGCCTTGTAAGTCCTAGAAATGGAACCCTTGCAGTCTCTCAGGCACAGAACTTGGCATGTTTTAACAAAGGTCTGATTGAGTGGTGGATTAAGGCATAAGTTTCATCTACTACCTCTAAATAATTTGGACACTAATTAAAATTTGTATGTGTGTGTGTGTGTGTGTGTGTGTACATGTACATGTCCTGGTGACAGTTTAATAACTCCCATTGAAAATTCATCACCAACAACACAATCACGCATTTGACTTTCCAATTTCCTAGTCCAATAATATTCCCTTTCCAGTTCTTATATGAGATCAAAGGCTGATAGGTTTGTTCATTAGACACAATGAAAGAGCCTTGAAGATGTGATTCTTTGAATCTGCCCTTTCCCTCCTGAAAGGAGAGAAAAGACACTAAGATATTTAGTCCTCAAAAGAGCTTTACCATCAGAAACAAATTTTTAAAGAATTAATGTCACCAGTATCTTATTCTGCACTTACTTAATGGCATACAATTCACACTTGGAGTTTCAGGATCAAAGGAATTAGGTAAAGACATTCAACTTCTAGCTAAAGTTAAGGTCACACAGAATGAAATTGAGATGTCCTTCTTGATTTTGTATAAATACTTTGACTTTCATATTTCTCAGTTAAATTAAATATTTCAGAGCCAAGATGATCTCCTCAGTGCCAGAGACAAAGGTGGGTGGTAACCAGCAGGAAGAGAGATGTTGTGTTAAGAGGAATACAGAGATATGGTCCATTCAGCGTGATTTTCAGAGCCCTTTCTGCCAAGTGGCTTATCTTCAGACATACTTTATCACACATTCTTGTTATACAAAATTATTGTTATGTATGACTCTTATATGTACACACACACACACATATTTGCTTATTGCTGTTCAGTCGCCCAGTCGTGTCCGACTCTTTGCAACCCCATGGATTGCAGCATACCAGGCCTCTCTGTCCTTCACCATCTCCTGGAGTTTGCCCAAGTTCAAGGTAAAAAAAAATGGATAGTATTTCTTTCCATTCTATTTCCATCTCTTTATTCCTTTTAACCAGATATAGATTCATAACATATTCCATATAAAAACCAAGAATAATGTTAATACTTACTAAAAGATGATGATAAATAAACTTTTCTTAACTCTTCACATATAGTAAGATCTTAAAAATAGTAGTTTTGTTACTACCGAAAATCATGACATCTATCATATCTCTTATCCCACCCAAATCTACTACTTCTCTCCTCATAATACATTTCACTTTGTATCTTGCTTAATTTATATATGTTCATCAATTTACACATATCATCAATTTTGTTAACCTGTAGACACTTTGACAACGTGGTGCAATATATCTATATACATTGGGGGTTTTTATATACCTATAATTTTTAAACTGGAATATACTTGCTTTACGAGGTTGTGTTAGTTTTATCTGTATGCATTTGAAGATTGCAACAAATGGTCACTAGCTAAGGAGGAACAAATGATAATCATAAAACTTCCTAAAAATTATCAGTAACAGCTTATGTAAAAATGCTGATGATACAAGTATCCCTCCCTGCTATATGAACACTCCACCCTTTTATCTTTCATCCACAGAAGAAAAGAGGCAGAGGAGAGCGTGCCTGATACGGTCTGGACCACCGCTCAGAACTCGGCCACTGTTTGTGCCGTCTCCCCCAGATTAGAGCAAGGACACGTCAGTTATACAAGATGAGTATGTTCTAGAGGTTTGCTGTACCGACTGTGCCACGGTTAGCGGTACTGTGTTGTGCACTTGAAACTTTTGTTAAGAAGGGAGCTCTTGCATTTCTGTTTTTACCAAAATAAAAAAAAATTATGATACCATTTGAGATTTGGATTTACAGTTTCAAGCTATTTTTCAATAGCAAATTTTAAATGTTTTAAAGAATTATGAAGTAAGTTATCTCATTAGTATAAAATAATTGCAATGACAAGATATCTACTCAAAATAGCAGCAGCAGATTTAAGAAATCCCTCAGAAAAAGCTAAGAGCAAGGAAACTGACTCATGGACAGCAACACTGTAATGAGAAACACATGACATCTTTTTTTAAGCAGAAGTCAACAGAATATTTCCTAATATGAAATTGAAATTTGCTAGTATAAAGTGAAGGTGGCTCAGTCATGTCCGACTCTTTGTGACCCCATGTGCTAAACAGTCCATGGAATTCTGCAGGCCAGAATATTGGAGTGGGCAGCCTTTCCCTCCTCCAGGGGATCTTCCCAACCCAGGGATCAAACCCAGGTCTCCCATAGTGCAGGAGGATTCTTTACCAGCTTAGCCCCCAGGGAAGCCCAAGAATACTGGAGCGGGCAGCCTTTCCCTTCTCCAGCGGATCTTCCTGACCCAGGCATGGAACTGGTGTCTCCTGCATTGCAGACAGACTCTTTACCAGCTGAGCTACCAGGGAAGCCCAATGAGAAACAGATGACATCATTTTTAAACAAGAAGTCAGCAGAATATTTTGCTAATATGAATATTAAACTTGTAGATTCTAAAGTCCACAATGGCTGGAGCCATGTCTTACTTATCTTCAAATACAAAGATATGGTTTGAATACAGGAGAATACTTTAGACAGCTTCTGATATCAATAAATGTGTGTGAAATTAAAAATAATAACATTTTAAAAATAAATAAAATAGGTTGTGCAAAGGTCACTCAGTTCAGTTCAGTTCACTTCAGTTCAGTCGCTCAGTCGTGTCTGACTCTGCGACCCCATGAATTGCAGCACACCAGGCCTCCCCGTCCATCACCAACTCCCGGAGTTCATTCAAACTCACGTCCATCTAGTTGGTTATGCCATCCAGCCATCTCATCCTCTGTCATCTCCTTCTCCTCCTGCCCTCAATCCCTCCCAGCATCAGAGTCTTTTCCAATGAGTCAACTCTTCGCATGAGGTGGCCAAAGTACTGAAGTTTCAGCTTTAGCATCATTCTTTCCAAAGAATACCCAGGACTGATCACCTTCAGAATGTACTGGTTGGATCTCCTTGCAGTCCAAGGGACTCTCAAGAGTCTTCTCCAACACCACAGCTCAAACGCATCAATTCTTCGGCACTCAGCCTTCACAGTCCAACTCTCACATCCATGCATGACCACAGGAAAAACCATAGGCTTGACTAGACAGACTTTTGTTGGCAAAGTAATGTCTCTGCTTTTGAATATGCTATCTAGGTTGGTCATAACTTTTCTTCCAAGGAGTAAGCGTCTTTTAATTTCATGGCTGCAATCACCATGCAGTGATTTTGGAGCCCCAAAAATACAGTCTGACACTGTTTCCACTGTTTCCCCATCTATTTCCCATGAAGTAAAGGTCACTACTTAACACAAATGCTTATTCCTTCCAAAAACAGGTTTACAGGAAATGAATTATTGAATGGCTTCACATATGCTGATTTGAATGGATCACTAAACTGCAATCTTAAAAATTTGGACAACTCAACCAATTGTAAACACTACAGTCACGTGGGGAAAGTTCTGAATTGCATTCACAGTGTTTAAGAAGAAAACAAGATAAATAGCTGAGCACTTTCATATGAAGTAGCTTCAAACAAAACAGTCAGGAAGAGGATGAGTCCATGGAGCTGGGAAACGGCACACAGGTGAAAGAATTTATTTTCCTCGGCCTGACCCAGAATCAAGAACTGAGCGTGGTCTTATTTCTCTTCCTCCTTCTGGTGTACGTCACCACTCTGCTGGGAAACCTCCTCATCATGGCCACGGTGACCTGGGACTCTCGCCTTCACACCCCCATGTACTTTTTGCTCCGGAATTTATCTGTTGCCGACATCTGCTTTTCCTCCATCACCACCCCCAAGGTCCTGGCGGACATTCTGGTCCAGAGAAAGGCCATCTCCTTCAATGGCTGCTTCACCCAGATGTTTTTCTTTCATCTTATTGGAGGGGTGGATGTATTTTCTTTGTCAGTGATGGCACTGGATCGCTACGTGGCCATCTCCAAGCCCCTGCACTACGTGACCGTCGTGAGTCGGGGGCGCTGCACTGCCCTCATCGTGGCCTCCTGGGCGGGGGGCTTCGTCCACTCCATCGTGCAGACCTCCCTGCTGCTCCCCCTCCCCTTCTGCGGACCCAACGTCGTGGACGGCTTCTACTGCGACGTCCCCCAGGTCCTCACACTCGCCTGCACGGACACTGCTGCCCTTGAGCTCCTGATGATTTCCAACAGCGGACTGCTCACCACCCTGTGGTTCGTCTTCCTCCTTGTATCTTACATGGTCATATTATTACTAATAAGGTCTCAGGCCGGGGAGGGCAGGAAGAAAGCCGTCTCCACCTGCACCGCCCACATCACCGTGGTCACCCTGCACTTCGTGCCCTGCATCTACGTCTACGCCCGGCCCTTCTCCGCCCTCCCCACTGATAAGGCCGTTTCTGTGACCTTCACTATCATCTCCCCTCTGCTGAACCCCCTGATCTACACCCTGAGGAACCAGGAGATGAAGGCAGCCATGCGGAGACTGAGGGGAAGACTCGGGCCTTCTGACAGGGCGTAGACTGATAGCTCACTCTGTTTTACCACCTTTGAAAGTCTTTGTGCATCAATAATTTATATTTATTAAAGGATTTCTGATTAATTTTTAAAGTCTACTAAGATACATTGTTGTTGCTGTTATTGTTGTTTAGTCGCTAAGTCATGTCCTACACTTTAGGACCCCATGGATTATAGCCCGCCAGGCTCCTCCGTCCATGGGATTCTCTAGGCAAGAATACTGGAGTGGGTTTCCATTTCCTTCTCCAGACAATCTTCCCAACCCAAGGATCAAACCTGCATCTCCTTCATTGGCAGGCAGATTCTTTACCTCTGAGCCACCAGGAAAGCCCCATTAAGAAACATATGACTTACAAATGTTCTGATCAGCATGCAATCGTAATTTTAAAATGGATTTTATATTACAGAAGAAGTAGAGAAATTGAGTAGTTAGCTAGAGAAATGAATGTTACTTACAGCCTTGGAAGAAATAAAGAAAATGGAACCCAATACACTCAGATAATCTTATCACATTGGATAGCTGTGGGGATTTTTCAGCTTTATTGAGTTGCAACTGACAAATACAAAGCGCATATATTTAAGATGTACAACTTGATGTTCGGATATACATGAACATTGTGAAATGGTCACTGCAGCAAAATGAGTTACAGTGGGATCTCTCTTGCTATCTCTTACAACTACATGGGAATCTACACTTATCTAAACAAATTTTTCAATTAAAAAAAAAAAGCAAAATATATGCCCAGACATTCTCTCTGCACTCCTACACTGTTCACAGGAAGGGAGATGAGACACGTTAGAAAATAACGCAGTTTGTGCATTTGGATTCTATCAGGTTTTCACATTTTGAGGAAGCAAATATATCCAAAAGAAGTTCCTCCTCTGACTTTAGAATATGAATAAATTAAATAGCTATTTGCTGAAGGTCTTCCTTTCCAAAGCCCACACTTTAGTGGTTGAAAGCAGGTTCCCTGAAGTTAGCAGAGCTTGAATTAGAATATGGATTCACCGAGGAGTTCTGTCTGAGCCACCAAGGAAGTGTGGCCAAGAGGAGCTACCCCACGTCCGAGGTAAGAAGCAGCGACTGCACTTTGCTGGAGCAGCCGTGAAGAGATACCCCAAGTCCAAGGTAAGAGAAACCCAAGTAAGACAGCAGGTGCTGAGAGGGGGCACCAGAGGGCATACAGACCGACACCACAATCGCAGACAACTAGCCAATCTATTCACATGGACTGCTGCTGCTGCTGTTAAGTCGCTTCAGTCGTCTCCGACTCTGAGCGACCCCGTAGACGGCAACCCACCAGGCTCCCCCGTCCCTGGGATTCTCCAGGCAAGAACACTGGAGTGGGTTGCCATTTCCTTCTCCAATGCATGAAAGTGAAAAGTGAAAGTGAAGTTGCTCAGTCATGCCTAACTCTTAGCAACCCCATGGACCGCAGCCTATTAGGCTCCTCTGTCCATGGGATTTGCCATGCAAGAGTACTGGAGTGGGGTGCCATTGCCTTCTCCAACATGGACCACAGCTTTGTCTAACTCAATGAAACTAAGCCATGCCATGTGGGGCCACCCAAGATGGATGGGTCATGGTGGAGAGGTCTGACAGAATGTGGTCACTGGAGAAGGGAATGGCAAGCCACTTCAGTATTCTTGCCCTGAGAACCCAATGAACAGTATGAAAAGGCAATATGATAGGATACCAAAAGAGGAACTCCCCAGGTCAGTAGGTGCCCAATATGCTACTGGAGATCAGTGGAGAAGTAACTCCAGAAAGAATGAAAGGAGGGAGCCAAAGCAAAAACAACACCCAGTTGTGGATGTGACTGGTGATAGAAGCAAAGTCTGATGCTGTAAAGAGCAATATTGCATAAGAACCTCAATGTTAGGTTGATGAATCAAGGCAAATTGGAAATGGTCAAACAGGAGATGGCAAGAGTTTAATATTGACATTCTAGGAATCAGCAAACTAAAGTGCACTGGAATGGGTGATTTTAACTCAGATGACCATTACATCTACTACTGCGGGCAGGAATCCCTCAGAAGAAATGGAGTAGCCATCATGGTCAACAAAAGAGCCTGAAATGCAGTAGTTGGATGCAATCTCAAAAATGACAGAATGATCTCTGTTGTTTCCAAGGCAAACCATTCAATATCATGGTAATCCAAGTCTATGTCCCAACCAGTAACACTAAAGAAGCTGAAGTTGAACAGTTCTATGAAGACCTACAAGACCTCCTAGAACTAACACCCAAAAAAGATGTCTTTTTCATTATAGGGGACTGGAATGCAAAAGTAGGAAGTCAAGAAACACCTGGAATAACAGGGAAAATTTGGCCTTGGAATATGGAATGAAGCAGCACAAAGGCTAATAGAGTTCTGCCAAGAGAATGCAGTGGTCATAGCAAACATCCTCTTTCAACAACACAAGAGAAGACTCTACACATGGACATCACCAGATGGCCGACACGAAAATCAGATTGTATTCTTTGCAGCCAAAGATGAAGAAGCTCTGTACAGTCAACAAAAACAAGACTGGGAGCTGACTGTGGCTCAGATCCTGAACTTCTTACTGCCAAATTCAGACTGAAATTGAAGAAAGTGGAGAAAACCACTAGACCATTCAGGTATGACCTAAATCAAATTCCTTATGATTACACAGTAGAAGTAAGAAATAGATTTAAGGGACTAGATCTGATAGACAGAGTGCCTGATGAACTATGGATGGAGGTTTGTGACATTGTACAGGAGACAGGAATCAAAACCGTCCCCAAGAAAAAGAAATGCAAAAAAGCAAAATGGTTGTCTGAGGAGGCCTTACAAATAGCTGTTAAAAGAAGGGAAGCGAAAAGCAAAGGAGAAAAAGAAAGATATACCCATTTGACTGCAGAGTTCCAAAGAATAGCAAGGAGAGATTAGAAAGCCTTCTTCAGTGATCAATGCAAAGAAATAGAGGGAAACAATAGAATGGGAAAGACTAGAGATCTCTTCAAGAAAATTAGAGATACCAAGGGAACACTTCATGCCAAGATGGGCTTGATAAAGGACAGAAATGGTATGGACCTAACAGAAGCAGAAGATATTAAGAAGAGGTGGCAAGAATACACAGAAGAACTGTACAAAAAAGATCTTCACAACCCAGATAATCACGATGGTGTGATAACTTACTTAGAGCCAGACATCCTGGAATGTGAAGTCAAATGGGCCTTAGGAAGCATCACTATGAACAAAGCTAGTGGAATGATGGAATTCCAGTTGAGCTCTTTCAAATCCTGAAAGATGATGCTGTGAAAGTGCTGCTCTCAATATGCCAGCAAATTTGGAAAACTCAGCAGTGGCCACAGGACTGGAAAAGGTCAGTTTTCATTCCAATCCCAAAGGCAGTGCCAAAGAATGCTCAAACTACTGCACAGTTGCACTCATCTCACACACTAGAAAGTAATGCTTAAAATTCTCCAAGCCAGGCTTCAGCAATACATGAATCGTGAACTTCCAAATGTTCAAGCTGGTTTTTAAAAAGGCAGAGGAACCAGAGATCAAATTGCCAACATCAGCTGGATCATTGAAAAAGCAAGAGAGTTCCAGAAAAACATCTATTTCTGCTTTACTGACTATGCCAAAGCCTTTGACTGTGTGGATCACAATAAACTATGGAAAATTCTGAAAGAGATGGGAATACCAGACCACCTGACCTGCCTCTTGAGAAATCTGTATGCAGGTCAGGAAGCAACAGTTAGAACTGGACATGGAAAAACAGACTGCTTCCAAATAGGAAAAGGAGTACGTCAAGGCTGTATATTGTCACCTTGCTTATTTAACTTATATGCAGAGTACATCACGAGACATGCTGGGCTGGAAGAAGCACAGGCTGGAATCAAGATTGCTAGGAGAAATATCAATAAGCTCAGATACGCAGATGACACCACCCTTAAGGCAGAAAGTGAAGAAGAACTGAAGAGTCTCTTGATGAAGGTGAAAGAGGAGAGTGAAAAAGTTGGCTTCAGGCTCAACACTCAGAAAACGAAGATCATGGCATCCGGTCCCATCACTTCATGGGAAATAGATGGGGAAACAGTGGCTGACTTTATTTCTCTGGGCTCCAAAATCACTGCACATGGTGACTGCAGCCATGAAATTAAAAGACGCTTACTCCTTGGAAGGGAAGTTATGACCAACCTATATAGCATATTAAAAAGCAGAGACATTACTTTGTCAACAAAGTTCCGTCTAGTCAAGGCTATGGTTTTTCCAGTGGTCACATATGGATGTGAGAGTTGGACTGTAAAGAAAGGTGAGTGCTGAAAAACTGATGCTTTTGAACTGTGGTGTTGGAGAAGACTCTTGAGAGTCCCTTTGGACTGCAAGGAGATCCAACCAATCCATCCTAAAGGAGATCAGTCCTGAATATTCATTGGAAGGACTGACGCTGAAGCTCCAATACTTTGGTCACCTGATGCGAAGAGCTGACTCATTTAAAAAGACCTTGATGCTGGGAAAGATTGAAGGCAGGAGGCGAAGGGGACGACAGAAGTTGAGATGGTTTGGTGGCATCACTGACTCAG
The DNA here is from genome assembly GCF_014754425.2 of Oryx dammah. Taxonomy (NCBI): domain Eukaryota; kingdom Metazoa; phylum Chordata; class Mammalia; order Artiodactyla; family Bovidae; genus Oryx; species Oryx dammah. The sequence continues at coordinate 79,455,730 of NW_024070201.1, forward strand.
TGGACACGGGTTTGAGTGAACTCCAGGAGTTGGTGATGGACAGGGAGGCCTGGCGTGCTGCGGTTCATGGGGTCACAAAGAGTCGGACACGACTGAGCGACTGAACTGAACTGACCTGAGGAGTTGCATCACCTTATGAAGGGTCCTCACTGTGCCCTTCCTCTGAAGCCCTGGCACTGAGCACCGTCTACTGTCTCCCGTGCGCAGTGCTGGGCTCCAAGCCAGCACTCAGGACGCTGTTTCCCACTCCTGATTCTCTTTACGTTTGTCTACGGTGTTGTCCCCAGCACGTGGCAGGGCAAGCAGGCCATAGAAGCCACTTACAGAAATTGCTGGAAAAACACGGTGGGACTTCCAAGGCCGCACAGTGCGTCAGAATCTGTCTGCCAGCACAGGAAACATCGGTTCAGTCCCTGGTCCAGAAAGATTCCACACGCCGTGGAGCAACTAAGCCCGTACACCGCAACTACCGGAGCCCGCGCCCAGAGCCCGGAAGCCACGACGAGAAGCCACTACGATGAGAAGCCCGCAGCCCGCAGCTAAGGGTGGCCCTCCCGCCACGCAGCTAAGGGTGGCCCTCCCGCCTCGCAGCAAAGCGTAGCCCTCCCGCCACGCACGTAAGGGTAGCCCTCCCGCCGCACAGCTAGAGAAAGCCCGAGCAAAGCAGTGAAGACCCAGGGCAGCCAAAAATAAACAAATTAAATTTTAAAACCAAAAAGTCAATAAATGAATACAGCCTCACAGTCACTTTTTTGCTGCTAAGGTTAAGGAAACAACCGACTCTTTTTTTTAATGTCCTGACAACCTGACTTCCTGAAACAGAAACCTCTGAAGCTGCTCCAGAAGGTGCACATATACTTAAAAGGGTTGGGATGAAGTGGGAAACACGTTTGCACATATTTTTCCATGTATCCACATTTCATTTGTTTACTGCTTACAGGTGATGGGAGGGTTTTTGTTTCCTTTTCTGAAGGTAAATTATAGGTCTTAAAATTTTTGAAATTAGAAAAATGTTCACGTTGTGATATAACTATCAGCCCACAAATCAGATGTGCAAAAGCCCTAAGTTTGGGGTGGGAGATGTGCCCAGCGTATCCAAGAAACAGCGAGAAAGACTTTGTTATTAGATGAGAGGAAGCAAGGAGAGGGGTAGTCACAGAGGTGAGAGAGAAAACCGGCTCATAAGATCAGCTCCCTAGGACTTTTTAAACCGTTGCAGGGATTTGGGCTGCCATGATACGTAAGATGAGCTGCACTTGGAGGACTTTGAAAAGTGGACTAATTATGCAAGTTTTAATGGAATTGTAGGTGCTACTGTTTCGAACAGACTAAAGAGGGTTGAGGACAAAAACATGAGCCCAGTTAAGAAGTGACGACAGCAGAAATAATAAAGACATGACTTCGGGTGGTCATGGTGGAGGTAGCAGGATTGCTGAAAGACGCTGAAGGTCAAGCAAGTAGGATTTGCTGATGGAGCCAGTGTAGATAGACCTCACGAGGACTCCATCATCTGCTTAGTCATCACCCTGCCGAGCCCTCCTTCACTCTCACCTACATGACCCTTCCGATCCAAGGGCTCCTGCCAACATCTGTGTTTTCAGGAATCTCCCTGCAATGATGAAACTGCCTGAGGAAGTTCACAATCCTTAAAGACAAACATTTATTTCCCAACAAGAAAATTGCCAAGGAAACCATTAGGGTAAGGAGGCATCCTGGCTAACCTGACCTAACAGGATTCTTGCTGAAGGCAGCCAGGGTGATCAGACATCACATAGGAGGTGGTGGAGGATGAGAAAGCTGATTAGACAAGGAAGGTGATCAGATCAGGAGGGTGGGGAATTATGGCTAAAGGAACTTAGCAGGATTTTTGTTAAAATCGGACAATGCAGAGACAAACGTGGCGGTCCAAAGGTGGAGGGTTTGTGGAAACATTCAGGGGAGGCTGTGCAGTATGTGGTCAAGGAGGGAACCTTTACCACTGCTGGAAAATGTCAGACCCCAAACAAATACGTGCTTCAAAGTGTGTGTGCCTGCATGAAAGGGTGCTGAGCGTTCTAATTATTAGAGAAATGCAAATTAAAGCTGCAATGAGATGTCACCTCACACCAGTTCAAATTGCTATCATCAAAAAATCCACAAATAGTAAATGCTGGAGAGAAGGGATCCCTCCTACACTATTGGTGGGAATGTAAATTGGTACAGCCACTGTGGAGAACAATATGGAGGTTCCTTAAAAAACTAAAGATAGAGCTACCATATGACCCAACAATCCCACTAGTAGGCGTATATCTGGAGAAAAACATGGTCCAAAAGGATACTTGCACCCCCAATGTTCACTGCAGCACCGTTTACAATCGCCAAGACATGGAAGCAACCTAAATGTCCACTGACAGATGAACATTATCCTTAGAAGATTTGGTACATATATACATATCCAGTCATCAGAAAGAATGCAGTAATGCCATCTGCAGCAACATGGATAGACCTAGAGATCGTCATACTGAGTCAAGTCAGACAGAGAGCAGAAACATCATGAAATCCCTTACATGCAGAATCTAAAAAGGTCTGATACAAATGAACTTAATTACAAAACAAATAGACTCATGGACTTAGAGACCAACTTTTGGCTGCCAGAGGGGGAGGCATGGGAGGAGAGTCAGGGAGTTTGGGATGGACATGTACACACTGCTATGTTTAAAATGAATGACGAACGAAGACACGCTGTACAGCACAGGAAACTCTGCTCTGCTCGAGGTTACATGGCAGCCTGGATGGGAGGGGCGTGTGGGGGAGAATGGATGTGAGTATGTGTACATCTGAGTCCCTTTGCTGTCTCCCTGAAACTACCACCACAGCAGCAATCGGCTGTACTCTAATACAAAATACACAGTTTGATAACAAAGGGTATGCTCCTGAAGCGCCTTTTAATTATTCCCACTGAAACCACCTCTCCGTCAGCAGAATATTTCCAGACCACATCCATCTGCTTTCCGTGATAATTCTCACACTGGCTTGGGGATTAAGGAACTGGTAAGTGTGGTGCGGCACTGAGTCTCAGCACAGAAAAGCCAAGAAAATGTGGCTCCCTGTGTCTGCCCTTTTCCTCATAAAGATGGAGGCCACTGAAGTCACTGGCTTTTTCTGAAGCTGAGTGATTCGTGTGAGCGTTATTTAGGATGTCGGAGACCTGGAAAGGAGATTGGAGATTTTAGGTAAGATGTATAACTCTACCTGGGTTTCCCAGGAGACACTAGTGGTAAGGAGCCCGCCTGCCAATGCAGGAGACATAACGGGTCCGGGTTCGATTCCTGAGTCAGGAAGATCCCCTAGAGGAGGGTGTGACAACCCACTCCAGTATTCTTGCCTGGAGAATCTCACGGACAGAGGAGCCTGGAGGCTACAGTCCAGAGGTTCGCAGAGTCGACACGACTGAAGCAACTTAGCACTCACACACAACTCTACCCAGGTATGTACATCTGTGATGTCTGGGTGTTTAGGCGTAACAGGGAGAAAAACTGAAATCTAGATTTAGTTGTGAATATTTATAAATATATTGTAACTACAAATAATAAGTACACAAGATCCCAGTGTACCCAGAGGCAGAAGAGCACAGACAAGAGATATTAACAATGAAGACATTGCAAGATGACAGACATGAAAACAAGCTCCGTTTAGAACTGGGAAAAAGCACCTTCTGCTTTCTGGCACCTCTTGAGCTGCACAAAGGAGAGATTTTTCTTGTGCTAAATTTAAAACAAGAGAGAAAAATAAAATAGTTACAACCCTCAAAGATATGGAAAGAATTGTACAATGATGAACATCTGCATATCTTTTCTTACATTTGCAAAAAAAAGAAAAGGTATAGCAATGATTTTCTTTCCTGTATCTTTCCAGGTCTACCTGTTTACATTTCTTCATTCCCACCAAACTTCCCACTCGCAAGCAGCTTTCATCATCCAAATGGTCCCCGAGAGTCAGAACGCCCTTTCTCTCCATTCCTACATGCCCCAAACATAAATGCCACCTCCTCCACGCAGGATTCCCTGAGTCTCTCGAGGAGAAGTCACCCTTTCCTCACACCCAGCTCTCCGTCTGTCTTTAGATGACCCCGTCATGGCCTTCCTACTGTTAGCGTTCACTCGCTTTCCCACTGGTTTAGGGTGACACTGTTTTCTCACAAATAGCGTAGAACTCTGCCAATTTTCCCTTAATATTCGCTAAATAATCAGATGGATTCAAAATAGCAAGAAGATGGAGCAGCAGCTGAAGGGTGCTGTCTGAATCATCAAAGGTGGTTGGTGAACATGGAACCTGCGCCCTTCTGATAAATGGGCTCACCTTGGGGCCTGAGGTTCCTTCTACCCTCCTGTGCAGACCACAGTCTGTTATTTACTTGGGGGACCCTGTGGAAGGCTTCTGTAAGTAGGATGGATTCTCTCAATCTCTCTAACAAATACATGAAGTTGGTTTCTGCTGGTAAACATTTCCTCTCTTTTTAAGCTGGTCAGGATTGATAGCTCAGCTACCATTTAGTTCAATACACTCATTTACTGATAAGCCTCTTGTATTAAGGTTACTCAACAGAGTACTAATCATCATATAGTCAAAGCTATGGCTTTGCCAGTAGTCATGGACAAATGTGAGGGTTGGACCATAAAGATGGCTGAGCGCCAAGGAATTGATGTTTCAGATTGTGGTGTTGGAGAAGACTCTTGAGAGTCTCTTGGACTGCAAGGAGATTGAATCAGTCCATCCTGAAGGAAATCAACCCTGAATATTCATTGGAAGGGCTGATGCTGAAGCTGAAGCTCCAATACTTTGGCCACCTGATGCGAAGAGCTGACTCACTGGAAAAGACCCTGATGCTGGGAAAGATTGAAGGCAGGAGGAGAAGGGGATGACAGAGGATGAGATGGCTGGATGGCATTATCAACACAATGGACGTGAGTCTGAGCAAGCTCTGGGAGATGGTGAAGGATGGGCAAGCCTGGGGTGCTGCCATTGATGAGGTTGCAAAGAGTAGGAGACGACTCAGAGACTGAACCATAACAAGCCTGTGTGCTTGTTGACTTGAGTGCGCTTGAGACCACTGCAGAAGTTACTTCCCTTAACCCTCCTAACTCCCTGGGAGGCGGGTATCACAACCCCCAGTCCATACATGGAGACTCAGTGGGTCTCTTATTCACATGAATCGCAAAGGGGCAAAACCAGAACCTGAGAACCTGTGATTCTCCACGCAGACATCCTGCCCCAGCCTTCTCTGGTCTGCTAAGATGAGGTCCGACAAGAAGCCCAAACAAGCAAGCCCTCTTCTTATGCCATACACTGCCGCCACCTTCTGGGTCACTCTGCTTGCAACGGAAAGAAAAACAGCCTTCTGTTTTCCTCAAAGCAGGATGTTCTGATGAAGCTGTAAAACACACGTTCTCGGAAATATTTAGCTCCTCCAAGAGATGGTCAGTATATTTAAAGAAGCTGTGTGTCCCTATGATGCTTAAACAGATAACCGACAAGGACCTACTGTACAGTACAAGGAACTCTGCTCAGGACTCTGTAATAACCTTGACAGAGAAAGAATTTGAAAGAGAATAGATACACGTATGTGTGCGCGTGCACGCTGAGTCGCGTCCCGCTCCGCAACCCCACGGTCTGCACCCCGCCGGGATCCTCTGACCACGGATCTCCCAGGCAAGAATACTGGAGGGGGTGCCGCGTCCTTCTTCAGGGGATCTTTCTGACCCAGGGATCAAACCCGCTTCTCTTGCCTTGGCAGGCGGGTTCTTTACCACTGAGTCACTTGAAGCAGACGCATGTATGTGTATAACTGAATCACTTTGCTGTACACCTGACTCTGATGTTACGTTGTTAATCAACTCTGCTGCTGCTGCTAAGTCGCTGCAGTCGTGTCCGACTCTGTGCGACCCCATAGACGGCAGCCCACCAGGCTCCCCCGTCCCTGAGATTCTCCAGGCAAGAGCTCTGGAGTGGGTTGCCGTTTCCTTCTCCAATGTGTGAAAGTGAAAAGTGAAAGTGAAGTCACTCAGTCAACTATGCTCCAATATAAAATAAAAAAAAATTTTAAGTAAAGAAGAGGAAGGTATCTGGGCCCATAGCATCCCACAAAAGCAAATAAAGGACCCAAAGATTAAAGAACAAAACTATGCCTGGTCTCTCAGCCAATTGCTATTCTTATTTCATAGAAGATTTCATGAGTTTTAAATGTTAAAATAATTATTATTACAAAGCTCTCAAATGTGACTTTCATGTCTTCAAAAGGAATTTAAAAAGGGAATCTTCCAGGAAAAAAAAAAAGTTGTATGTCTGAGAGAATGAATAACCTGAAGCTTTTCTTTGTGGTAACACATGTGTGGTCACACTTATTATGGATTAGGCAGGGCTCCCACCACTGGTGCTTTGCTGCTGTTCAGGCGCTCAGCCATGTCCAGCTCTTTGCAACCCCATGGATGGCAGCACGCCAGGCTTCCCTGTCCTTCACTGTCTCCCAGAGCTTGCTCAAACTCATGTCCATCAGGTCAGTGATGCCATCCAACCATCTCATCCTCTGTCATCCCCTTCACCTCCTGCCTTTAGTCTTACCCAGCATCAGGGTCTTTTCCAGTGAGTCAGTTCTTCGTATCAGGTGGACAAAGAATTGGAGTTTCAGCTTCAGCATCAGTCCTTCCAACGAATATTAAGGACTGATTTTCCTAAAGATTGACTGCAAAGCATCAATTCCTCGGTGTGTTCTTTATGGTCCAACTCTCACATCCATACATGACTTCTGGAAAAACCATAGCTTTGACTACGTGCACCTTTGTTGGCAACGTGATGTCTCTGCTTTTTAATGTTCTGTCTAGGTTGGTTGTAGCTTTTCCTTCAAGGAGCAAGCATCTTTTAAATTCATGGCTGCAGTCACTGTCCACAGTGATTTTGGAGCACAAGAAAATAAAATCTGTCACTGTTTCCATTTTTTCCCCTTCAATGTGCCATGAAGTAACAGAACTGGATGCCATGATCTTCATTTTATTAAAGTTGTGTTAAGCCAGCTTTTTCACTCTCCTCTTTCACCTTCATCAAGAGGCTCTTTAGTTCTTCTTCATTTTCTGCCATTAGAAAGGTATTATCTGCACACCCGAGGTTGTTGATATTTCTCCCAGCAACCTTGATTCCAGCTTGTGATTCATCCACCCTGGCATTTCACATAGTGTACTCTGCGTATAAGTTAAATAAGCAGGGTGACAATATACAGCCTTGACGTACTCCTTTCCCAATTTTGAGCCAGTCCATTGTTCCATGTCTGGCTTTTTTTCTTCTTGACCTGCCTTCAGATGTTTCAGGAGACAGGTAAAGTGGTCTGATATTCTCATCTGTTTAAGAATTCTCCAGTTTGTTGTGATAGACACAGACAAAAGCTTTAGTGTAGTTAATGAAGCAGAAAGTAGATGTTTTTCTGGAATTGTCTCTTTTTCTAAGATCCAATAGATGTTGGCAATTTGATCTCTGGTGTTTCTACCTTTTCTAAATCCAGCTTGTACATCTGCTGAAGTACTGATGTTTTACATAGGTGAGTTCATGTAACCCTTATAAAAATTATATAGAACAGTTGCTACTATTTCTAAACACCAGTGCAGAGCCGGAAGCCAAAGGGATGAAGCAACTTGCCTGTTTTCGTATAACCAGTTAGGGTCTATCTGGGACTTGAACAGGTTCTGTGATGCCAGACTTCCCCAGGTCTCTGCTGTATGCCATGAGACCTCTCGTAGCTTTTTTAATTTTCCATACTAAATAGACCATGGACAAAACCGCACCCAGAGGAAAGACAACTTGAAGGGGAAGTGAGCAGGATGGAAAGAAAGATCTTCGTTGGAACTGAAAGATATACTCAGAAAGGTGGAGGGGGACGCATTTCACCTTTGTTTCTGATGCTAGCAAGAAAAGGGAGGCAAACTGCAAAGTTAAGGGCCATCTCAAAGATTCACACACACACACACACACCAAAAACTTAGGAACTCAAAAGCCATAAGACTAAACAGTAAGTGTATGTTTAGCATTTTAAGAAACTGCCAAAATGTCTTATTCGCCTCTTTCTTTTTGACTACACTCGGTTTCCATTGCTGCTCCCGAGTTTTCTCTTGCTGCGGGCGCCGCTCTAGGCTGTGGACCTCAGGCTGCAGAGCTCGGCTCGGCGGCGGCAGCACGCGGGCCCAGTTGCTCCTCAGCATGCGGAGTCTTCCCGGCCCAGGGATGGAACCCGCGTCCTCTGCACTGGCAGGCAGAGTCTTATCCGCGGCACCACCAGGAAAGTCCTTAAGAAACACTTTTTAAGAAATCACAATATTGGGGCCTCATTTGTGTCAGGAAATGTGAGGCATTTTTGTTTGCTGGTGTGCTAACGGCATAGCAAATAGTTCATTATATGTTCGCATATTGAGTAGTGATGGGTAAATTTCTGTACAATGTGGGATTTTCTTTAAAATAATAAATCAAATAACTGGGGGGGAACTGTGGTTTGAAAAAGAGAGGAGTGCTTCTGTAGAACTCAGTCCAAAGAGAACCATTGTAAAGATAGCAGTTTTTAAGCCATTTACATAAGGCGTCATCTGGGGGGAAAAATGGAACTCCCGGGGGCTCAGCGGTATCAGACACTGCCACTCGCCCAGCTGGCTCCAACCTCATATTCCTCATGCTACAATGGCCACTTCAGCTTGAATACTTAGAACTTATATATGCAGAGTATTGCAGCATTCATCTTCTAAAACATTTATGATTTACATAGGAAACAATAACTAAATGCATGCTTGTGTCATGAGGTATCTTTGCTCGTGTTCGCCATAACCCCAGAACAGATATCCACTGGGTAAAAGACCTCACTAGTTTTTAGACCTAATGCCTGACTCTCTAACCCTGACTCTGTTAAGGTAGGGCGAACACTCTCTGAAATAACGCTTCTCATTTTGCCCCAGGTACACAGGAAGAGGACGCATGATGCAATGGAGCTGGGAAACGGCAGCCGAGTAAAAGAATTTGTGTTTCTGGGGCTTACTCAGTCCCAAGACCTGAGCCTGGTCTTATTTCTCTTTTTGTGCTTTGTGTACATGACCACCGTGCTGGGCAACCTCCTCATCATGGTCACTGTGAGCTGCGAGTCTCGCCTCCAGACCCCCATGTACTTCCTGCTCCGCAACCTCTCCGTCCTGGACATCTGCTTCGCCTCCATCACCGCCCCCAAGGTGCTGGCGGACCTTCTTTCGGAGAGAAAGGCCATCTCCTTCCGTGGCTGCCTGGCGCAGATCTTCTTCTTCCACCTCCTCGGGGGCGCAGACATCTTCTCCCTCTCGGTCATGGCCTTTGACCGCTACGTGGCCATCTCCAAGCCCCTGCACTACGTGACCGTCATGAGTCGGGGGCGCTGCACTGCCCTCATCGTGGCCTCCTGGGCGGGGGGCTTCGTCCACTCCATCGTGCAGACCTCCCTGCTGCTCCCCCTCCCCTTCTGCGGACCCAACGTCGTGGACGGCTTCTACTGCGACGTCCCCCAGGTCCTCACACTCGCCTGCACGGACACTGCTGCCCTTGAGCTCCTGATGATTTCCAACAACGGCTTGATCTCTACCCTGTGGTTCGTCTTCCTGCTTGTGTCCTACACAGTCATCCTGACGATGCTGAGGTCCCACTCCGGGGAGGGCAGGAGGAAAGCCGTCTCCACCTGCACCGCCCACATCACCGTGGTCACCCTGCACTTCGTGCCCTGCATCTGCGTCTACGCCCGGCCCTTCTCCGCCCTCCCCACCGATAAGGCCGTCTCTGTGACCTTCACTGTCATCTCCCCTCTGCTGAACCCCCTAATCTACACCCTGAGGAACCAGGAGATGAAGGCAGCCATGCGGAGACTGAGGGGAAGACTTGGGCCTTCTGTAATGAAATAGAGTAAGACTTTCCAACTTCTTCATCAGCAAGGACCCCTTTCATTATTTTTCCCACAGAGTCATATTTATATAGTCAAATACATTGTCAATAAACCAACTGCACGTACTAGGTAACACTTTATTTTGCAATTTAAATGAAGAGATTATTGGTAAGCCAAGCCTCTGGTAAGCACAGAGTATCAGGGTTACAGGATGAAGCTGACTGATGTATTTCTACTCAAAGACCAAAGTAACAATGTGTCAATCACAAAAGCTACATGGCAGATGAATAGACTGACTGAATCTAGTCCCTTTTTCAAAAGGTGAGTAAATAGAAGAATAAAGATAGAGTGATTTGCTCAAGCTCTTATCTCGAGTTAATTCCAGAGAGAAGTCTTCAGATACTCAGTCCTCTCTGTCACCATATGAACGCAACTTACTTCATTACTGGACCTGTCCATGCCAAACTGCAACGCTCTACGAGAAAGTTCACAGGATCAGTGCCCCTGAAATACACGTAAATGAATACATATGGCCTATCACAGATTAAGGAATTTGTTCTGCGCTAAACTCCATATGGGCTCCCAACCTAGTGAGCACCTCAAAGGTGCATAATGGCTGTACCCCTGGATTCCCATCAGAATGAAGAAGCTTGGGAAGATTTCCTGTGATGGCCTCAAGGCATTTACCTTATGCAGAACTAAAGACAGATTCAAATTCTTATAAGGGTAGACAAAGGCAGGGAGAACCTCAGGGATCCTACACAAAGAGTAACCCATTCTCCTTATTCAAGAGCTAGTTTTTAGTTGCAAACCTTTCTAGGGCCAAGCTCAGATAGAATGTACATTCTTCCCACTGGAAAGAGAGAAGGACAGAGCTCTAACCAGACTGCCCATTTTTCACCTGTTAGTGTTTGTGGAGAGGCAGCATAGGCTAGTGTTTCTGTCTGCAAATATGGTCAACGTAGAAAGTAAAGCACGGCCGCTGAGAGCTCTCACTTCAGAGTTATACAGACCTGGCTCTAAATCCTACCTCCGCCACCCACCAAGTGTGTGATCTTGAGTCGGTCTAACTTTTTTCTTTTTTAGGTATTTATTTTGGCTGCGCTGGTCCTCACTGCCAGGAGCGGGCATCCTCGAGCTGCAGTGAGCAGGGACTGCCCTCCAGAGACGCAGAGCGCCGGCTTCTCTTTGCAGGGGCTCCTCTTTTTATGGAGCTCCAGGGTAGTGGGCTTTGTAGTCGTGGCTCACAGGCTTGGTTAGTCGCTCCTCAGAATGTAGGATCCTCCCAGATCAGCGATCAAGCCTAGTGTCCCCTGTCTTGACAGGCAGAGTCTTAGCCACTGGACCATCAGGGAGGTCCCTTGAGTTACTCTAACCCCTCACAGGCCACAGTTCGCCCATCGAGATGTACTTATACGATCTCCTAGAGTTGCTGCAAAGGTTAGCAGGCGATGGTATATGTGAAACACAGCCCCTGGCAGATAGTAAATGCTCAGTCAGAGGCAAACGGGCCCATTTTATTTATTTATTCATTTTATATTAATGTTCGCGCTTCTCTCTTTTCCAAAATGAAAATAACTGTATTTTTAAATTACACTTATTATGTATTTCTTACCTAAAAGGCAGAAAGCTTAGAAAGCATAAAGCAGATAGTTAAAAATCTCCTACAGCTAACTGCTTTGCCCATCTGCAGTAAAAATCACAAATGAGTCCATTTTAATATGACCCTTTTTGCTCTTCCTAACACACATTCTGTCCCCCATCAGGCTGTTATACTCTTCTCCTATATGGCCCATATTTATCATTATTAGAAAAAAAATAGTATGGAAAGGGTGGGAATGTACATTGAATTCAAAGCGGCTATCATCTTAAAATTTCTGGCTTTCTGAGACTTCCCTGGTAGTTAAGCCTCCCCAGTAGCTAAGTCTGCACACTTGCAACGCAGGGGGCCTGGAGTTCCGGTCCTGGTCAGGGAGCCACATGCCACTGAGAGTTTGCATGCCTGCAACTAAAGATAGATCTTGCACGCTGCGATGAAGAGCAAAGAGCCTGCCTCTGCAACGAAGGCCTGTTGCAGCCAAATAAATTAATATTTCTTTTAATTCTGGCTTTCTGTCACTTAAGCATGACAATAGGACTTCCTATTTACATAGCTTGGAGCGTCACCCTGAAGCTGCTGCAGTATAGCACAAGAGAGCTTCGCAGCAAAAGAAAACAATGGCTCAAAGAGAAACCATGGCTTTGAGAGCAGAGATAAGGGATCAGACCGAGAAGGCAGACCCAAACTGATGAAAGAGAGCCCGGAGGGTGTTAGTTAGCCAAAGGATAGTGCAGATTGAGGGGGCTTCCCAGGGGGTCAGCGGTAAAGAATCCACCTGCCAACCAGGAGACTCGGGTTCAGTCCCTGGGTAGGGAAGACCGTGGAGCGGAACATGGCAACCGGCTGCACTATTCTCACCTCGAACGTCCGTGGACAGAGGAGCCTGAGGGGCTGCGTCCACGGGGCTGCCAACCTTGAGCTCACACAGTGAGTCCTTCACACCCCTCACTGGATCTGGGCTGACTCCCTAAGGGCCCAGGAACTAACCAGCTCACTTGGTCATTTCCTGCCCCCTGGTCAATCAGCTCTAACTTTTCACAGCACCAACCCAGCCCGCAAAGTCTAAGAATAATCCACACTTGTCACCACTCCTATGGTCCTGCCAACAGTGATCAGGCAGCTCTGGTCTCTAGACTCCCGAAGGTTTTCTGTATGAAACTGCCTATGAATACTGCATACCACAGAGCACCTTATAGCCTATTTCATGCAAATGCATCCTTCCCTTCCCTTCCTAGGACTCACTCACATCAGCGTCTTATCACTGCGTTGGCACTGGACCTATGGAGTGTGAATCACTGTATCGCAGAAGCATAGTCCCCAGGGGATAGGAACCCAGAACCCCAGCCACACCATTGTCCCTGACACTTCCTTCAGCTGTGTCTAAAAACACGACATAACCTGATTCAGTGACTCCGGACAAGGGGAAAGCAACTGCACCTCAATATACCAAGATTTATTGTTCCTCTGGATGACATAAAAGTCACACGCTGGGCTGCATTCTTCCCATTTAAATCAGTTGTTTTTATTGCTTAAGCTCTATTGTTAAGAGCCATGCTCCGGTCATATACATGGGCTGCCCTTGTGCCTCAGCTGATAAAGAATCCGGCTGCAGTGCGGGAGATCTGGGTTCAAGCCCTGGGTTAGGAAGATCCCCTGGAGAAGGGACAGGCTACCCACTCCAGTATTCTGGCCTGGAGAATTCCATGGACTGTAGTCTGACTCGCAAAGAGTCAGACATGACTGAGCGACTTTCACCACCATAGGTCATATACATAGCCTTCAAACTACCCTTTCCTACCTCACGCCCTTTAATCAAGCATTTTAATGATAAACATCTCTGGGTACCCTTGAACTCGATGCCATAAAATAATTCTGAAGTAACTAAACAGGTGAATATCAAGAACTATCACCATGCTGCCTCCCTCGGATCCACGTGAGCGTGGATCTCAGAGACGTAGATTAAAACAGTCACATGGGGCAACGTATACGTCACATTAAACAGAAACTGCAGGGAATTCCCTGCTGGTCCAGCGGCTAAGACTGCGCTCCCATTCCAAGGGCCCAGGTTCCATCCCTGGTCAGGGAACTAGATCCCATATGCCTCAGCTAAGACTTTACATTCTTGTAGCTAAACATTCTGCATGCTGCAGCTAAAGACCCCACATGCTATAACCTAAAAAAAAAAATCCCAAATGCCACAACGAAAAGAGACCCCGCGGGCCACAGTGAAGGTCAAAGATGCTGAGTGCTGCAGCTAAGACCCAGTGCCGCCAAATAAATTAATTTTTAAGAAAAGAAACTGCATCTATAACCCACGCCATACGGTCTCTGAGAGCTACCCTGACTGTGGCCACAGGGCTTTGATTTTTCTATTGTTGCCCTTTTACTTAAGTTCCATTTCCCAGCTGGCGGCAAGCAAACCAATTATGGTGAGGAAGAAAGCTGCGGGATCCATGGTGTGTTTTCACAGAACGTTTTCTTCCTAAGCCAAGGAGGGTAACACACTGTCTCATGTGCTTCCTCTAGAGAAAAGGGTAAGACCTGGACGTTCACTAGTGTCTCTGCAGGTCCCTGTGAGATGGGTCAGAGTGGGGATGAGGGAGAGACGGAGAGAGAGAAGGAGGAGGGTTTGGTGACCCTTTAATGACTCCCACAAGAACACCACTGAATTGGCCACTTAGCTTCTGCATTCATACCCAACAACACTCCCACTGCGAATTCCTTGCTTAGGCTGCAGCTGGGGGACTAATAGAAGTGGCCAAGGCACCGCAAGGCAACACGGAAGAGACGAGATGGTGTGACTTCCCGAGGCTGCCATTTCCCACCTGAAGGAGAAACAGCAAAATCACTCGCCTTGAGGTAGGCTGTCCAAGAAACAGAATTTCCCCAGAAGTGACTTCTTCTAAGGTGCAGAGGGAGCGTCATAAGAGGATCAACTTATCCCTTGGAGACTGAGTTGTTTAGTGCTGGCAGATGTGAGTGTCCAGAAACTGGAAAACTGCAGACTTTTCAGAAATGGTGTAAGTATGCAGAATATTCTTCTTGAAAGCCAATTCTTAATGAAACCAAGGAAAGTGGTAGCTTTTCACTGTTAGGAAAAAGGGAATTGGGGCTTGCAAAATAGCAGACGGTCAGGTGGCTCCAAGGACATGAAACATGTTTACTTGGTGAGATGTTGAGATTTGAATTGTTTTCAAGGTAGTCGAGAAGGTGCTGATACCCCAGCTCTCTGGAGGCAACAGCCTTGGAAAAACCGCTCTCCAAGACAGCAGTTCCTCACTCAGTATATGCACTCTGGCCAGCTTTGGTTCTTGGCTGGGAATGGAATTTGGAAAGCTTTGAGTAAGGTGTTTTAACAGCTAGCTAATCTGTACTCTCGTGCGCTACTGAATATGAATAATATTCCTAAAACTTGGAGGGATTCAATCAAGAGTAGACACTTTTCAATACAGAAGAGAAAATTGTGATGGGGCACCTCTCTGAGATTCCACTCCACATAGGACTTGGGGCAGCACACTTAGTGGGAAGCTGGGCTGCAGGGGAGCCCAAGTTTGCCGGCTCTACGGCGTCTGATAAGCTTGTTTCCAAAGGACGGTCCCCAAAGGGGGAGATTTCTAAGAAAACTTCATGATCCTTTTCACCTTTTAAAAACACAAAAAATTGTATTTCTTTTTTTTTTAATTGAAGTATAGTTAATCTACAATGTTGTGTTAATTTCAGGTGTATAGCAAAGTGATTCAGTTCTACATATATATATATTCTTTTTCAGGTTATTTTCCCTTAGAGATTATTACAAAATATTTAGTTCCCAGTGCTATCCAGTAGCTCCTTGTTGGCTATCTTCCCAGCCAACTTCCCTGCTTCCCTGCTTTTGGCTCAGATGGTAAAGCATCTGCCTACAATGCAGGAGACCTGGGTTCAATCCCTGGGTTGGGAAGATCTCCTGGAAAAGGAAATGGCACCCCACTCCAGTATTCGTGCCTGGAAAATCCCATGGACAGAGGAGCCTGGTAGGCTACAGTCCATGGGATCGCAAAGAGTCGGACACGACTGAGCGACTCCACTTTCAATGTGTATGTTAATCCCAAACTCTGAATTTACCCCACTACCCCACCCCCACCCCCCCCGTGCCTGTGTTTCAATGCAATGTGTATAATCTTACAGTTTCAAAGCATCCTTCTCACTCTGAACAAAGACAGCATCCTTAGGGACCCACAAGATTCGCGATTTTCAGGAGGAGTTTGTGTTGGAGGTAATGCTACTGAGAGCCCATTTCTGCACCTTTCTTTGGAACACTGTGTGGTTGATGGAGCTTCTTGGTGAAGGAGCCTCTGAAAAACGCAGTCTACTTACCAAACTCTGCTCTTTTCCCAAGTTACCCTGACATCCTCTCATGTGAGTTACTTTCAAACCTTTCACTCACTGTGTGCCGGCTTCTACCTTCCCCGTCTCACACCCATGTTCTACTTTCACTTGCTTTGCAAAAGATTTTTTTCTCTGCAGGATTTTCTGAGAAGGGCTGATCAACACTGGGAGAAGTATGGTTGCGGTAGTTAATAGCATCAGTCTTTGGATCAAGACAAATCTTGGTTTGAGACATGGATCTACCAGCAGTGAGATCTTGACCAGCTACTTAATCTTTCTGTGCCTCGGTCTGCTCCTCTATAAAATCAGGATAAAGATATTTATTTCACATGGATACGATGGGTTTTAGAAGCAATGAAATGAACACAAATACTCACGAAAAGGAAGAAAAAATTAGCAAAGCAGAGCTCCATTATTCTGCTCACATTTCTATAATGCTGAAACCTTGAAAGTTGCCTGGACTCCCAACCCACCCCACCCCACCCACCCCAAAGCCAAATATCCAGATGACTGGGTTTCAAAGTGAGGGTTATAGTTTATTTTCTTTCTATAAAGATTTTTAAATATAAATACCTACATTTATGACTGCATGCAGAGATAAACTTTCCTATGGTTATAAGCAGGTGTGTGATATAATACTCTGATTTTTTTAACATATGCCTTAGTTTAAATCGCTGTATAAGAAAAGAAAAACATCCCTAGAGAATAAATGGCATTTTGCACTTATCCCAAAGTGCTGGGAAGAGGGCTTTGAACCACAGGGTCAGTGGCAAGATGACCCACTCTCAGTCAAGTCCCTGAAAGGGACCTGGCTTGTGTAAGGAAGCAGCACGCACCCGAAGCTGCTGAGACACGGTAGCGACTGGCAACTCAGGCTCCTCGACGGCTTCGAGTTTGCAAAACAGTCATGAGGGCTCGCCTGCCCCTTAGAAGAACCCTGCTCATGAGGTAGGTCTGAGTAACTGTCGCCAAGTTGTGCCCAACTCTTCGAGACCCCACGGCCTGTAGCACGCCAGGCTTCCCTGTCCCTCACCATCTCCCAGAGTTTGCCTGAGTTCACGCCAACTGTCACCATATTGTAAATCAACTCTAGTGGTGCAGGCTGAGAACTGACTCTAATTCACGTCCTGTGAACCTCACGTGGACTTCTCATGAGTTTGGTACTATTATTGAGTAACCTGCCCTAGGTCAAACCAGCTAGGAAGTGGTCAATCCCAAATTGCATACATGCTCCAGATGACCCACAAAGGTGTATCCAACATGGGAGTGTAGGCTGTGATACTGTCCCAGCAGGCCTCCTGGACAAGGTTTGCAGGTGGGACGGTTTTTCATATACCTCCCCGTGATTTTGTACCTCCTCACTTTTCTTTCTGCCGATTCCACAAGCTGCAACACACTTCTTGTCTCAACTGTAAACGCCTTCAGGAGAGGATCTGTGTTAGAGTCGCCATTTCCTCGACGTCGTTATGATGACTACTTTTATGTGTCCACTGGACTGGCCGCAGGGATTCGGATTAAAACTGGTTGCTGGGTGTGTCTGAGAGGCTGTTTCAGATGAGATTTGCGTCTGGATTTGGGGACCCAGTAAATCAGACTAGTCCCCTGTCCCCCAGCAAGTGGGTATCCTTCCATCTGTTGAGGACCTCAATAGAACAGGCGAGGTGGAGGAAGGAGAAATGTAACCCCTATTCTTTTTTTTTTTTAAGAAAGAAAGATAAAAAGAGAAAAGAAAACAATTCCAGTTTCCACTTTATTATTTATTTGTGGCCACACAGTGCAGTGTGTGGGGTCTCCGTTCCCTGACCAGGGGTCAAGCCCACACCCCTGGCAGTGGAGGTGCGGTGCCTTAGCCACTGGACCGACGGGGGAGTCCTTGGACCCCTTATTTTGGCCTCACAGCTCAAGTTCGGCCATCTCATCATTTTATACCATTGGCTCCTCTAGTCCTCAGGTCGTTGAGTTAGGACTGAATTCCACTATCAGCTTTCTGGGTCTCCAGCTCACAGAAGGCAGACTGAGGAGCGTCTTGGCCTCCATAGCAGCACGAGTCAATTCTGCATAATAATTCTTTCACTAAATGCACATATGTGTGTACATATATGTACATATGTACCTATATCCGTATGACGGATACAAATATAGATACTGATCTTACTGGTTCTGCTTCTGGAGAACCCTAACACAGCCATGGCAATGGTATGTAGAGGAAGGAAAGAAAAAAAGAAAACCCAGGTCTCCCACATTGCAGGTGGATTCTTTACCAGCTGAGCCACCAGGGAAGTCCAAGAATACGGAGTGGGGAGCCTATCCCTTCTCCAGGGGATCTTCCCGACCCAGGAATCGAACTGGGGCCTCCTGCATTGCAGGCGGGTTCTTTCCCGGCTGAGCTACCAGGGAAGCTCCATATGTGTGATGGATACAGGTATAAATACAAGTCTTATTGGTTCTGTACTAGGTTTCTAGAGAACCCTAGAAATGGTATGTAGAGGAAGGAAAGAAAACAGAAATAGAGAAGAAAAACAGGAGCCGGAAGGAAGGGAGAACAGCTGGTGAGAAGCTTTCAATCTTGTCACAGTGTTTCCTGAGCAGAAGATTTGAAAACCACTCACTTATCACTCCAGTGTCTGAAAGAAAGATTCCAGAATAAGGTGCTGTCGTCACTTAAAATACTTCTACATCCCGGATTAACCAAAGACTTTGAGGGTGATTTCTCCATTGGTTACGGTAAATAGTTAGCGTGGGGAATATTAGGATTCTTGAGAGGCGAAGTTTTCTGTAATCATGATTCTGAACATTTATTCTTATCACAACAACATTATTCTCATCACTCCATGTTGTTGACATAAACAGTAAGCACTAATGGCAATGAAATGAAAAAGGGGCTCTTCTCTCATTTTTCTGTGTGAAAAAAAGGAGAATGCTGCCTGGGGAACTGTGCTCTTTAAAGGATCTTTTCCAAAGATTTGGAGAAGGAAATGGCAACCCACTTCAGTATTCTTGCCTAGAGAATTCCATGGACAGAGGAGGCTGGCAGGCTACGGTCCATGGGTTTGCAAAGAGTCAGACACGACTGAGCGGCTAACTTATAAGCCTTCCTAAGATTAAAAAAGCAAGAGGAGTAGGGGTGGGGCATAGAGGAACTAAAACCAGAGTCAGAGAAAGAACCACAGCAAGGCACCTGCACGAGAAAGCATTTGGGAGGCCCTCAAGCAAGCAAACCAGGGAAAGGTGGGGAAATTTTCACGTTCTGTTTGATAAAGGCTATAAGTTTATTTGTTAGAAAGTAGTAATCATGAAAATGTTGTTGTTTAGTCACTAAGGCATGTCCTACTCTTTCGTGACCCCGTGGACTGCATGTAGCCCACCAGGCTCCTCTGTCCTTGGCATTTCCCAGGCAAAAATACGGAGCGGGTTGTCATTTCCTTCTCCAGGGAATCATCCCGGGTAGTCAATTAAGTTTTCCTTGAAATGAAATGCACCTTTTACACATGAGGCTAAAATATTATAAAGTTATTACCACGTTTATATTATTTAACCCTTTACTGAAGTACAATGTACATACATATAGAAAAAATGTACATAAGCCTAAAGTCTGATGAACTTCCACACAAGCTGAATACATCTTTGCAACAAGTACCCAGATCAAGGAAACAACATTATCAGCACCTCGAAAGCCTCCCTCGCGTCCCCTTCAGTTGTGCCCACCTCGGTTCCTTATGTGAGCAAAATGGGAGCGTGTGTGTCTTTTGTGCCTGGATCATTTGGCGCCACATATTCGTGAGATTCGTGGATGTTGTGACACGTAGTAAGATCTCGCCCATCGCTACGTAGCAGTGTGTGAATTCAACAGGTTATCTTTCCCACTGTTAGTGGGTATTTCTGCCGTTCTCCAGTTTGAGGCAATTGCAAACAGCGCTGTGAATATTCTAGGATATGTCTTCCAGTAGACACAACATATGTCCACACGTCCCAAGAACAGAATAGATTGTTCTTAACATGGAGATGGGTAGATGGATGACAGCGAGCCACGTATAGACCTCCATCTTAAAATGATAGCTAATAAAGACATAGATATCAGTATCAGCAGATAGAATCAAACGGCAAAATGGTTAACTTGCACCCCACCAGCCGGGTTCCAACTGCCCCATAGCTTCACCGTCACCTGGCGCTTTTCATCTTTTCTAACTTAGCCATTTTGTGCACGTGCAGCAGTTTCTTGCTGTGGTTTTAATTTGCATTTCCCTGGTAATTAATGAAGCCGAATCCTCTTTTGGATACTCTGTTGTGAATCTTTTTCTACTAAATGCGTGTCTATTGTTTCAGCCTTGCTGGGTCTTCCTTGCTGCGCAGACTCTTTCTATCTGCAGGGAGCAGGAACTCCTCTCGAGCCGCGGCGTGCGGGCTCCTCCTGGCGGCGGCTTCTCCTGCCGTGGAGCACTGGGCTCTAGGGTGCTCGGGCTCAGTGGTTGCGGCTCCCACGCTCTGGAGCACGGGCTCGATACTTGGGGCTCATGGGCTGAGTTGCTCTATGGCGAGCGGGATCTTCCCTAGCCAGAGATCAAACCCAGATTCTTCACCACCAAACCACCAGGAAAAGCCCATTGGTGAAGTTTTGGTTCCTGTCTTTGGCCATTTTCTGCCTTGCTCATCTATCTTCTGTTACTGATTTGCAGAAGTTGTTCACTTACTCTGGATGTCAGTCTTTTCTCAGCTATAAGTATTGTAAACATCTTCTTCCATTTGAGGGTTCTTTTAATTCTCATAGTGATGTCTTTTGAGAACCAAACTCTTTACGTGTCCTAAAGTGTGTGCTTACTCTTTATCACCGCGACCGTCCCGTGTTATAGCACATGGAGAACTGACCGGGTCCACAGGGCTGTCGCCTGCGTTTCGGTGGCCACGGTGATAGAACCGACCTGCTCGGAACGACTCCCGTCGGAAACGCGGGTCTTCTCCCTCACGATGGCATGCAGAATTGCAGGCACAGAGCCTGCACAGAAAATAACTTCCCGGGCCAACACCAAAACCCAAGCGCCAGAAAAGACAAGGGCAGATCTCTTAATAGACCCTTTAACGGTGCTGTTATTTCTTCCAGAGATGCACCTGAAGAAGAATCTGTGAGCCCATGGATCAGGGAAATCATACCAGAGTGAAAGAATTTGTTTTCCTGGGCATCACCCAGTCTCAAGAGCTCAGCTGGGTCTTGTTCGGCTTTTTGTTCCTGGTTTACATGATGACTCTGCTGGGAAACCTCCTCATCATGGTTACGGTTACCTGGGAATCGCGTCTCCACACCCCCATGTACTTCCTGCTCCGTAACCTGTCGGTTCTGGACATCTGCTTCTCCTCCATCACAGCTCCTAAGGTCCTGGCTGATCTGCTCGCAGAGAGGAAGACCATCTCCTTCAACGGCTGTGTCTCTCAGATGTTCTTCTTTCACCTGCTCGGGGGAGCGGATGTGTTCTCCCTCTCGGTCATGGCCTTTGACCGCTACGTGGCCATCTCAAGACCCCTCCACTATCTGACCGTCATGAGTCGGGGGCGCTGCACTGCCCTCATCGTGGCCTCCTGGGCGGGGGGCTTCGTCCACTCCATCGTGCAGATCTCCCTGCTGCTCCCCCTCCCCTTCTGCGGACCCAACGTCCTGGACACTTTCTACTGCGACGTCCCGCAGGTCCTCACACTCGCCTGCACGGACACCTCCTCTCTGGAGCTCCTGATGATTTCCAACAACGGATTAGTCAGTTGGTTCATATTCTTCTTTCTCCTCGTCTCCTACACAGTCATCCTGACGATGCTGAGGTCCCACTCCGGGGAGGGCAGGAGGAAAGCCGTCTCCACCTGCACCGCCCACATCACGGTGGTCACCCTGCACTTCGTGCCCTGCATCTACGTCTACGCCCGGCCCTTCTCCGCCCTCCCCACCGATAAGGCCGTCTCTGTGACCTTCACTGTCATCTCCCCTCTGCTGAACCCCCTGATCTACACCCTGAGGAACCAGGAGATGAAGGCAGCCATGCGGAGACTGAGGGGAAGACTCAGGCATTCAGAAAGGGTTTAGCGTCTGTGCGGACAAGATAATACCAGAATTCTGAGATAAATATTAGGGTTTCTCTGGCAGTCTCATCATTCAATCCCTGGTCACAGAGCTAAGATCCTGAAAGCTGCTTGATGTGACCAAACATATATATATGTGTGCGCAGGACAGGGGTCCATCTGAGCCAGTCCTGAAAGTGGACCGTATTCCAGCCTTTAGCCCTACAGCCCCCACTAACTGCAAGGGAGTCTGGGGAATGTAATCTAGCTCTGCACCCAGAAAGAAGAGGCGAGATCATGAAAAACGGTGAGCGCCAAAAATCTCTTTGACATTTATGACTCATTGCTAAGAACACGATCGGATCAGAGTACAAGGACTAGGCATTGTGTTAAGGAGTCTCTTAATACCTAGAAATGTTCGCTGGGAGGAGTGCTGCACGCTTGGAATGCACAGAGAAGCAGACTGAAGTGAAAGAGACATGAGATGAAGAAATCTAATTTTCCTGACCCCGGGATTGAAGCAGCCTCTGGCCTCTCCTGCACTGGCAGGCAGATTCCCGACTAGCAGCGCCCCCGAGGAATGCCTGTTGTAAGCCAACATTTATTAATACAGAGGCTCCTATAGAGATGAGTGTCTTCTTTTTATTGTCCTTTCCACTGTTTTGTTCTATTACCACCACTCAAAAACATTCTGAATTATTTTTCAATATTAGACATTCTTCCTTCAAGCATCAAAGTCCCAGTAAAGACATAACTTGTCTTCACTTGGATCCGTCTGTAGAATAAATCCTCCTTTACTGCCTGGCTCCACCTTTACTTTGGTGCCATTGTGCTCCAGCTCCTCTACACTTTTCACAAAGGTGTCCTTTTTTCCCCCTACTTCTCTGTTGACTTTACCTTGAGCAAAACTGCTATGACTGGGCAAAATTTTAAATAATCAAAGATCTGTACCCTCAGAGTTTGTGTTCCCAAGTGTGTGTGCGTCGCTCAGCCCTGTCCAACTCTTTTCGACTCCATGGACTGCAGCCCACCAGGCTCCTCTATCCATGGGGGTTCTCCAGGCAAGAATACTAGAGTGGGTTGCCATGCCTTCCTCTAGGGGATCTTCCTAACCCAGGAATCGAACTGGGGTCTCCTGCATTGCAAGCAGATTCCTTACCAGCTGAGCCACCAGGGAAGCCTGTTCCCGAGCGTAGGACCCACAAATGACTGTGACCTAGCAAGAGTTGTTCATGAAGCTGACTTGGACCATTTAGAACATGCAACAGAACCTGATGAAACACAATGAGGAAAAGCAGTTCGATTCAGAACCATTAAAGTGACTTGTCTGTCACCACGACAACGAACAATTACTTGGATCAATATATATACATATTTTTCCTCCAAGTAGGGACATTTTCTTAAGGAACAATTAGATATTGAACTGATTCTAGTTTATTCTACACACATTCCATATATTTAGCCCTATCATTTGTGACGTTTTTTCCTACCCCAGAAACATTGATTTTAAACTTCCATGATATTTTTCATAAGCAAATAAATGTATCTATATACACAAATGGGCTAATTCAGGAGTGATCCTGTCATTCTGGATGTCTTTGAAAAGTTCAAAGAAGAGTCAGATTGCTTCAGCTTAGTTTCCAAGATGCTAGTGAGGTCAGCACCACAGAAACTATACTGAAGCAACCGTGAGATTCCAGCCGCAAAGCTCTACCCTGGATGGATCTGCAGAGTTCTGCTGTTGTTACTGATATGTAACTTTCTTCCGAGTCTGAAAGAGACTATTGTCCACATAGCTCTTACTCGATAATAGACTATTAGCTCAGTACGATGTTAGTGAGTTATTGCTGTATAACACATTACCCCAAAACTTAGTGGCTTAAAACAGCACCCATTTCTTTTTCTCTATCTGTTTATGGCTGCACTGGGTCTCCATTCCTGCGTGTGGGCTTTCTCTAGCTGCAGGGGGCGGGCTGCCCACCTTCGTGGCAGCTGCTCTTGTTGAGGGCTCACGGGCCTCAGCAGTTGCAGCAAGCAGGCACAGTCGTCGGGGCCTGAGGGCTCCAGAGTGTGGATTCAGCAGCTGTAGCCCACAGGCTTACTTCCTCTGCGGAACGTAGCATCTTCCCCGACCAGGGACAGAACCCGGTCCCTGCCCCTGTACCCAGGGAGGTCCCACAAGCATTTCTTAAGTCGCAGTTTGTGTGAGCTGGGGATCCAGGCACAGCTTAGCTACATCTTCTGCATAGGACCTCTCACAAGGCCGCAGTCAAGACAGCTGAGAACTGCAGTCTTATCCCAAGTTTCGACCGGGGAAGGGTCAGCTTCCAAGCTTACTCATATCGTGAGCCATTGGCCTGGGGGCTGCAGTTCCTTCCTGGCTGTGGCTGGAGGTTCTAACCCTCGAGGGCTTCTCTCACTGGGCACCTTACTTCACCAGAGTTCACAAACAAGGAGGAACAGCACGTGTCAGCAAGACAGAAGTCACGGGCTCTTATAGCCTGATCTGGAAAGGAGCAGGCTATCATTTTTGCCAACGTCTCATCCTTAGAAGCAAGTTAACTAAGTCCAGTCCACACACAAGGCAAAGGGATGGCACAAGAGCATGAATATTAGAGCAGGAACTAACAAGCTCTCCAAATAAACTAGGAAAAAATGATTGCAAATGAGGAAAGAAACCTAAACGTATTTGATTCAGGAAGAGTTACAAAAGACCCCTCCAAAAAAAGGGTAAAGGGAAGCATCAGATTCAGGAAGAGTTACTAAAGAACCCCCCCCAAAAAAAGGGTAAAGGAAAGCGTCAGATTCAGGAAGAGTTACAAAAGACCCCCCCACCAAAAAAAGGGTAAAGGAAAGCGTCAGATTCAGGAAGAGTTACAAAAAAGCCCCAAAAAAAGGGGGTAAAGGGAAGCGTCAGAGGCATTTCAGAGACATGGAGTCCTGGTGACAAGGAGAATAATAGTGCCAGGTCCACCGAAAGAAGGACTGAGGTTTTCTTTTCTTTTTTTGGCTGCACGGGGTCTTCACTGCTGCGCTCGGCCTTGCTCTAGCTGCGGAAGCGGGGACTGCTCTCCAGCTGTGGCTTCTCCTGTTGCAGAGCACGGACTCCGGGGCTTCAGTACTTGTGGCCCACGGGCTTAGCTCCCCACAGCCTGTGGAATCTTCCCAGACCCGGGATGGAACCCAGACCCCCTGCATTAGCAGGCGGATTCTTAACCGCTGCACCACCAAGGAAGTCCTATTTCTTTAAAAATATTTGTCATTTATTTGGCTGTCCTAGGTCTTCGTTGCAACACGCAGGATCTTTCGTTGCGGCGTGCAAAGAATTAGTTGCTGCACGTGGAATCCAGTTCCCTGACCAAGGATTGAACCTGGGCCCCCTGCTTTGGGAGCACAGAGTCTTAGCCACTGGGCCACCAGGGCAGTGCCGGAAGTATTTAGTTCTTGAGAGCAATGATCAGATCCATTTTAGACGTTTTGAGTTGAAGGTGTGCCCTGTATCCAAGTGAGACAAGCCATGGGTATATGGTGAGAGACAAGGTTTCAAAATGATATTGAAAAGAAGAGGAGGGGGGACATGGGGTCTTGGGGCTCATAGGGCCTGGAACAAGGGAAAAGTGAAAGGGAAGTCGCTCAGTCGTGTCCGACTCTTTGCCATCCCGTGGACTGTAGCCTACCAGGCTCCTCTGTCCATGGGATTCTCCAGGCAAGAATACTGGAGTGGGTTGCCATTTCCTTCTCCAGGAACAAGGGAGACACTCAGTAAATACTTAGAGACGAATGGTACCAGCCCATCCTTTGTCTGTTTACGTGCCTTCTTTGTATGAGAAGTTTGGGCAAAAAAACAAGAAAAATTGCCTCTCCAAGTCTCTGTGATGCATCTGATTGTGTATACTATCAGGACAACAAGCAAACTACCTGCCTTAAAAAAAGAAAGAAAGAAATGAAATAGGCTGCACACACTCTCCTGGGAGTTCTGTTCACTTTCCCTGAGTTCCATCTCTTAAGGAGACAGAATCCTGTCTGTCCCCATGAGCCCTTCAGGCAAAGAGCCTCAGGTTCTAATCAGAAGATCGAAGAGAAGTCACTCCTCCCCCGCACCAGGAGAATTTCAAAACCAATATGTGCGCGTTTGCATACTTTTTCCGGTGCGTGTTCAATTTCTTAACAAGACTCAAGGGAACGGCATCCCATTAGGAAAGTCTGGCCACTCAAGTTCAACAATCACATCTGGAAGCATGCCCGGAGCTGAGGGACTGGAACTCGGGGCAGCCACACCTGCGGCTGAGTGGCAGGACCACGCGGAGGTGATTCTTGGAGCCCGCCCTGTGCCTTCGGCAGCAGGAGAGGAGATACTGTGCGGCCAACCCCCAGCTGCACGTCTGCCTTAAAGGGGACTGCTCATGAGCGTCGATGACCCCTAAGATCAGCCTATGCCGCCGGACGGCCAGCACTAGTTCTCAGGTAGGAGTTAGAGGTCAGGATCTCTCAACGGCATTATTTTGGGGCTTTGGGGTGCAGGCCTGTGCGTCTGACTGTACGTCTGTGCCTGTGTGCCCATGCACTACCAGCTTGGAAAATCTTATTGTGGATTTCAGAAATACATTGAATGGTAATAATGCTCCTGAAGGGTAGAGGATGCTGGACATTAAAGCTCAAAACATCAGAGACGCAGCGCAATTAGCCCTTCAGTATTTGGAAGGGTCCTTGAGGAGCAGAGAGAGGTCAGCTTGTCAAGAGGGTCCCAGGGGGGCACACACTTGGTGGACAGTTGAGGGGGTGAGGAGTTCCTCTAGTTGGGGGCTCCATGACTTTCATTAAGCCTGTTTTGGTTGGGGGATGTTGCTGTTTGGTTGCTACTGTTGTTTTGCATTTCGGCTGAGCCGTTCAGCTCGCAGGATCTGTAGGTTCCTGACCAGGGTTCCGACCCAGGCCCCAGCAGTGAAAGCACAGAGTCCTAATCACAGGATGGCCAGGGGATTCCCTAGCCTGTTTTATCAAAATGGGTTTCTCTGGGCCTTTTTTATAATTATTATTCTTTTTAAACTTTATTATTTAGATGAAAATATTCCCTTTAGAAGTTATCATTTTGCTTTTATGAGGGTTTCTTTTGTGAGTAGTACATTTATTTTTTTAATTGAAATATAATTACAGTGCTGTGTTAGTTTCCACAGTACGGCAAAGGGAACCAGCCATGCGTATGCACACCCCCTCCCCAGCCCGCGCTGCAGGTCAGCGCACAGAGCCCAGCTGAGCCTAGAGCCACACAGCAGCTCCCGCTAGCTGTCTATTTTAAGCATAGTGGCTGCATGTCAACGCTACCCTCTTGATTGGTCCCTGGACCTACTTCTAAAGAAATTCTTGGGGTCTTGAACTCGTTCTTGCCAAAAGCAAAAAATAAAGCAAACATAAACAATAATTTTCTGCTTTCTTTTCTTCTCTCCTGTTGCAAACAGACACACATACACAGAGACTCTCATCTATCCTTCCCCTCTTCCGTGTTTACTCTCTTAGCTGTGCACATACCCTGTGGAGGGAGAAGCAGCATTTTCAGCATTTTTCAGCTGGGTCGCTGATGGCTTCTCCGCTCCCTTCTGCACAGAATCTCGTGCCTTTGGGTTTCAAAGCCCATTCTTCTCACCACTAGGGCACTTCTTGCCACCAATCAGCCATCTGTTAACTTTCGAGACACACTTGAGATTTATAGGTTAACTGAGATTCAAATGCTGGTGAGCAATAGACAGAATACAATCTTAGACTCATCACAAGATAATTGAGGGCAACACTATTTAAAACAATTGAGAATTAAAGCTCCAAAGGTCTAGAGCAGGGGTAGGGGGTGGGAATAAATTGGGATTAACAAATGCACACTGTCATATATTAAAACAGATAAACTTACTATATAGCACAGGAAACTATATTCAATATCTTGTAATAAACTATAATGCTATAATGGAAACAAATATTTTTAAAGAATATAGACATTTACATATACGTATATATAAAACTGAATCACTTTGCTGTACACTTGAAACTAACACAATAAGTCAACTATATTTAAACAAAAAATAATTTAATATATATTTATTTTTTAAAAGTTCCAGAGGACTTACCTGGAAGTCCATTGGTTAAGACTACACTTCCATACAAGGAGGACAGGCTCGATCCCCGGTCAGGAACTAAGCTCTCACGCGTCGCACGGTGCAGTCAAAAATATTTCTTTTTTTTTTTTTTAAGCTGCAAAGGTCTGGAAATCACCTGGATCGATGGATCCATTTAATATTGTGTAATACCGGGCAGACCTTGCCTGCTTACAAAAGGACTTGAGGCAGTGTGTGCTCCCATTTCACTGATGAAAAGACTAAACATCCTGGAGTTTAGATGCCTTTAAAAATTCCACTGTTGCTTCATGAAGTCCTCAGAGTTCAGATCTCCCAAGCTGGTATCTTCTTTCTGAGCCACAATACTTCCCACTGTAGTTTAAAATTTAAAAAAAAAAAAAAATCCTCTGTGCATTATCTAAAAAACTAAAAAGCTGCATATGTTCTGATCACTTTATTTCAAAAATCTTTGAAAATATTTACTCCGAAAAAAAAATAACTGGCCCTTTTAAAAACAGAAAACATCTGAAGGGGATGAACTCTTTGGGGAGTTATTGACGGATCCATAGGTCACTGGGAGTAAGCCAAGAAAGTTAGCTTTGTTCGGCTTGGCCTTCAAAGGAAAGAGAATAGGAGGAAAGTTAGCAACGTGAAGTTCTGTTCTGATGCGAAAATGAGACATAAAGTACAGTGGGATCCAAAGATCTGAGTCGCTAAATGAAGCTGAAGCTCCAATACTTTGGCCACCTGATGTGAAGAGCCGACTCACTGGGAAAGCCTCTGATGCTGGGAAAGGTTGAAGGCTGGAGAAGGGGACGACAGAGGATGAGATGGTTGGATGGCATCACTGACTCCATAGACATGTTTGAGTAAACTCTGGAAGATAGTGGAGGACAGGGAGGCCTGGCGTGCTGCAGCCCACGGGGTCACAGAGTCAGACACGACTGAGCGGCTGAGCAACAGCAGCAGAACAAAAGGACGGCTTCAAAGTGGGAAGGACACAGAAAGAAGTGAAAAGAAGTGCCAGAGGTGAACACAGCCCGACGTTCGTGAGAACAGCAGGGGAAGGACTGAGCTCACTCTGCCCAGAGTGATCAAAGGGGGCGCGAAGCAGGGGGACAAGCTAGGGCTCGGCAGAGTCACAAAAGCAGAAAATTGCAGAGCCGCTTGTCTGCCAGCTGGCATTTATGTAAGTCACCGCCTACACAGGCTGGGAGACAGAGGGTCCTTCCTTCATGATGATCACATTCAAAGAAATGGCTCTTGGTCCTTGAAAGAGACGCTTGTAAGTTGCAAGAGATACACAGCAGAGTTGCCAGGACTGGTCTGGAAATGCGCTAAGCAAGGGAGATCAGGGGCCCCCTCTGATGTTGGCTGGAACAAACAGTAAATTCTCCTGGCAGCTTTGTGCTTTCCCAAGCAGGCATTTTAAATGAGGGCCTGGGGTCATCCTAAGGACACTGCCTTGTGTCTCCAGAGGCCATGTGGTAGTCTGGTCAGCTCTTCTGCAGGTTTGGACAGAGTCCTTAGGTGCCAAAATTCTGCGGTTCTCAGGGGCACGAGCGAACTTTGGGGTGAGGGAGATGTTCCTTATCCTAATTTGGTGATAGTTTCATGGGTGTATGTATATGTCAAAGCTCATCAAACCGAACCTTTAAGTGTGTGTAGTTCATTGCAAGTAAGTTACACCTCAACAAAGCTGATTTTTAAAAAAGAAAAAAGGTGCAAAGGATAGTTTTTTTGTTGTTGTTGGTAAAATCACAAGAGACTGATGCCTGTTAACACCCAAACTAGAATTCATTCTAAATACTCTCTTTAAAACAGGGTTGGAAACAGGAGAGAACAGCGACAAATTAGGGTCGGCAAGTGAAGCTCGGCGATAAGCGCTTCAAAAATTGTGTTCCTTTGCAAAGTAGAAA
The DNA here is from genome assembly GCF_014754425.2 of Oryx dammah. Lineage (NCBI taxonomy): Eukaryota > Metazoa > Chordata > Mammalia > Artiodactyla > Bovidae > Oryx > Oryx dammah. The sequence goes on from NW_024070201.1 coordinate 79,485,658, forward strand.
TGTTCTAAATTGTTTTATCCTTTGGTATATGTGTTGGGGCGGGGAGGTTCAGAGGAATAGACTTTATTTCTTAGAGCAATTTTAAGTTTACAGGAAAATAGGACAAACGGACAGAGAGCTCCCATCAGGTACCAGCCCAGGTGCCCCGATTACTCCCGCTCTCCACCGTGGGCTCCACTGGGTAAAAGCTGACAGACCAGGATGGATACGTTATTCTCAGCTGAAGTCCATGATTTGCATGAGGGCTCACTCTTTTTGTTAAGAAAGCTAAAGGAAATTTTAAGTTTCCTTTCCATGCCATACTTGATCATTTACTATGAGGAAAAGAAAGTTGGTTGCAATCACAGTTTTCCGTATTCTAGATGTGTTTACAATACTGATACTTTAGCATTACTTTTAAAAAGGGAGGAAAACAAACACTTATCACATTCTTATTCTTTCCGATAAAAAACAATAGTTCAAATAGTGCTAACAGCTTAATCATAAGAATAGCTTAGGGTTTTTATCCATGAGATAGTGGATACTCACTTTTATCCACTAACTCACTCAGTGCTGAGTGTTTCAATCTTCCTGCCAATAATAACAGAATAATAAAACATACGTCATAAGATGAGTATAGTACTTGCATGATTTTAGTAACGTTTTTTAAAAGTAGATCTACCCTTCAATGACCTAGTATTGAAGAACTGCAGTACTTCCTAAAAGCATGATTTAAAGGATTTTTAAGCATTTGCTGAAAATTCTTTGAAGTATCACTAACAAAGATAGCATGCCAATTAGAGTGTTCGTAAAGCTCTTTAGAATAACAACTTGTAACATTTTAAGCTAACCTGAATCATGAGTGCAAATCTGGCTTCAGCGTGGAATCTCCCCTGGCAGTAACTGATCCAGGGGTGTGGCCCAGACCCTCCCACATCCTGGAAAGCAAGGATGTGATGTGTGCTTGTGCAAGACGGAGGCGTCCCATGCCCGTGGACCGTCTGATCAGGACCCGCTGAAAGCTTGAGACCCTGACCTTAAATGCCATTCGGTCTTATACGTTCTGTGGGTTTCCACGGTGCCATGTACCCGCAATCTGAGTGGCATACAGAAGAGCTTCAGTGCCCGAAAAACCCCATGTGTGTGTGTGAGTCACTCAGTCATGTCCAACTCTTCACAACCCCATGAACTGTAGCCCGCCAGGCTCCTCTGACCATGGAATTCTCCAGGCAAGAATACTGGAGTGGGTTGGCATTCCCTCCTCCAGCGGATCTTCCTGACCCGGGTCTCCTCACTGGCCGCCAGATTCTTTACCCTCTGAGCCACCAGGGATGCCCCCCAAACTCCCTGTGTCTCACCTATTTATCCCTCCCAGCCTCCACACCCAGCGCCCAGCAGCCATTAATATGTTATTACACGTTTGTTACAGTCTTCCGATTATGATTTATTATACTGTCATTCCCAGACTGTCATATAGGGGTCACACAGTACAGACCTTTGCAGATCGGCTTCTTTCATTTAGTACCATGAACAACGTTTCATCCCCATCTTTTGCTGGCTTGGATCACATTTCCTGTGATCACTGAATAATATCCCATTGTACAGAACATATCTGCTTTTGAGATGCTAGATTAGATAATAGTTGCAACTATTTCAAAGAACCATATTTTATAACAAAAGTACAAAAGTGCATTTTTGTCAGCGTTTTTAAAAAATGTATAAAAGACTGACCCTGCAAAATGTTAAGGGTATTATACCTGGGGGAGATGTGGTCTGTGTCACCTCACGTTGACTGTATTAAGCAAGTCTCCTCAAGGTCCACGGTCCTGTAAAACAAACGTGATGATACTCAGCTTTACTGATGATGAACTGAGGCTCAGAGTTACCTGCCAATTAAGTGGCAGCATCTACATTCAAATTCAGGTCTGCTGCATAGAGAACAGACTTGTGCTTGCCAAGGATGAGGGTTGGGGAGGGATGAATCAGGAGTTTGGGACTAGCGGATACAAACCTACTATATGCAGAATGGATAAGCAACCAGGTCCTACTGTATAGCACACGGAACTATGTTCAATAGCCCGTGGTACACCATAATGCAAATGACTAAGCATGTGTGTAGCTGCGTCGCTTTGCTGCACAGCAGAACTGTACGTGCACTGTAGACCAGCTGCGCTTCCATAGAGTAAATCTGAACACACACACATGCAGGGCTGCTGATACTAACAGCTGTTCTTTTCTTTTGAACTTTTTATTTTGTATTGGGGTATAGCTAATTAAAAATGTTGTGATAGTTTCAGGTGAACAGCAAAGGGACTCATACATATACACGTATCAAAATCCATTCTCCCCTGAAGCCCCTCCCATCCAGGCTGCCACAGAACATTGAGCAGAGTTCCCCGTGCTGTGCAGGAGGTGCTTGTTGGTTACCCATTTTCAATACAGCAGTGTGTGATACTAACATCTTTGCTCTTTGTGAAAAACTAAAGCCTCTACAAAAGCCGAAGTGATGCACCAATGTAGGTGACGAAAGGGAGGGGCACTGAGGAAGGAAGAGCATTGCTCCAGTGGCCAGGACGGTGAAGTCTTTGGCAACAGCATTATGAAAAGCAGAGACTGTGGTTGCCAAGTCCTGATCTTGGGCCACAGAAATCAGAGGAAAGCAAGACCACAGAGAAGGGAGACTGAACAGGAAAGGAAGAGGGAAGAGGAGAAGGAAGGAAGGACAGAAGGAAAAAGAAAGAAAGAGAGATGCACTCAGCTAAACTGTCGTAGCTGCTGCAAAGCTGTTTGTCCTAAAAGGAGAAAGTAAAACGGAAACTGTCTTTCTGGCATTAATTTAGTGCTGATCACTGGTATCATGAAGATCCAGCAAGACTATGCCAAGTAGATTGTCTCCGGTGGAAGAAAATGAAGGAGAAGCTGCGAGCTTCTGTTAGAGCCACAGACTGTGTCTAATACTGTTCCCCTACGTGTGTTTCCCACTTCCTAACAATTGGATGCATGAGTGTTCATTGAAAGCAAAAACAAACCTCGTCTCTTCACTTCTCAGAGCATTCAGTGGTTTTTAAAGAATAAAATGATGAGACTCAAAATTTTTAATAAGAATAACATACTAATTAAGGTGTTTTAATCAAGAAATAGAGGAAAAGAACAGAATGGGGAAGACTAGAGATCTCTTCAAGAAAATTAGAGATACTAAGGGAACATTTCATGCAAAGATGGGCTCGATACAGGACAGAAATGGTCTGGACCTAACAGAAGCTGAAGATATTAAGAAGAGGTGGCAAGAATACACAGAAGAACTGTACAAAAAAGATCTTCACGACCCGAATAATCACGATGGTGTGAGAGCCAGATGATCTAGAGCCAGAGATCCTGGAATGTGAAGTCAAGTGGGCGTTAGAAAGCATCACTACGAACAAAGCTAGTGGAGGTGATGGAATTCCAGTTGAGCTGTTTCAAATCCTGAAAGATGATGCTGTGAAAGTGCTGCTCTCAATATGCCAGCAAATTTGGAAAACTCAGCAGTGGCCGCAGGACTGGAAAAGTCAGTTTTCATTCCAATCCCAAAGAAAGGCAATGCCAAAGAATGCTCAAACTACCACACAATTGCACTCATCTCACATGCTAGTAAAGTAATGCTCAAAATTCTCCAAGACAGGCTCCAACAATATGTGAACCGTGAACTTCCTGATGTTCAAGCTGGTTTTAGAAAAGGCAGAGGAACCAGAGATCAAATTGCCAACATCCACTAGATCATCGAAAAAGCAAGAGAGTTCCATAAAAACATCTATTTCTGCTTTATTGACTATGCCAAAGCCTTTGACTGTGTGGATCACAATAAACTGTGGAAAATTCTGAGAGAGATGGGAATACCAGACCACCTGACCTGCCTCTTGAGAAATCTGTATGCAGGTCAGGAAGCAACAGTTAGAACTGGATATGGAACAACAGACTGGTTCCAAATAGGAAAAGGAGTGCATCAAGGCTGTATATTGTCACCCTGCTTATTTAACTCATATGCAGAGTACATCATGAGAAACGCTGGACTGGAAGAAACACAAGCTGGAATCAAGATTGCCAGGAGAAATATCAATAACCTCAGATATGCAGATGACACCACCCTTATAGCAGAAAGTGAAGAGGAGCTAAAAAGCCTTTTGATGAAAGTGAAAGAGGAGAGTGAAAAAGTTGGCTTAAAGCTCTACATTCAGAAAACAAAGATCATGGCATCTGGTCCCATCACTTCTTGGGAAATAGATGGGGAAACAGTGGAAACAGTGTTAGACTTTATTTTTCTGGGCTCCAAAATCACTGCAGATGGTGACTACAGCCATGAAATTAAAAGACGCTTACTCCTTGGAAGAAAAGTTATGACCAACTTAGATAGCATATTCAAAAGCAGAGACGTTACTTTGCCGACTAAGGTCCGTCTAGTCAAGGCTATGGTTTTTCCTGTGATCATGTATGGATGTGAGAGTTGGACTGTGAAGAAGGCTGAGCGCCAAGGAATTGATGCTTTTGAAGTGTGGTGTTGGAGAAGACTCTTGAGAGTCCCTTGGACTGCAAGGAGATCCAACCAGTCCATTCTGAAGGAGATCAGCCCTGGGATTTCTTTGGAAGGAATGATGTTAAAGCTGAAACTCCAGTACTTTGGCCACCTCATGCGAAGAGTTGACTCATTGGAAAAGACTCTGATGCTGGGAGGGATTGGGGGCAGGAGGAGAAGGGGACGACCGAGGATGGGATGGCTGGATGGCATCACGGACTCGATGGACGTGAGTCTGAGTGAACTCCGGGAGCTGGTGATGGACAGGGAGGCCTGGCATGCTTCGATTCAAGGGGTCGCAAAGAGTCGGACATGACTGAGCGACTGACCTGACCTGAACTGGACTAATCTGTTGGTGTTCACGCATTAAGTCATGTCCTACTCTTCACAACCCCATGGACTGCAGCACGCCAGGCTCCCCTGTCCTTCACTGTCTCCTGGAGTTTGCTCAGATTCATGTCCATTGAGTCAGTGATGCTAACAAACTATTTCATCCTCTGATGCCCTCTTCTCCTCCTGCCTTCAATCTTTCCCAGCATCAGGGTCTTTTCCAGTGAGTTGGCTCTTCGCATCAGGGGGCCAAACTATTGGAGCTTCAGCTTCAGCATCAGTCTCCCAATGCCTATTCAGTGTTGATTTCCTTTGATTTGATTGCCTTGCAGTTCAAGCAACTCTCAAGAGTCCTCTCCAACACCACAGTTTGAAAGCACCTGTTCCTCCTGCTCAGCCTTCTTAACGGTCCAACTCTCACATCTGTACATGACTATTGAAAAAACCATAGCTTTGACTACACAGACCTTTGCTGGCAAAGTGATGTCTCTGCTTTTTAATATGCTGTCTAGGTTGGTCATAGCTCTCCTTCCAAGGAGCAAGCGTCTTCTAATTTCATGGTTGCAGTCCCTGTCTGCAGTGAGCCAAGAAAATAAAACCTGTCACTGCTTTCACTTTATCCCTTCTATGTGCCATGACTGGAAGACCCCTGGAATGGCAAGCCACTCCAGGATTTTTGCCTCAAGAACCCCATGAATGGTATGAAAAGATTTTAATTAAGTACTCCTTTGAAAACCCACTCTTTGTTTTGCTCTGAGATAACTCAAAAAACACCATCTACAGGAGTTGGCGTCTTTCCCCAAAAGGAAAATAACTGCAAAAATAACACCCAAGGCAGTGCAGTGATGGAATTCACACTCCTTTGGTTTTTAATGGTATCTTTTCTATATTCTATTTTCTGTCTTCCCTTCAGGAAGTTGAGAAAGAAGAAAAAACATGACCCAATGGAGCAGGGAAATCATACCAGGGTGAAAGAATTTATTTTTCAAGGACTGACCCAGTCCCGAGAACTGAGCCGGCTCCTGTTTCTTTTGTTATTGTTGGTGTACACAGCCACCGTGCTGGGCAACCTCCTCATCATGGTCACTGTGAGCTGCGAGTCTCGCCTCCAGACCCCCATGTACTTCCTGCTCCGCAACCTCTCTGTCCTGGACATCTGCTTCTCCTCCATCACCGCCCCCAAAGTGCTGGCGGACCTTCTTTCGGAGAGAAAGGCCATCTCCTTCCGTGGCTGCCTGGCGCAGATCTTCTTCTTCCACCTCCTCGGGGGCGCAGACATCTTCTCCCTCTCGGTCATGGCCTTTGACCGCTACGTGGCCATCTCCAAGCCCCTGCACTACGTGACCGTCATGAGTCGGGGGCGCTGCACTGCCCTCATCGTGGCCTCCTGGGCGGGG